>NC_041393.1:767054594-767062411 GCF_002162155.2 Triticum dicoccoides | reverse complement strand
GAGCCAAACATCAATGTGTCCTCGATCCTCCTCACGGAACATGCGCCGCCAAAGAACCGCGTCATCTCTGCAGCATTTGAGAGTAGCCCTTAGGGAGGGGTTTTCTCTTCTGAACCCACCGCGTTCCTCCCGCTTCCAAAGGTGCCAGAGGCAGAGGAGAAGGAAGGCGGTCGGGGAAGCCTCCCCAACGGCCGCCCTAACATTGAAGAGATGGAGGTCGCAGACCCTCCCAGGGCGCGGGTCGACGCCGATGCAGCGCCAGAAGCGCACGGCAAACCCGCACTCGAAGAAGAGATGGCCGGCCGTTTCCCGGGTCAAGGGGCAGCACGGGCAGCCTGCCCCCTGGGCGTCGACGATGGTTTTCTGGAGAAGGGCATCCCGGGTGTGAATCCTCGCCATAGAGAGCAGCCAGGCGAAGAACTTCACACGGGACGGGGCAACCGAACGCCACAGAAAACCTGCAGCCGGCGAAGAGACGCTGCCTTAGCGCAGCAGGGCGTACGCCAATTGCAAGGAGAAGGCGCCATGGGGCGCCACAGAGGACGACCCGATGCTCGTCGGGAGCGGGCGCCGCAGGGCGATCGCGGAGCAACATCAGCACCTCAGCCATCTCACGGGCCGCGACGCGGGTCGGGCGGGGGACCAAATGAGCTGGCAGCCCTCTCCACCGCACCTGGGCGACCGTGGCCTCAGGCAGGGAAGCGTGCAAGAACAAGGCAGGGTAGGCGCATCGTAGAGGGCCGGGGGAGGGAGCCAGTCATCATGCCAGAAGGAGGTTTTGCCCCCAGACCCCACGGAAACCCTGGTGTGCCCGATTGATCGGAAGGAGCGTCTGCAGCTTCGCCCGGTGCGGTCCTCGGACCGCCGCAACCCCGGAATCGAGCAACGAGCGCCCACACAGGTCCTCTGAGAGCCACCGCGCCCACCGCGCGGGGGCCAAAGCATGGAGACGGTGCAGCATCTTGAGCAGCAGGCAGTCGTTTTGGGTTGTGATGTCCCGCACCCCCAGCCCGCCCTCTGCCTTCGCCCGGCGTACACGGGTCCAGGCAACCAAGCACTGAGCACCCAAAGCGCGGTCCACCACATTCCAAAGGAAGGAGCGGCGGAGAGCATCTAGCACGACCATGACCTTGGGCAGGAGTCGCAGGGCGGACATGGCATAGGACGGGATGGCGTCAATGACGGTGTTGATCGGCACGAGCCTCCCCGAGGGAGAGAGCAGACGGGAATGCCACCCCGCAAGGTAGCGGTCCACCTTGGCAATCATGGGGGCGAAGTCGGAGAGCTTGAGCTTGCCGACGGACAGCGGAAGCCTGAGGTAGGTCTGGGGGAAGCTTCCAACCACACATTGGATGGCGGCAACCGCCCCCACGAGCGTTGCGGCGTCCACGTGGATGGGGACAAGAGTGCTCTTGTGGTAGTTGATGGAGAGGCCGGTCGCAGCGGCGAATAGGTCGAGGATGATCCGAAGATGGGCTACGCCCGCCAGGTCGACACACATGACGATGAGGATGTCGTGCGTGTACTGGAGCACGACAGGGGGCTCGCCGTCCACCAGGGGGTGCATGAGAATGTCATCCTGCTGAATCATGTGTTGGAGGACGTCGGGAACCAGGAGGAAGAGGTAGGGGGAGATCGGGTCCCCCTGGCGTAGCCCGCACCGGACTGCAAACTGCTACTTCTTGAGCTTGCGTTGGTTTTTGTTGAAGAGGAAAGGGTGATGCAGCAAAGTAGCGTAAGTATTTCCCTCTGTTTTTGAGAACCAAGGTATCAATCAAGTAGGAGGCTCCTCAAAAGTCCCATGCACCTACACAAACAAACAAGAATCTCGCAACCAACACAATAAAGGGGTTGTCAATCCCTTCAAGGCCACTTGCGAAAGTGAGATCTGATAGAGATAATATGATAAGATAAATATTTTTGATATTTTTATGATATAGATTGGAAAAGTAAAGATGCAAATAAAAGTAGATGGAAAACTTATATGATAAGAGATAGACCCGGGGGCCATAGGTTTCACTAGTGGCTTCTCTCAAGATAGCATAAGTATTACGGTGGGTGAACAAATTACTGTCGAGCAATTGATAGAAACGCGCATAGTTATGAGATTATCTAGGCATGATCAAGTATATAGGCATCACGTCCGTGACAAGTAGAGTGACTCCTGCCTGCATCTACTACTATTACTCCACACATCGACCGACTCCTGCCTGCATCTAGAGTATTAAGTCCATAAAGAACAGAGTAATGCATTAAGAAAGATGACATGATGTAGAGGGATAAACTCATGCAATATGATATAAACCTCATCTTTTTATCCTCGATGGCAACAATACAATACGTGCCTTGATGCCCCTGCTATCACTGGGAAAGGACACCGCAAGATTGAACCCAAAGCTAAGCACTTCTTCCATTGCAAGAAAGATCAATCTAGCAGGCCAAACCAAACTGATAATTCGAAGAGACTTGCAAAGATAACTTAATCACACATAAAAGAATTCAGAGGAGATGCAAATTTTTCTCATAGATAAACTTGATCATAAACCCACAATTCATCGGATCTCGACAAACACACCGCAAAAAGAGTTACATCGAATAGATCTCCAAGAAGATCGAGGAGAACTTTATACTGAGAATCAAAGAGAGAGAAGAAACCATCTAGCTAATAACTATGGACCCGAAGGTCTGTGGTAAACTACTCACAACTCATCGGAAGGGCCTTGGAGATGATGTAGAGGCCCTCCATGGTCGATTCCCCCTCCGACGGAGCGCCGGCGAAGGCTCCAAGATGGGATCTCACGGATACAGAAGGTTGCGGCGGTGGAATTAGGTTTTCGTGGTCTGTTCTGATGTTCTTGGGGTACGTGGGTATATATAGAAGGAAGAAGTAGGTCGGTGGACTTCTGAGGGGCCCACGAGGGTAGGGGCACGCCCACCTGTAGGGGGCGCGCCGGGCACCCTCGTGGACGCCTCGGTTGTTGCTTGACGTGCACTGCAAGTCTCCAGGTTTGCATTTGTTCCAAAAAGATCGCTCCTGAAGGTTTCATCCCGTTTGGACTCCGTTTGATATTCCTTTTCTTCGAAACACTGAAATGGGCAAAAAAACAGCAATCCGGGCTGGGCCTCCGGTTAGTAGGTTAGTCCCAAAAATGATATAAAAGTGTAAAGTAAAGCCCATAAACATCCAAAACGGGTAATATAGTAGCATGGAACAATCAAAATTATAGATACGTTGGAGACGTATCAAGCATCCCCAAGCTTAATTCCTGCTCGTCCTTGAGTAGATAAATGATAAAAACAGAATTTTTGATGTGGAATCCTACCTAGCATAATTTTCAATGTAATTTTCTTTATTGTGGCATGAATGTTCAGATCCAAATGATTCAAAATAAAAGTTCATATTGACATAATAAATAGTAATACTTCAAGCATACTAATTAAGCAATCATGTCTTCTCAAAATAACATGGCTAAAGAAAGTTATCCCTACAAAATCATATAGTCTGGCTGTTGCTCTATCTTCATCACACAAAGTATTTAATCATGCACAGCCCCGATGATAAGCCAAGCAATTGTTTCATACTTTAGTAATCTCAAACCTTTTCAACTTTCACGCAATACATGAGCGTGAGCCATGGACATAGCACTATATGTGGAATAGAATGGTGGTTGTGGAGAAAAAGAAAAGAAAAGATAGTCTCACATCAACTAGGCGTATCAACAGGCTATGGAGGCCCATTAATAGATATCAATGTGAGTGAGTAGGGATTGACATGAAACAGATGCACTAGAGCTATAATGTATGAAAGCTCAACAAAAGAAACTAAGTGGGTGTGCATCCAACTCGCTTGCTCACGAAGACCTAGGGCATTTTGAGGAAGCCCATCATTGGAATATACAAGCCAAGTTCTATAATGAAAAATTCCCACTAGTGTATGAAAGTGACAACATAGGAGACTCTCTATCATGAAGATCATGGTGCTACTTTGAAGCACAAGTGTGGTAAAAAGGATAGTAGTCCCTTCTCTCTTTTTCTCTCATTTTTTATTTGGCCTTTCTCATTTTTTGGCCTTTCTCTTTTTTTTATAAAGCCCAAAGTCTCATCCCGACCTATGGGGGAATCATAGTCTCCATCATCCTTTCCTCACTGGGACAATGCTCTAATAATGAAGATCATCACATTTTTATATACTTACTACTCAAGATTACAACTCGATACTTAGAACAAGATATGACTCTGTATGAATGCCTCCGGCGGTGTACCGGGATATGCAATGAATCAAGAGTAACATGTATGAAAATTATGAAGGTGGCCTTGCCACAAATACGATGTCAACTACATGATCATGCAAAGAGCAATATGACAATGATGATGTGTGTCATATAAACGGAACGGTGGAAAGTTGCATGGCAATATATCTCGGAATGGCTATGGAAATGCCATAATAGATAGGTATGGTGGCTGTTTTGAGGAAGGTATATGGTGGGTGTATGGTACCGGCGAAAGTTGCACGGTACATGTAACACCCACGATGCGGCTATATCTCCCACGTGTCGAAGCACGACTTAGAGGCATAACCGCATGGTGGTTTTGTCGCAAGAAGGGTCATCTTCACACAATCCCATGTATGAACAAGATTGGGATAAAGAGAGTTGGCTTACAATCGCCACTTCACTACATAATTTAAGATCATACATCATTCAAATACACTCATAGACCGACTACGGTCAAGTTCACATGAAAAGAAGACAACCCCAAATGCTAGATCCCCGATCGTCCCGACTGGGCTCCTCTACTGATCATCTGGAAACGATACATAGTAACGACCAAGGGCCTCATCAAATTCTCACTTCAGCTCAGTTGCGCCATCTGCGCCAGTATCCTCGGCACCTGCATCTATTTTGGTAGAATCTGTGAGCCACGGGGACTCAGCAATCTCACACCCGCGAGATCAAGACTATTTAAGCTCATAGGTAGGTAAGGGGTAAAATGGTGGAGCTGCGGCAAGCACTAAGCATATATGGTGGCTAACATACGCAAGTGAGAGCGAGAAGAGAAGCAACGCATCGGTCAAGAAGCTAGAAGCGATCAAGAAGTGATCCTGAAACTACTTACGACAAGCATAACACAAACCGTGTTCACTTCCCGTACTCCGCCGAGAAGAGACCATCACGGCTACACACGCGGTTGATGCATTTTAAAGAGGTCAAGTGTCAAGTTATCTACAACCGGACATTAACAAAGTCCCATATGCCTCATAACCGCGGGCACGGCTTTCGAAAGATTATATACCCTGCAGGGGTGTCCCAACTCAGCCCATCACAAGCTCTCACGGTCAACGAAGGATAAACCTTATCCCGGGAAGACCCGATCAGTCTCGGAATCCCGGTTCGCAAAACATTTCGACAATGGTAAAAAAAGACCAGCAAAGCCGCCCGATGTGCCGACAAATCCCGATAGTAGTCGCACGTATCTCGTTCTCAGGGCACACCGGATGAGTCAAGCTACGAGTAAAACCAACCCTCAAGTTGCCCCGAGGTGGCCCCGCAGGCTGCTCGGTTCGGACCAACACTCGAAGGAGCACTGGCCCGGGGGGGGGGGGGTTAAATAAAGATGACCCTTGGGCTCGCGAAAACCCAAGGGAAAAGGGCTTAGGTGGCAAATGGTAAAACCAAGGTTGGGCCTTGCTGGAGGAGTTTTATTCAAAGCGAACTGTTAAGGGGGTCCCATAAATCACCCAACCGTGTAAGGAAAGAAAATCAAGGAACATAACACCGGTATGACGGAAACTAGGGCGGCAAGAGTGGAACAAGTCACCAGGCATAAGGCCGAGCCTTCCACCCTTTACCAAGTATATAAGGTGCATTAATTTAAACAGGAGATATTGTGATATCCCAAAATATCCGTGTTCCGACCAGGAACAAACTTCATCTTCACCTGCAACTAACAACGCTATAAGAGGGGCTGAGCAAAAGCGGTGACATAGCCAAACAACGGTTGCTAGGACAGGTTGGTTAGAGGTTTGACATGGCAATAGGTAGGCATGGTAAACAATGGCAGGTAGAGCTAACATAGCGATAGAGCGGGTACTAGCAAGCAAAAATAGAAGTGATATCGAAGGTATGATCATCTTGCCTGCAAGGTTCTCAGAGTTGTCGAAGGCTGGATCCTCGTAAGCGTACTCAACAGGTTCCTCGTGCACATACTCGTCTCCTGGCTCTACCCAAAGCAAGAACACAAGCAAGGAACCACAATAAATCACGGTGCAGTGCACAAACAACATGATGCAATACATGTCATGCTATGCGAGATGTGGTATGCAATGCATATGCGTGCTTCGGAAGGAAAGATGATGAACAAGGCATCAACTTGGCAAACCAAGTATGCCGCTGGAAAGATGAGATGATTTCGGTTGAAATCAATATAAAGATCACCGGATTCGGATGCACGGTTTGCAAATGGCAAGCAAGACAAGTATGGCACAAAGCTGCGATTAACAGCACGATGCTACTTAGCAAGCAACAATAAACTACGCTACAGCACCCTAACATAAAAACAAAGCATATGGAAATGATCTACAGGAGATGCTTTACAAAAGAGGAACACTGAGCTACGGCTCAATCACATCATAACAGATTCAGACAAGCATGGAGAAAGTGCAAAAAATATCAGGTTGGACATGGCATTAACAACATCACGAAGTAATGTTCAGAGCAGGTTATCAATATGCAACAGGAACTCATGATAGCAAAGCAAGCCATGGCATGAATCTACTCAAAGCATAGATCAAAAGTCCCTTACTGACCATAAGCCAAAAATGATCAGAAAATATGATGGCACCCACGTAAACATAGCAAGTTTCGTTAACAGATTTCAGCAAACAAAGCATGGCATTGAAATAATTATGAAGGCATCTTCGCGAGCTCGATGCACTCACTACAGAGAATTTCATGATAAACTAAGCATACATCCATCAAGAAGACATGTCATAGAAGCTATACATGGCAAGAAAAAACATCATAGCATATCCGGACCAACTACAACAACCTCGGCCAAATTGAATAACATGTAAACAATCTGTCAGGAAACATTTTGAAGCAAAAGTAGAGCACGAAAATGACATGCTAGACTACTCTATAATTGCAACCAGGACCATGGATGGATAGAGCATAACCATATTTTCAAAACACCCTTACTGAAGTATCTCAAATTATGCATGGATCTCTCTGTAGCAACATGTTTACATGTCATCAAAATTACAGCAGAACAGGAACTAAAATTAGCATTATCACGAAGCCTAGTTTGCATGCTTGTGCTAGTCACCACATTGATCAAAAAAATACATGGTAAGCACCTCTGTAAAGAAGACATAGCCTAGTTCAAAACACATTTAGGGACCAAGTTCATAGGATGCACACATCAATCATGGCAAAAATGACAAAAGAGCTCGTGCTGATAAATTCTGAAACTAACATTATGAAGCCCTCTTCCAACAGCGTTTCGGGTATCAAGATGAGCTCAAACGTAAATGATGCAATGGAATGAAATGATGTACTCTTCGAGGCGAACAATTTGACATATTACACGCCCATAACGGAGCTACGGATGCGAAGATGTGATGCGATGAAGATGCAACAATTTTCTGACAGAAAAAGACTTAGACGGAAAAAAACGGGGGAAGGAGAGGTCAACCAGATCGGATCTGGATCTGGGACGCGCTCTTCGAGGTCGCCGGAGCTGCAGGTTGCGGTGGAGGGAGATGGCCGGGGCGGGGCGTGGGAGGCGGCCGCCGGCGGGGCGCGGCGGAGGCGCGGGTC
>NC_041393.1:767034623-767054047 GCF_002162155.2 Triticum dicoccoides | reverse complement strand
CGGGCCGGCGGCGCGGGGGCGGCGGAGCGGCCACGTGTCGCGCTGCGATTGGCTCGGGCGGTGGGGCAGACGCGTCCGGCTCCGTCCGGACGTGTCCGGCGGCGCGGAGAGGAGGGGGCTAGGGTTGGACTGCGAAAAATCCGGGGGAGGGGGTGTTTTTATAGGTAGAGGGAGCTAGGAGTGTCCAAATGAGGTGCGGTTTTCGCCCACACGATCGTAATCCGATGACGGAGAGCATGGAAGTGACTTAGATGGGTTATTGTGCTGTTTTGGAGGGGTGTTGGGCTGCAACTCAAAAGAGGCCTTTGCGGGAGTGCGGTTAACCGTTGGAGTACCAAACGAGCTCCAAATGACCCGAAACTTGACAGGTGGTCTACCGGTGCTATACCAGGGCCACTTGGCAAGGCTCGGTCCATTCCGAGAACGTTTAACACCCGCACACGAAAAGAGACAAGAGGGGTGCGCCGGTGCACGTGGGAGTGTCGGATTGCGAAACGGACAACGAGGAAAATGCTCGGATGCATGAGACGAACACGTATGCAAATGAGATGCACATGATGACATGGTATGATATGCATGACATGAATAAAATGCAAAACAAAAGACAAAACCCAACCACGGAGGGAATATCATATCACATCGCCAAAAATGGCAAGAGTTGGAGATACAAATATGGAAAGTTACATCCGGGGTGTTACAACACTCCACCACTACAAGAGGATCTCGTCCCGAGATCTAGGACTGAAAGAACTCCGGATATTCGGAACGGAGGTGATCCTCGCGCTCCCAGGTGGCTTCTCGGTCGGAATGGTGTGACCACTTCACTTTCAGGAATTTGATTGACTTGTTGCGAGTCTTGCGCTCGGTCTCTTCGAGAATAGCAACGGGGTGCTCATGATAAGAGAGATCTTCTTGGAGGTCGATCTCTTTGAAGTTGATAGTCCACTCAGGAGTCTTGAAGCAGTTGTGAAGCTGTGACACGTGAAACACATCGTGCACGCTCGCAAAGTTGGATGGAAGCTCAAGTTGATAGGCGAGATCGCCTCTTTTGCCAATGATCTTGAAAGGGCCCACGTATCTAGGGGCAAGCTTCCCTTTGATACCGAAGCGACGAGTGCCTTTCATTGGAGAGACGCGGAGGTAGACATGGTCTTCAATTTCAAAAGCCAAGTCACGGTGCTTGCTATCATAGTAACTCTTCTGTCGCGATTGCGCGGCTTTGAGATTCTCACGAATGACTTTGCACATTTCTTCAGCTTCTGTGATCAAGTCGTTGCCAAGAAGTTGGCGTTCACCTGTCTCAGACCAATTGAGAGGAGTACGGCACTTTCTGCCATAGAGAATTTCGAATGGGTCCTTGCCCGAACTCGCTTGGAAGCTGTTGTTGTAGGAAAACTCGGCATATGGAAGACAATCTTCCCACTTCATACCGAAAGAGATGACACAAGCCCTGAGCATATCTTCAAGGATTTGATTGACTCGCTCGACTTGGCCACTTGTTTGAGGATGGAAAGCTGTGCTGAAACGAATGTTGGTGCCCATGGCCGTCTGAAAGGAGTCCCAGAACTTAGAAGTGAAAATGCTTCCATGATCTGAAGATATCAATTGTGGAATGCCGTGCAAGGAGACAATTCTGGAGGTGTATAGCTCTGGCAGCTGAGCTGCTGTGATAGATTCTTTGATAGGAAGAAAATGAGCCACTTTGGTAAGCTTGTCAATGACAACGAAGATAGCATCATTTCCACGCTTGGACTTAGGAAAACCAGTCACGAAGTCCATCTCGATATGGTCAAACTTCCATTCCGGAATAGCAAGAGGTTGAAGGAGACCAGCTGGTCTTTAGTGTTCTGCTTTCACTCTTCTGCAGACATCACATTCATTCACGAATTGAGCAATTTCTCGCTTCATTCGAGTCCACCAATATGACTGCTTGAGGTCATGGTACATCTTTGTACTTCCAGGATGAATGGATAGGAGGGAATTGTGTGCCTCATTCATGATGAGTTTTCTCAGATCACCTTTTGGAACCACAATTCGATCCTCGAAGAAAAGAGTATCTTTGTCATCCAAGCGATAGCACTTGTATTTAGGAATGCCCTTGTCAATACCACGTTTCACCTTCTTCACCATGGTATCCAGGAGTTATGCCTCACGAATTTGATCTTCCAAAGTAGGAGAGACTATGAGGTTGGCAAGAAAGCCTTGAGGAACAACTTGAAGATTCAGCTTGCGGAAGGCTTCACAAAGATCCGGTTGAAACGGCTTGAGAATTAGACTGTTGCAATAAGCCTTTCTGCTCAGAGCATCTGCAATCACATTCGCCTTGCCAGGAGTATATTCGATACTCAGATTGTACTCTTGAATCATTTCGAACCATCAAGTTTGCCTGAGATTAAGGTTGGGTTGAGTGAAGATATACTTGAGACTCTTGTGATCGGTGAAAATGTCCACTTGCCTTCACAATAAGAGATGTCTCCATGTTATCAATGCATGGACAACTGCTGCCAACTCAAGATCATGAGTGGGGTAGTTCTTTTCGTTGGGCTTCAACTGACGAGAGGTATAGGCCACAACTTTCTTCTCTTGCATCAACACAGCACCGAGACCTTGAAGGGAAGCATCACAGAAAACTTCGAATGGCTTGGATTCATCAGGAGGAGTCAAGACAGGAGCTGTGACTAGCTTCTCTTTGAGGGTGTTGAAAGCGACGTCACACTCAGGCGTCCAGACATACTTGACATGCTTCTGGAGGAGGTTGGAAAGAGGCTTTGCAATCTTAGAGAAGTTCTCAACAAATCTTCGGCAATAGCTTGCAAGACCGAGAAAACTGCGGAGCTGCTTGACATTCGGAGGAGGTTCCCAATTCAGAACTGCAGAAACCTTCGCCGGATTAACAGCAATGCCCTTGGCAGAGATGATATGGCCAAGATAAAGAACTTCATCAAGCCAGAACTCACATTTGGAAAACTTCGCATAGAATTGATGCTCTCTGAGCTTGTCGAGCACCAATCGCAAATGTTTGGCATGATCCTGCTTATTCTTGGAGAAGACCAAAATATCATCGAGATACACCAGAACAAATTCATTGGTGTAGGGGTTGAAGATAAAGTTCATCATGCGAGAGAACGTTGGAGGAGCATTGACAAGGCCGAAAGGCATGACAGTATATTCATAAGAACCATAGCTTGTTCTGAATGCTGTCTTGGGAATATCTTGTTCACGAATGCGAATCTGATGATAACCCATACGAAGGTCAAGCTTGGAGAAGACTTTAGAACCTTTGAGTTGCTCGAAAAGCTCATTGATGTTGGGAAGTGGATACTTGTTCTTGATTGTCTTCTTGTTCAATGGACGGTAATCGACGCAAAGTCGGTCCGTGCCATCCTTCTTCTGGACAAAAAGAACTCCACAACCCCATGGGGAAGAACTCGGTCTGATCAAACCCAGACGCTCTTGTTCATCGAGCTGCTTCTTCAGTTCCTTCAGCTCCTTCGGTCCAAGCTTGTATGGACGCTTGCAAAAGGGTTCAGTTCCAGGCTGAAGATCAATAACGAACTCGACTGGCCGATGAGGAGGCATACCCGGAAGCTCTTCTGGAAAGACATCTTGGTACTCACAAACGACTGGAATTTGAGAAATAGCATCCAACTCGCCCTTCTCATTAAGAGAAAACAACCGAATGGTTTCATCACGAGCGGCATAGATGATAACATCCTCAGAAGGGTGTGTCAATTGAATTTGCCTGGCAGCACAATCAAGCTGAGCCTTGTGCTTAGAAAGCCAGTCCATCCCAAGAATAAGATCAATATCAGAGTCGCCAAGAACCATTGGAGAAGATAGAAATCTATAATCGCCCATTTTGATTGTGGTATCTGGAACCACCAAACTGGAGCTCAACCGTTTACCCGGAGAAACGACATCCATGGGTTTACCCAAATGTGACAAAGAGAATTCATGCTTGGCAAAAAACGGTCTTGACATGAAACAATGCGATGCACCAGTATCAAATAAGACTTTTGCAGGAATATCATTAACAGGAAGATTACCGATGATCACATCTGAAGAATCCTCTGCCTGAGCTGCATTCATCATGTTCACCTTTGCAGACTTCGGATTATGCTTGACCATTGCATTGCTTGAAGATCTCACAGGAGGAGGAGGAGGAAGGCGCCTTTGATTTAAGCATTTGTTCGCGTAGTGGCCTTTCTGCTGGCACTTGTTGCAAGTCACTTCTGAGAGCGGACGGTGATAAGGAGCACTTGACCTTGAAGCTTGAGGCTGAGACTTGTTCTGATAGCTTGGGTTGGGTGGATGGGAAGATCCACGACCACCTGAGTTCTTCTGTTGGTAAGGCTGACGAAACGGAGGAGGAGGAAGATAAAACTTCTGCTGCTTAGCTGCCACTTGTGAGGAAGAAGAAGATTGCACTGCATCCCTGATTCTCTTCTTAAAAGCCTCACACTTGAGCTGAGCACCTTCTTGCTTGAGTGCCATATTGTAGAATTGATCAAACTGAGTAGGATCAACAAGAACGAGAGCTAACTGCAGATCCTCTCTAAGGCCACCTCTGAACTGATAGATCATACTCTTCTCATCTGGAACATCTTGCTTAGCAAAGCGAGCAAGTTTCTGAAACTGCTTGTTGTATTCGTACACTGACATGTTGCCTTGCTTGAGATTGCGGAACTCCTCACGCTTGCTCTCAACAACACTGGTAGGAATATGGTGAGCTTTAAAGTCCCGACAAAAATCAGTCCAAGTAATCACTCGACCACCTCTGGAATCCTTGTATTGCTGGAACCAATCAGCTGCCTGATCCTTGAGCTGAAAAGAAGCGAACTTGACATAGTCCTCAGGCCTGACATTGCTGCAATCAAAATGCTTGTTGATATCCACGAGCCAATCATCGGCGTCTGTTGCCTTGACACAGTAGCTGAAAGACTTCGGCTGATTTGCAAGGAATTGGTTGAGGGTTGGAAATAGAGGCTGATGATTGAACTGCCTTTGACCTTGATTCCCTTGGTTGCCTTGGCCTTGGTTGCGCTCTTGCATGAGCTGGATCATCATCTGAGCATGGGCGTTAGAGGCTGCCATCAAAGCTTGCCATGCCTCCGGAGGCGGAGGTGGAGGTGGAGGGTTCGCCTGACTCCCATCATTGCGATCCAGATTCTGACGCGTTGGCGGAGCCATCCTGAAGAGGGTGACATCCGTTAGCATCTTGATAGACAGATAGACAAGTTGAATCAACGGATAGAAATAGCAACATATAGTCTTCACAATAAACATTCGAACAAGGATGAACGAAAGCAAACATCACACGTCCATTAAGGTGAGAAGCCACTTGAATAAAGATTGATGAATGAAATAAACAAGGTACAACTGGAACAAATAAGTGGTAAGGATTACCCAATCACAAACCAAATATCTGCGGGAAGAAATGCTAGAGCTACTTGAATCCCACCTATAAACTCCCGAAACTTTTTGGTTATGCAATCTGGTGTTGGGGATACAGGGGAAGCAAAATATCTCACCCAAACTAACAATCCCTACATCCAGCTGTATCCATCCGTCAACACATAACCAAGAAACCTTCGGAAATCGTGTACCTCAACCTTCGAAAAGCATCCGTTTTACGAGTTATGGCAATACTCCCGAGCTCGCCCCAGTACTGGGTTATCGGGGTTATCTCACCAACAACTATACAAAAGAGATTTTCGATGTCGGCAAAACTCAGGTATTCCAGAACTGCAACGATAAAATTGTGACGACAATACCTCGGAGCTCAACTCCCCGGTACACTGCCACAACCCCTAAATGTCAGGAGGCACCAAGAACAATGTTCTCGTCACAAAACCATCGGAACGATTCCAAGATACCCGCGTGATCCTAATTTTTTTTTGTGAAATTTGAGAAGAGGAAAGTCAAAACATCTACGTCAGGAGACCTCACCAGAGCGACGAAGGGACTGAGGAGTAAAAAGAATCCTACTCTCCGATATATATATAATCCTAAGACTCAAAACATTTTTGTTCTAAACTCAACATCGCCAGCAAACAATCAAGCAGGGGGCTCCTAAGTCAGGGATGGCTCTGATTACCAACTTGTAACACCCACGATGCGGCTATATCTCCCACGTGTCGAAGCACGACTTAGAGGCATAACCGCATGGTGGTTTTGTCGCAAGAAGGGTCATCTTCACACAATCCCATGTAATGAACAAGACTGGGATAAAGAGAGTTGGCTTACAATCGCCACTTCACTACATAATTTAAGATCATACATCATTCAAATACACTCATAGACCGGCTACGGTCAAGTTCAAATGAAAAGAAGACAACCCCAAATGCTAGATCCCCGATCGCCCCGACTGGGCTCCTCTACTGATCATCTGGAAAGGATACATAGTAACGACCAAGGGCCTCATCAAATTCCCACTTCAGCTCAGTTGCGCCATCTGCGCCAGTATGCTTGGCACCTGCATCTGTTTTGGTAGAATCTGTGAGCCATGGGGACTCAGCAATCTCACACCCGCGAGATCAAGACTATTTAAGCTCATAGGTAGGTAAGGGGTAAAATGGTGGAGCTGCGGCAAGCACTAAGCATATATGGTGGCTAACATACGCAAGTGAGAGCGAGAAGAGAAGCAACGCATCGGTCGAGAAGCTAGAAGCGATCAAGAAGTGATCCTGAAACTACTTACGACAAGCATAACACAAACCGTGTTCACTTCCCGGACTCCGCCGAGAAAAGACCATCACGGCTACACACGCGGTTGATGCATTTTAAAGAGGTCAAGTGTCAAGTTATCTACAACCGGACATTAACAAATTCCCATCTGCCTCATAACCGCGGGCACGACTTTCGAAAGATTATATACCCTGCAGGGGTGTCCCAACTCAGCCCATCACAAGCTCTCACGGTCAACGAAGGATAAACCTTCTCTCGGGAAGACCCGAACAGTCTCGGAATCCCGGTTCGCAAAACATTTCGACAATGGTAAAACAAGACCAGCAAAGCCGCCTGATGTGCTGACAAATCCCGATAGGAGTCGCACGTATCTCGTTCTCAGGGCACACCGGAGGAGTCAAGCTACGAGTAAAACCAACCCTCAAGTTGCCCCGAGGTGGCCCCGCAGGCTGCTCGGTTCGGACCAACACTCGAAGGAGCACTGGCCCGGGGGGGGGGGTTAAATAAAGATGACCCTTGGGCTCGCGAAAACCCAAGGGAAAAGGGCTTAGGTGGCAAATGGTAAAACCAAGGTTGGGCCTTGCTGGAGGAGTTTTATTCAAAGCGAACTGTTAAGGGGGTCCCATAAATCACCCAACCGTGTAAGGAAAGAAAATCAAGGAACATAACACCGGTATGACGGAAACTAGGGCGGCAAGAGTGGAACAAGTCACCAGGCATAAGGCCGAGCCTTCCACCCTTTACCAAGTATATAAGGTGCATTAATTTAAACAGGAGATATTTTGATATCCCAAAATATCCGTGTTCCGACCAGGAACAAACTTCATCTTCACCTGCAACTAACAACGCTATAAGAGGGGCTGAGCAAAAGCGGTGACATAGCCAAACAACGGTTGCTAGGACAGGTTGGTTAGAGGTTTGACATGGCAATAGGTAGGCATGATAAACAATGGCAGGTAGAGCTAACATAGCGATAGAGCGGGTACTAGCAAGCAAAAATAGAAGTGATATCGAAGGTATGATCATCTTGCCTGCAAGGTTCTCAGAGTTGTCGAAGGCTGGATCCTCGTAAGCGTACTCAACAGGTTCCTCGTGCACGTACTCGTCTCCCGGCTCTACCCAAAGCAAGAACACAAGCAAGGAACCACAATAAATCACGGTGCAATGCACAAACAACATGATGCAATACATGTCATGCTATGCGAGATGTGGTATGCAATGCATATGCGTGCTTCGGAAGGAAAAATGATGAACAAGGCATCAACTTGGCAAACCAAGTATGCCGCTGGAAAGATGCGATGATTTTGGTTGAAATAGATATAAAGATCACCGGATTCGGATGCACGGTTTGCAAATGGCAAGCAAGACAAGTATGGCACAAAGCTGCGATTAACAGCACGATGCTACTTAGCAAGCAACAATAAACTATGCTACGGCACCCCAACATAAAAACAAAGCATATGGAAATGATCCACAGGAGATGCTTTACAAAAGAGGAACACTGAGCTATGGCTCAATCACATCATAACAGGTTCAAACAAGCATGAAGAAAGTGCAAAAAATATCAGGTTGGACATGGCATTAACAACATCACGAAGTAATGTTCAGAGCAGTTATCAATATGCTACAGGAACTCATAATAGCAAAGCAAGCCATGGCATGAATCTACTCAAAGCATAGATCAAAAGTCCCTTACTGACCATAAGCCAAAAATGATCAGAAAATATGATGACACCCACGTAAACATAGCAAGTTTCGTTAACAGATTTCAGCAAACAAAGCATGGCATTGCAATAATTATGAAGGCACCTTCGCGAGCTCGATGCACTCACTATAGAGAATTTCATGATAAACTAAGCATACATCCATCAAGAAGACATGTCATAGAAGCTATACATGGCAAGAAACAACATCATAGCATATCCGGATCAACTACAACAACCTCGGCCAAATTGAATAACATGTAAACAATCTGCCAGGAAACATTTTGAAGCAAAAGTAGAGAACGAAAATGACATGCTAGACTACTCCATAATTGCAACCAGGACCATGGATGGATAGAGCATAACCATATTTTCAAAACACCCTTACTGAAGTATCTCAAATTATGCATGGATCTCTCTGTAGCAACATGTTTACATGGCATCAAAATTACAGCAGAACAGGAACTAAAATTAGCATTATCATGAAGCCTAGTTTGCATGCTTATGCTAGTCACCACATTGATCACAAAAATACATGGTAAGCACCTCTGTAAAGAAGACATATCCTAGTTCAAAACACATTTAGGGACCAAGTTCATATGATGCACACATCAATCATGGCAAAAATGACAAAAGAGCTCGTGCTGATAAGATTCTGAAACTAACATTATGAAGCCCTCTTCCAACAGCATTTAGGGCATCGAGATGAGCTCCAACGTAAATGATGCAATCGAATGAAATGATGTACTCTTCAAGGCGAACAATTTGACATATTACACGCCCATAACGGAGCTACGGATGCGAAGATGTGATGCGATGAAGATGCAACAATTTTCTGACAGAAAAAGACAGACGGAAAAAAACGGGGGAAGGAGAGGTCAACCAGATCGGATCTGGATCCGGGGCGCGCTCTTCGAGGTCGCCGGAGCTGCAGGTCGCGGTGGAGGGAGATGGCCGGGGCGGCGGCCGGAGTAAGAGAGCCGGGGCGGCGGGGCCTGGCCGGATCCAGCGCCGGCGGCGTCGGCGGAGGAGGGCGGCCGGGCGACGCACAGGCGGGCGGAGGCGGCGGTGGCGGCGCGGGAGGCGGCCGGCGGCGGGGCGCGGCGGAGGCGCGGGTCGCGGTGGCGGCGGGCGCGCGGGCCGAGCGGGGTCCGGGAACGGGCCAGACGGGCCGGCGGCGCGGGGGCGGCGGAGCGGCCACGTGTCGCGCTGCGATTGGCTCGGGCGGTGGGGCGGACGCGTCCGGCTCCATCCGGACGTGTCCGGCGGCGCGGAGAGGAGGGGGCTAGGGTTGGACTGCGAAAAATCCGGGGGAGGGGGTGTTTTTATAGGTAGAGGGAGCTAGGAGTGTCCAAATGAGGTGCGGTTTTCGCCCACACGATCGTGATCCGACGACGGAGAGCATGGAAGTGACTTAGATGGGTTATTGGGCTGTTCTGGAGGGGTGTTGGGCTGCAACTCAAAAGAGGCCTTTGCGGGAGTGCGGTTAACCGTTGGAGTACCGAACGAGCTCCAAATGACCCGAAACTTGACAGGTGGTCTACCGGTGCTATACCAGGGCCACTTGGCAAGGCTCGGTCCATTCCGAGAACGTTTAACACCCGCACACGAAAATAGACAAGAGGGGTGCGCCGGTGCACGTGGGAGTGTCGGATTGTGAAACGGACAACGGGGAAAATGCTCGGATGCATGAGACGAACACGTATGCAAATGAGATGCACATGATGACATGGTATGATATGCATGACATGAATAAAATGCAAAACAAAAGACAAAACCCAACCACAGAGGGAATATCATATCACATCGCCAAAAATGGTAAGAGTTGGAGATACAAATATGGAAAGTTATATCCGGGGTGTTACAGTACAAGAGAGGATAGCAATGGTGGAAGGTGAGAGTGCGTATAATCCATGGACTCAATATTAGTCATAAAGAACTCATATACTTATTGCAAAAATCTACAAGTCATTGAAAACAAAGTACTACGCGCATGCTCCTAGGGGGATAGATTGGTAGGAAAAGACCATCGCTCGTCCCCGACCGCCACTCATAAGGAAGACAATCAATAAATAAAATTATACTCCAACTTCATTACAAAGCGGTTCACCATACGTGCATGCTACGGGAATCACAAACTTCAACACAAGTATTCTTTAAATTCATAATCACCCAACTAGCATGACTCTAATATCACCACCTCTACTCAAAACAATTATCAAGTATTAAATTGATCATAGCATCCTATTCACTTTCTATGATAGTTTTTATTATACCCAACTTGGATTCCCATCATTCTAGGGCCAATTTTATAACCATAGCAAATACCATGCTGTTCTAAGAGACTCTCAAAATAATATAAGCGAAGCATGAGAGATCAACAATTTCTACAAAATTAAGCCACCGCCGTGCTCTAAATGATATAAGTGAAGCACTAGAGCAAAAACTATCTAGCTCAAAAGATATAAGTGAAGCACATAGAGTATTCCAATAAATTCTAATCAAGTGGGCTTCTCCCAAAAGGTGTGTACAGCAAGGATAATTGTGGTAAACTAAAAGGCAAAGACTAATATCATACAAGACGCTCCAAGCAAAACACATATCATGTGGCGAATAAAAATATATCTCCAAGTAAAGTTACCGATAGACGAAGACGAAAGAGGGGATGCCTTCCGGGGCATCCCCAAGCTTAGGCTTTTGGTTATCCTTGAATATCTTGCGGTGCCATGGGCATCCCCAATCTTAGGCTCTTGCCACTCCTTATTCCATAATCCATCAAATCTTTACCCAAAACTTGAAAACTTCACAACACAAAACTCAACAGGAAATCTCATAAGCTCTATTAGTCCAAGAAAGAAAAACCACCACATAAGGTACTGTAACGAACTCATTCTTTATTTATATTGGTGTTAAACCTACTGTATTCCAACTTCTCTATGGTTCATACCCACCGATACTGGCCATAGATGCATCAAAATAAGCAAACAACACACGAAAAACAGAATCTATCAAAAACAGAACAGTCTATAGAAATCTGTCACTCTCGAATACTTCTGGAACTCTTAAAATCCTACAAAAATAGGAAGTCCTGGGCAATTTTTCTATTGATCTACAGAAAAAAGAATCAACGCAAAAGCACGTTTATGTGAATTACTAAAATTATTTTCGTGCGCGCAAAGTTTCTGTTTTTCAGCAGAATCAAATTAACTATCACCATAGGTTATCCTATAGGTTCTACTTGTCACAAACACTAATTAAAACTAGAAAACACATCTAAACAGAATCTAGATGAAAAATTTATTACTAAGCAGAATCAAAAACAATAAACAAAAATAAAATTGGGCTGCCTCCCAACAAGCGCTTTTCTTTAAAGCCTTTTAGCTTGGCATTGTTAATTTTAATGATGCTGACATGAAAGACAAGAATTAAAGTGGAAAGAGAGCATCATGAAACATGTGACAAATACCTCTACGTCTAACATACTTCCTATGCATAAGGCATATTATAAGCAAACAAATTTGCAAGGCAAGCAAAAACTAGCATATGCGAGAAAGAAGAAAGAGACGATAGCAATCTCAACATGACGAGAGGTAATTTAGTAAGATAAAAATTTCTACGACCATATTTTCCTCTCTCATAATAATTACATGTAGGATCATAGGAAAATTCAACAAAATAGCTATCACATAGCATATTCTCAACATGATCCACATACATGCAAAGTTGACACTCTTCCAAGATAGTGGGATTAACATTAACTAAAGTCATGACCTCTCCAAACCCACTTTTATCGAAAATATCATAAGATTGAACATACTACAAATATGTGGGATCTAAAGTTGACACTCTTCCAAACCCACTTTCATTATTATTGCAAACATTTTTATCAATCTCATATTCATCATGGGGCTTAAATAAATTTTCAAGATCATAAAAAGAATCACCCCAATCATGATCATTGCAACAAATACTAGACATAGCAAAACTAGCATCCCCAAGCTTACGGTTTTGCATATTACTAGCACAATTGACATTAATAGAATTTATAATAACATCATTGCAGTCATGCTTTTCATCAAAGGAACTATCAAGTACGGGTGCAATAGCAACAATCTCATGTTTAACATAAGGGACTATAGCAAATTCATCTCCATAAATATTGGCATCATGGCCACAAGAATAGCAGGCATCATGTTCATCAAGGGATATTTCAATCAAATCATCGGAGTCATAATTATCTATAGATTCATGCATATCATTATTTTCTTCTAAAGCATAGTTTTCATAGCAATATTTAAGTATGTCAAAATTTTCAGATTTGTAGAGAGTAATACCATACTTTTCAATCAAAGAAGCAACTTCATAAGCACCCTTAAAAGCAACAAATTCTTCAATTTGTTCGATATCATAGTAACTATAAACACCCTTTGCATAAGAAGATAAGATTTCATTATCATTAAACTCACATAGGTAGGGAAGGTGTTTTTTAGGGTTCTTAGAGCAACAAGTAAAATCATAAATTTCACAAAGATTCCAAGCATAACACAGCAATGTGTTTATTTGATCCCATAAGAGTCTCCCTTTTTCAGACAAACGGTGACGCACAAAAATGTGCATGCTCATCTAAAGATTTCCCATCAACTAGGCTAGTTGGGGTTTCAGCACGAGCGCATAAGGATCGAAGATGATCCAAGTAGAACACTTTAAGTGGATCCATATCAATAGATTTTTAGCAAGCAATGCAAGCAAATAGATGGCACGTGGAAACACAAACGAAAAGACATACGGGAAGAAGGCAAAGAAAAGGCAAAGGTGAAGTGGGGAAGAGGAAAACGAGAGGCAAATGGCAAATAATGTAACGCTAGGGAGATGAGTTTGTGATGGGTACTTGGTATGTCTTGACTTGAGCGAAGACCTCCCCGGAAACGGCGCCAGAAGTCCTTCTTGCTACGTCTTGAGCTTGCGTTGGTTTTCCTTGAAGAGGAAAGGGTGATGCAGCAAAGTAGCGTAAGTATTTCCCTCCATTTTTGAGAACCAAGGTATCAATCCAGTAGGAGGCTCCTCAAAAGTCCCACGCACCTACACAAATAAACAAGAACCTCGCAACCAACGCAATAAAGGGGTTGTCAATCCCTTCAAGGCCACTTGCAAAAGTGAGATCTGATAGAGATAATATGACAAGATAAATATTTTTGGTATTTTTATGATATAGATTGGAAAAGTAAAGATGCAAATACAAGTTGATGGAAAACTTATATGATAAGAGATAGACCCGGGGGCCATAGGTTTCACTAGTGGCTTCTCTCAAGATAGCATAAGTATTACGGTGGGTGAAGAAATTACTGTCGAGCAATTGATAGAAAAGTGCATAGTTATGAGATTATCTAGGCATGATCATCTATATAGGCATCACGTCCGTGACAAGTAGATCGACTCCTGCCTGCATCTACTACTATTACTCCACACATCGACCAACTCCTGCCTGCATCTAGAGTATTAAGTTCATAAAAAACAGAGTAACGCATTAAGAAAGATGACATGATGTAGAGGGATAAACTCATGCAATATGATATAAACCCCATCTTTTTATCCTTGATGGCAACAATACAATACGTGCCTTGCTGCCCCTGCTATCACTGGGAAAGGACACCGCAAGATTGAACCCAAAGCTAAGCACTTCTTCCATTGCAAGAAAGATCAATCTAGTAGGCCAAACCAAACTGATAATTCGAAGAGACTTGCAAAGATAACTTAATCACACATAAAAGAATTCAGGGAGATTCAAATATTTCTCATAGATAAACTTGATCATAAACCCACAATTCATCGGATCTCGACAAACACACCGCAAAAAGAGTTACATCGAATAGATCTCCAAGAAGACCGAGGAGAACTTTGTACTGAGAATCAAAGAGAGAGAGAAGAAGCCATCTAGCTAATAACTATGGACCCGAAGGTCTGTGGTAAAATAATCACAACTCATCGGAAGGGCCTTGGAGATGATGTAGAGGCCCTCCGTGGTCGATTCCCCCTCCGGCAGAGCGCTGGCGAAGGCTCCAAGATGGGATCTCGTGGATACAGAAGGTTGCGGTGCTGGAATTAGGTTTTCGTGGTCTGTTCTGATGTTCTCGGGGTACGTGGGTATATATAGGAGGAAGAAGTAGGTCGGTGGACTCCCGAGGGGCCACGAGGGTGGGGGGCACGCCGGGCACCCTCGTGGCCGCCTCGGTTGTTGCTTGACGTCCACTCCAAGTCTCCAGGTTTGCATTTGTTCCAAAAAGATCGCTCCCGAAGGTTTCATCCCGTTTGGACGCCATTTGATATTCCTTTTCTTCGAAACACTGGAATAGGCAAAAAAAACAGCAATTCGGGCTGGGCCTCCGGTTAGTCAGTTAGTCCCAAAAATGATATAAAAGTGTAAAGTAAAGCCCATAAACATCCAAAATGGGTAATATAATAGCATGGACAATCAAAAATTATAGATACGTTGGAGACGTATCACAAACCACCACCCCGGCACGCCATTGAGGAGGACGGCTGAACTTGAGGACTGGAAGATGGCGTCCCTCCAATTGCACAATAGCTCGGTAAAGCCGCGAGCCAGCATGATCCGGCGAAGGCTCCCCCAGTCAATGGAGTCGAAGGCCTTCGCAAAGTCGAGCTTGAGGACGACGAGGGTCGGGGATGATCGACGGTGGAAGCATTGGACGAGCTCGGCGGCGTAGGCCATGTTTCCCGAGATGTTGCGCCCAGCCAGGAAGCCGGACTAGTCCTCATCGATAAGAGCCCCAATCTAGCTCTGCTGCCGTGTCGTGAGGACACGGTAGAGAATTTTCACATCGCCGTTCTATAAGGAGACGGGACGGAAATCGCCGGGGCCGGGCACCCCCTCCTTCTTGGGCAGGAGAGCAATGTAGGCCCTGTTGATCCCGTCGAGGCAGAACGTCCGAGCATGAAGCCCGTCGAACAGGGCCTATAGGTCGCCCTCAACAGCCGGCCAGGCGGCCTGGTAGAAATAGGGGCCGAATCCGTCCGGGCCCGGCGTACTGCCCCGTCCAGCTTTGATCTCAGCCCGGTCGAACGGGACGACGAGCGCAACCCCGTCGACCCGAGGGGAGTTGGCGTAGAGTATGTCGAGGTCGAACCCCAGGGAGGCGGAGCTGCACCGTCCAAGCAGCGCGGCGTAGAAGCAGCACAATGCCTCCACTTTGTCGTTGTGCGACATGACGTCGTCGCCATCGACGGAGAGTGTGCGGATCGCGTTCCCGCGCCTACGTCGAGATGCCAGGGCGTGAAAATACCGGGTATTTTTGTCGCGAACCGCACCGCCTTGCACTTCCCTATTTGCCTCCAGAAGACGCACTGGCGATGAACCGAGGCCGCCAGGCAAAGACGAGCGTCCCCACGTAGCAGATCTTCATCTAGGGAGAGCGATATGTACTCCTCCAAGAAATCAAACAGGTCAATGACAAATTTGCAATCGTTGTCGGCCATGGGAACGAATTTGTGCCGCTGTTTCCAAACCTTGGCCGCCGCCCTAGCCGCTTTTTTCTTGGACGCCAAGCTGCCAGCAGCGCAGCGTTGGTTGCCAGCCTGAGCCCAGGAGGGAAGAATCTAGGGAAGGAAGAGGGGGTCGAGGAGCCAGGCGCGCTCGAAGAAAAACCTGGAGGAGGCCGGGATGCGCGTTGAGGCCACGACGATGAGGGGGAAGTGATCGGAGGTGGTGCGGGGGCGGGAGCACAGCGAGGAATCGGGAAAGGCCACATCCCAATCGTTGTTGAAGAAAGGCCGATCGAGCCGAGCCAGGGTAGGGGGAGATCGTTTGTTCGACCATGTGAAGAGATGGTCCGAAAGAGGGAGTTCGAACCATGAGAGCGAGTTGATTAGGCCGTTGAAAACGGCCGCACAGGGGGCGTTAAAGTTAGAATTGTTCTTCTCACGAGGGAAATGGATCAGGTTGAAGTCCCCCAAGATCAACCAAGGTCGGGAAATGGAGGTGGCAACCCTAGGTAGATTGGCGACGAAATCGCCAGTCCGAGAGTGATCACAGGGGGCGTAAATGTTGGTGATCGCAAAGGAGTGGGCGGAGGCGACGGACTCAAGGACGACGGTAAGGGAGAACTCCGAAGCGAGCGAGGAGAAAATACAATAGAGGATGGGATCCCAGGCAGTGAGGATGCCACCGCGACTCCCGCCCGCATCGAGCGCGACGTACAGGGAGATGCGAGAGGGAAGGAAGGACCGAGACTTTCCGACATCGACCGACCGACGCCAATTTAGTCTCATGAAGACACGCAATGGAGGGATCGACGGCAACTATCGCGTCTCGGACTAACCCACACTTGTCCGGGTCGCCTAGGCCTTGCACATTCCAACACACCACAGATAACTTACGAACGCGGTGTTATCCATAACAGGAGGAGGCACCACAAGCAGAGAAGAAGGACAGACAAAGAGCACGGAAAGGGGGAAAAATCCTCAAACAGACGAGGAGGAAAGGGGGCGCTGCACCGCAGGCGCAGGTGAGACAGGAACAAACAGAGCGACTACACATCGCGAGGGACGGTCGCCCTAGAACGCCTGATCGTCGCTGCCGCCGTGAGCCCAGCCACAGATCGAGCCCCGAGCGGAGCCACTACAGCGTCGATGAGCTTGTCATGCGTGACCCGAGGTCGGAGACGGGGCGAGCAACCCACGAGCGAGTTGCGAAGAGCCTGGCGCTTGATCGCCTTGGCCTGCATGTCCAGATGCATGCTGGGCTCAAGAAGGGCCAGCCTGGCGCTACGGCGCCCCCCGTCGTCCGAAGTGGAAGGCCTGCTAGGCCCGGCGCCACTTCCACCGCGCTCACGTCATCAGGGGCGAGCTCGGTGATGCTCACGGAAGAGCGCGCGAACGGCGGTGATGAAGCAGATGAGGTGGCCGACAGGAAGCGGTGGCCCATCCAGGGCCCCGGGGAGAAGGCACCGTCCTTGGGAGGGGCGGGGCACCCAGCACCCAAAGAACGGAGTCGAGCTCACCACCCCCACCATGGGCGCCACCGGCGGCACGAAGCGGGCACGGCGGCCTGATAGGGGGAGCCCGGAAGATGAGGCACCCGAGGAGGGAGTTGGGGCGGTTGTGAGCGAACGGCAGCGGGGGCTGGCCGAAGAGGGGGATGTAGGAGCCGTCGGGGTGGAAGAATGCATTCATCTCCCAAACCATAACAGGCTCCACCGAGATGACGCGAGAGGGCCAGCTCCACCGAGATGACGCGAGAGGGCCACGGCCCACCCCATGGCCAAACGTTACAGGGGACGTCGCGGGTCCGCTCCAGGAGCACCACCATCTTGACCATGGCGAGCTCACACCCGGAGAGGACCAGGGGGTCGATCTCCGGCACCTTGCCAAACCCGGAGAATGCGACAGGGATGCCCTCCGGTGTCAGGTGCTCAGCGGGGAACCCCGTGGCGGCCAAGAGAGCACAAGAGCGGGCGCGCTGGGGCACACGTCCGAAATGCTCTTCACGGTGGAGGTCGATGCGAGCGCCTTGGTAGTCAAACGGCTACTCGCGCATGGCCTCCTCACAATCATCCCACGAGGCGAAGCGGAGGTAGAGGACGCCCACCGAGGACGGCACCGTTTCGATGGCAAGGTGGCCGAGGTCACGGAGAAGGGCCGCCTGCACCGCCGAGGTGCTGTTGGAGTCTTGGAGAAGGCGTTAGGGGGCTCGATGGTCACCACCGCAAGGCGCAAAGCAGCCTCGTAGTCACCGGCAGGCATGAAGACGTCAATGGCGTCGGGACGAACAGACTCTGCCGCAAGGGAGGGGCCGCTGTAGCCAGACGAGACCTCAGAGGCGGAGGAGAGACGGGTCTCATCGCTGGAGGACGCCCGATCCCGAGGAGCGAGGAGCTCGGGTGGGATCACCGCAGGGGGGCAACCGGCTGTCCACCGGGACGGAGAAAACCAGGTCCTCGACCAGAGAGGCGCGCAGACGCGCGGGAGGCTCGCAGAAGAACAAGGACATGAGGGCGGAAACCCCCGGGCCGGAGAAACAGGGCGCCGTCGACGGCGGGTGACCCAGACCGTCCCGGGCGGGGTAGGAGGGAGGGAGGAATCAGGGACAGAGCACACGCCATGACCTAGCTCGGACAACGCGCGTGTGGAAAGCGATACCTGGGAGCGGGACAACGACGACGCGCTTGCGTGCAGGAGGCTTGGGCCTGGGAGCAGCGGGAGGACGGCGGCCAGGGAGCAGAGCTGGCTCAGGGCCCGGGCCGACCACCGGCGGGAGGGTGGTGGCTATCCTATTAGGCAGAAGACGCAGTGGGGGCACGGCAGCGCCGGCGAGAGGGGCGCCGCCCTCTGGATCGCTAGAGCTGGAGTCGCCCATCCTTGAGACCAGCTTATAAATGTCATCCCCGTCGTGTGGTACTAAAAAAACATGGCTGATTGATTGGTTGGCCAGCTACGGCTTGACCATGCCTATGAGCTACCATGCCTATGAGCTACACATATAGTCTCTTATGTTGTCACTCGAATGTTAAAGCAGTTTATGTTTCTTCTTGCTGTCAAGGTAAATCTTCCATGTTGAGACCTCCTTTGACTTGAGCTTTTTATTTTCAGCGAGAGAATGTATGTAAGCCCTCGAGTTTGTAGTCTTTATTTTAATCTCTCATCTCATATTAGGTTGCATATTGACCTGGCGTTTGAACTTATGCAGTCCAAACATGATTTGACTGGAAAGATCAATTGCTTCACCGGGCTGGAAACTTTCTTGAGGGTCTTCCTGTTGTGGAGGTCAAGCATGTATAACCAACTGTACTCGATGATTTACAGGTGACCAAGTTATTCTTGGTTTAAGATTTTAATAGATCTGGTAGGTGCGACATTTATTTGCATGCTCTGCATCTAATTTGATGGTTGAAATAATAGAATCTGTACACGTTTTCGGAAACAAAGTACTCTTGCCAACTCCAGCGCGCGACCCCATCTTGTCCGGGTGCGTCCGTTTGGGGTAAAACGGACGAATAGCGCGGCCCAGCGCGCGGCCTC
>NC_041393.1:766983927-767034386 GCF_002162155.2 Triticum dicoccoides | reverse complement strand
CCTGTCGGGGACACTAGCAGTCCCTCCCTCCCAACGCTTCGACCCTCCCTCTCCCGCCCCGCCGCGCCGCCGGCGCCGCCGCTATTCTTCGGCCGCCTCCGCACCGCTCAACCCCCGGCCGTCCATACCAAACCACGTGTAGACATGGCCGCCACCACGCCCACGCTTTCGCCGTAGTTTTGACCATTGATCGAAGGAGGTTTGGCCGTCGCCGTCTTTGCCGGTGGCAGAGGAGACACGACCGACGGCGACGTACCACGGCGGCCGCGGCAGCTTCCGACGGCTCAAGAGCGGCCAGTAGCCGGCCGGCAACCACCCCTGCTGGGTCCAGGTGATCATCGCGGCCTCTTCGCCACCACGACCGCAAGGTGTTTGACATTTTGCCCACAAAGGTATGGACAGTGGAGACGAGTTCTTCTTCCACCACTTCCTTTGTTCATTGGACAATTCGTCGTCGGATGATGAAGATCTTGTGGTGCCTGCACTGGTCGTTCACGACCACATTCAACGGCAGCCTCCTCGGTACAGGGGGTCAGTCCCTGGCCGTGCTCCCAACCTGAACCGCAACAGGGAGAGAGGCCACGCCCTGCTCTATGCCGATTACTTTTCCAACAAACCGCTCTTCAAGCCGGATAAATTCCGTCGCAATCGTATTCGAGAGGGAGTGGTTCCTCATGACCCATACTTCGAGTGCAAGACGGATGCCCTTGGCAAGCTTGGGTTCTCCTCTTACCAGAAATGCACCGCGGCCGTCCGCATGCTTGCCTATGGAATTCCAGGCGATATGGTGGATGAGTACGTGCGTATGAGCGAGACAACATGTCTGATGTCAATGTACAAGTTCTGCCAAGCTGTGATCGAGGTGTTTGGCCCAGAGTACTTGAGGCAGCCAACTGCCGCTGATACAGAGAGATTGTTGGCAATCAACGCAGCTAGAGGCTTTCCAGGCATGCTTGGCAGCATAAATTGTATGCACTGGGAGTGGAAGAACTATCCATTTGCTTGGCAGGGCCAGTACAAGGGGCATGTCAGCGAGTGCACTGTCATATTAGAAGCTGTGGCATCGCAGGATCTCTGGATATGGCATTCTTTCTTCGTTATGGCAGGTTCTCACAATGATATCAACGTGCTGCAACGTTCTCCAGTCTTCGTGAGGCTTGTAGAAGGCCGCTCCCCACCTGTCAACTTTGAGGTCAACGGCCACCAGTACAACAAAGGATACTATCTAGCTGATAGTATATATCCTCAGTGGTCAACTTTTGTGAAGACAATCTTGAAGCCCGAAGGTGAGAAGAGAAAGAGATTTGCCCAAATGCAAGAGAGTGCTAGAAAGGATGTGGAACGTGCTTTTGGTGTGCTTCAATCCCGATGGGGCATCGTTCGATACCCTGCACTGTCATGGGATGAAAGGAAGCTTTGGGAGGTGATGACTGCTTGTGTGATCATGCACAACATGATCGTCGAGGACGAGCGTGATGACAGTATCTTCGACCAAGGATTTGACTATCAAGGTGACAATGTTGAGCCCCTGCATCAAGAACCAGCCACGTTTGATCAGTTCTGCCAGTTCCATCGTGAGCTGCGTGATTGGCACACTCATAAGGCTCTTTAAAATGACTTGGTTGAGCACATCTGGGAGCATATTGGCAACCGATAGATGTATTGGTTCGTTTTATGTTCATTTAAAACAATTTCAATTTGGTTGTAAAATATCTTTATTAGAGACAATTTCGATTGGGTTGTAAAACTATTTTAATTTTCAAACAATTAATATTTAGACGTGCAAACTTGTTTTCATAGGAAAATATGGGCATTTTTAGGCCCTGGCGGACGAGATGGGGCAAAAAGATGCGGCCGCGCGCTGGGCGCACGGCCACCGCATCTCAGGACAGGCCCGGACACGACCCCATCCCCCTACCCAAACAGACAGAATCCGGACAAAACGGACGTCCGTTTGGGGTCGCGCGGTGGAGTTGGCCTTACATATTGAGGTTCACGAATTTGAATGTTAAGAGATTTTTTATCAAGCCTTGCTTTAGCTTATATATATGTAGAAGTACGGTTAGCTTGGCTCCTACTGTTGATGTTCCAGATTCTCACTATAGGGCCTCGACCTTCTATGACTGTTAAATTCAATCTTACTAGTAGTTGCCTTTGTGTGCACTGCTTGTGGTTATTATTAGAAGTTCTCAATGTCTTATTACTTCACTATTAGACTAGCCATGCTGGAGTACCAAAAAAAACTCTAAAAACTCCCTACAACTATCTCTCACCAACTCTGTTCTTCCACCCCCGATCCTCACGTCACCCTGAGTCGGGCGACTCGGGGGAAACCCTAACCGCCGCCGGCTAGGCACCCACCCTCCGCCCTTCCCCGCGTCACCGCCGCCGGAGGGCCGGCGGGTGAAGCCGCGCCGGGCCCTGGGATGGCGGCGACGGGGCCGTTTCTCCTTCCCCCGAGCCCCAATCCCCCGCCCTCTGCCACCGACGCCAAGATCTGGTTCGGCGGCTCCGGCGACCTACACCGGCGACTGCGGCGGCCTCCCCAACTTCCCTTGCTCGCTGGCGCCACGGGCGGCCCCCCTGTGTTGGCTCCCGTTCGCTCCGGACGGGATTTGGGTGCTCCTCCCAGCAGGTTACGGTGCTTTCCGGCCGGCCTGCCATGGCGGCCAGGTGCGCCCTACTTGCTGCGGCTACCCCCACCCCGGACCTCTTTGGGAGGCAGCCATGGAGGCGGCCTGTCCTGCACGACGGTGCCTGTTTCTTGTAGCTCACCGTTCAGGAGTGTGGCTACGCGCGAAACCCCTTCAGCACCACCGCCACCCACCACCACCCTACAGGGGCGGCTTCTGCCCGGCAGCCATGGACCTGCGTCCCTTTCCTGCGTTCATGGCAGGCCGGCACGGCCTCAGACCCCGCGAGCGCCGGGAGCTGCGCTCTTTCCGGCTTCTTTCGCTCTCTAGCTCTCTAGCTCCTTGAGAGAATTAATCAATCAACAAGTTGAGTGAGAGAAAGAAAAACTTACTACCTCATCCTTTGCCGCGTGCAATGGTCACCTTGCCTCGAGTTGACGAACCACATCGCAAAACTTGATGACATTGATCTGGATAGCATGCCAGCGATACGACAACGACCTCACGTTGCGTGGTTGAATGATGTACATGTCGTGGGGTGCAATGTGCTTTCATGAGTGAAACTTTCCATGCACTTGCTCCCTGAAGGCCGGCCCTATGCTCCTGCCTACGAAATCTGTAAACACAGCCAACCACGCATCGCACCACTCATTCTCCATGGTCGAGTAGCTCACCATCTTTCATACTCTAAAAAACGATAAACCATTTGAAAATAAGCTAAATGGAATTTGACCAAACACCTGGCGGGCGTGGTGTCTGCCATGGAGGTCGTCGACAGGGGGCAGATTATACCTGGGTACAAACGGCTCCAGGGTGGAAAGCTCTGCCGGAACGGCTTGCAGGCGCGTCGGTGTTGGTTGCAGAAGTCCGGCAATGCCTCTATGGCGGCCAGGGACTAACAACAGTGGCGGTGGAGGTAGAGGATATGGATGCAAAGTAAAGGAAAGAAGGGGCGGAGTGGAAAAAAAATGGGACTGGGAGGGGGAGGGTGGGGTCAGGTGGGCAGGTGGTGTCGGAGTCCTACATCCCCACTTTATCTCCAATTTACGGGAGAAATCGCGTCTGGACCATCCCTTAGACCGTTATGGCCCCATGTTGGATGACTACCGCGGTCCGGCTTGGAGATGCCTAACACCGCATATCGACACCACCATGGACCTCTCATACATCGCACCCGTCATCACGTCCATCGGCCAGCATATGCAACCAGCTGCGCGGAAGTGCACTCGATTGATCACCTGCTCGACTTGTGCTACAAGCTACAGGAAATTGCAGTTTCCACCATGTCCTTCTCCTTGTGTTGCACAAACAATCATTTGGACGATTATTTTGCATTTTCCATTAAGTGGTGGTCTAATCTGCTTCAGTTTCTACCACTTGGTCATCTAATCAACTATGTAGTCCTGATGAAAGCAGAAAATGACAGCTAGCCCTGCATGTCAATGCTTCAATTGATGTCAAAATTGTAGAAACTTAAAAAAATCATAAAATGATCATTCATCACAAAATTATGAGATTTTTGTGTGGATACACTAGGATGTAATCGACGAATTTTATATGAAACATCAGTGGTCACTAAAAAATTAGTCTAAATAGTTTTAAAATAATTATGTGTCCAAAAAACATGATTTTTTTGTCGATTCCTTATAAGGTACTCCCTCCGCTCTGATTAATTTTCCAACCAAAATATTAAACAAATACTTTTGGGTGCACAGTTTATGAACTCATTTTTATGTGCGAGTTTCTTTACATAAACTTATGTATGGACTGTACAATTATTTCCATATGATCTGTTTAGTGTGTGTGTCACGAGTATTTCATTTAAGATATATAAGCATGAAAAACATTTTAAAGTAAAAATTGATGGCATATAGAATGGAGACATTCCGGAGTGCATCCTAGAAAATATTGTTATTTTGATGAATAATTGACATCCTGTGAATTTTTAAGCTTTTTAAGTTTTTTGTACATTAATTGGAACATTGACTTGTCATTGCTTGCTTCCGCCCCTACTCACCGAAGTTCCAATGATTGCAGCTTCCTCCTCATCATCATCATCATGGACATTAGTCGTTGATAATCTTTGCTTGCTTTTTTTTTGCGTGGAAGTAATTAGTATATGAGAAAAAAAAAACTGCAAGAGTTACTTGCCAGGTAAAAAGAAGAGGGCGATGCATGATATGAGTCGATAAGAACAGACTTCCAAACTTAACATTTGCTTATACTAGTAAGCGTGCACGTGCAATGCACATATCATAATTTATAAATAAATCCATTTTAAATCTTATTTTTAGTGGGCTTTTTTACCGAGCCATCGAAATATGTCTAATGCCCAACAATGAGAGCGCGCGTAATACACGACTGATAGACATGTCTTCACAAAAAATTCACGATCACATAACTTTATTATAATTTGTTACATATATTTTTTTAAAACAACATTATATACTACGCCCTCTGTAAACTAAACTGAAAAATGTCTTATATTAACATACAGAGGTAATATTTATCAAGGAGATCCTCCTCCGTCTTCATGTATTTTTAGAGGGATAATAAAATCTTGGATTGTTTTTAGAGAGATAAAAATAATTATTGAGTCTCGAATGAAAAAATGGCAAATATATTCATGTATTAAAATTTAGAAAACATAAATCCAAATAAAAAATGTTATTTTTTTGAAAAATAAACATGCTAATATCACTCAACTTACACTAAGTCGACTGAAATCTAACTACACCTTTAGAAATATTTTAAATTTAGATATGATTCATTCATTGCCTACCTAGCAGCTAGCTTGGTCTCCGATTTAAGAACGCAATCGCTAATTAGCCGGTAAAAAAACTCAGCCGAGCGCTAGGCATCAGACGAACGGCTGGGCCTAGATTGATTGGACTTTTGGTAATTTTCTGGCCCATATCAATGGACACGGAGCCGGTTCCCTCAGTTAGGCCCAGAATTTCCTATTCGCCGCTCTCTGCGGCAAGAAGTCGCAGGTTCGCACAGGCGGTAGATCCGATAGGTCGTATTGGGCTGGCCTGTTTAAGCGCTTTCAGCGTTTCCCGTTTTGGGAACCTAGGTTCCCAGCTGTTTTTTTTACTGTTTTGGGAACCTTCTATAAGGTTCCTGAATGGGATTTCTTTCTTTTCTGTTTATATATCAATTCGTTTTTCTTTTTTTTCTGTTTCTTTTTCCTTTCCTCTCATTGTTTCCTTTTCCTGTTTATTTGCTTTACTTATTTATTTTTTGTTTCTCCTTTCTTCGATTTTCTTTTCTTTTCATTTTCATTTTTCTTTCTCAGATTTATTTTTCTTGTTAAAAAATGTTCGCATTTTACAACTTTTGTTCATTTTTACCAAAAATGTTCATGTTTTCAAATTTTGTTCATAACTTGCCAAATTTGTTCGCTTTGTTTAAAAAATGTTCATAATTTCATGAAATGTTCCATTTTCAACTATTTGTTCAAAAATTCAAAAAATGTTCATGGTTTAAAATTTTGTTCAGAATTTCATAATTTGTTCGCAGCTTCAAAACCATTTTCTGCAGTTTCAAATATTTTGTTCGCATAGGCAAAAAAAGTTCTTGTCTATGAAAATATTGAGAAATTCAAAATATGCATGCACTTTTTCAATATATAGACAATTTTTTGAATTTTTGAACAAATTTCAGGTTCGAGAACATTTTTTTTGGAATGTTTCAAAAATTGTTCACGTTTCAAAAATTGTTTGTAATGTTCAAAAAATGATCGTTTTGCAAATTTTGTTTGGTACTTTTTTCTTTAAGAAAAAGCACATCTTTAAAAATTGTTCGTCATTCTAATAAAATGTTCCCGTTTTAAAAAAAATCACAAATTAAAAAATGTTCCTTTTCTCAAAATTTGTTCACAAATTAATAAATGCTCCTCTCTTTGAAAAGTGTTCACAAATTCAAAATTATTTCGCATTTTGTCAAAACTTGTTCATGATTGTGAATTTGTGTTCGGTATTTAACAAAGTGTTCATATTTTTTCATGATTTGTTCACAAATTCAAAATATGTTCCTGTTTTTAGTTTTTTTCAAAAATTCAAAATATTGTTCACATTTTCAAAAAACTTGTCTGTTTTGAGCAAAACTGATCGTAATTTTAAAAAATGTTCCTGTTTTTCAATATTTGTCCACAACTTAAAAATTGTTCCTTTTTTTAAAATTTGATTACATATTCAAAAAAATGCTAAAAGAAAGTTAAAACTCGTGTTTGTTCGTAAAAACATTCTTACATTTTAAAAAAATATTCTGAAATTGCAAGAAAAGAACGAAAAAAATAACCGGATCTGGTGATGCGACTAGTTCTATAGTATTCGCATTGCCATATCACCACAAGCATCAATCGGCCGTAGTGGGTAGGTACCTCGCTCTACAAGTGCGCGGTCTTGAGATCGATTCCTTGGTTGCCAACTCCCTCTCCCCACCTCCTCAGGCCACCCCTCCCCTTCTTCCCCGCCTTTTCGTCGAATCCGGTCGCCCAAGTGGCCGAGGAGGTCCTCGAGCTCGGCATGCTCGCGAGCATCCCAACGCTAGGCTCCGTCGGAGGTGCGAGACTTCCACGCCCCTGCTCTTCCCCATCCTTCTTCGAATCCATTGGCCGAAGTGACGAAGGATGCGCTCGAGCTCGGCATGCTCACGGGCGACCCAGCGCGGAGGCCCGCAACAAGACAACAAGGAGCGGGCGTGGGGGTGCAAAAATATCTGGGCACAGTTCGATGCTTCCACTGGTATGTGCAATGTTATTGTCAAATGGATTCTCATTTCTGTATTGACCGTCAGGATTAATTCTGATTTGATCTTAGTTCTTCGACATTACTTCGTGTCAACTCTCTATATTATCCTATCCTTAAATTTTAATTTGTACTGTACAGTTTACCATGTAGTAATGTACCAATGTAATTTCAATTAGGTGTGCCTCTGTTTGATGTGCTTTTCAAGATCCATGTACAATTGTGTTATTCAAGATACAATGGCACTCGATGATGTTTGCTAAGGTCTTCAATACGCACTGGACTGTTGCTTGCCAGATGACTGGAAGATGGGTACTTCATCCTCTCTTTTTTGTCCATTTGAAGCAAGATAAACAAGATTCATGCATTGTAATGAAAACTGCAGATTTAGCTAAACTCAACTGATGGTGTAATATTTCTTCCTATGAGCAGCAGTAATGATATCTTCTGTAGGAGCAATAAGGTGTTGCTGCATAAATATACTTGACTTTCAAATGAGTGTGTCAAGAGGTTTTAGTGTCGATCCCTACTCTAATTATATCTGGATATCTCGTTCTTGTACTATTTGAAACTTATCAATCAGATGTACAGAATAACAGAAATTTGCTAGATAAGCTAACGTTACAAGGGGAAGTAAACATTAAACATTTCATATAGTGATTTGGAATATCTGATATGTCATCATTGTGTGTTTCCTGTTGTAGATAAATTTGCTTGCAAGGCTCTTGATGATATATCCATTTTCATCAAATGCTTAAGGGTATGGTCAATTGGAGAAGACATTACTATGACTACAAAGATTTGTTTTTTCAGGTGATGAATTGTAACCTTATATTCTTTATTACTTGGAATTGAAAATCACTGGAAGCAATCCGTAATTACCTCGGAGAGAATCTTTTACTCTTTTCTGTCTTGCTCTTATTCAGCATAGGATGTATATCATTATCATTATCATGGTACATTGTTGCCATTGATTCCTACGTTGAAAATTTACCTAGAAAGTACAAAACTTTGGCAGATCACCATCAGGTGCAGACATACTCTTTCTTGCACATACTACAGCAGTATCCCTACAATCAGTTGTACAAAAAATTGCTTGCTAAAAAACAAATCAATAATCCATGAAATTTAACTGGATTAATTAAGGATCAAGCCACTCACCTTGCGGCTACAATCCACCAGATTCATCTCTCCACGTTCCTGAATGTGAAGAATTGATCAGTGCCCAAAGTCAGAACTATTGCATACCTTATACATGAACCCTTACTCAAAATTCAGAAAAAAATGCAGAATATCCAATTTTATTGACATAGCTATCTGCAGTCCTAGACAAAATGTGACCATAATCCACACTACTACACATGAATTACTATATACGCCTGATCCTCATATCTTCTTGTTTGGCAAAGAGTTCACCGTTTGCACTTAGTCTTGAAAGAAAGGGATATGGTGTGGAGCTCCATAAGCGACGGCGGCGACTCCAGCTGTCCTTCTTGCCTATGATCCCGACAGAGAAGCTTTAGAAACTATAATATGTCTACTCCTTGTTCAGGATCAGTAATGAACATATTATTAAACAAATTAATTTACCAAAACTAGATTCTCTTTTTTGGTGATGAAACTGTAGCAACATCGGCACGGTTTTTGCCAATACTACAAAAGAGGGGGATAGTTGATCATTGGAAACACCATTGACGCAGGCTTGACGCACAATTGGTTAATAGATCAATTATCTTCTCACTTTAGTAACACCATGATCTTGTGCTTGCTTTTTGAAAATCATGGACGAATAACCTGTGACCCGGTACCAATTTTTGGCACAACCATGAACTCCCAAAGGGATTCACCAGAGTCAGAGTGCTTTATGCTTTCTGACGGGTATGCACATACAAGATGGATTTCTTCTGAACCGATTGGAAGCATGCGGCAACATGGACGCACACAAGCGCTGGCCTAAGCATGCAGGTAGATAGTATAGACGTCTTGTTGATGCCGGTGGAAGGATGCAATATCCATGACGGAGCGCAACGTCGGTTGATATCTCTTTGGTATTAGAATTTTGAAAGAAAGGGATATGGGAAACAATAAGAGGGGAGCTCTACCTTGGCAAGATGGAGGCGAGAGGATCAATGCCGGCGAGGCAGCACCGCCGACTGTTGGGACCAGGTTCGCTCGAGGATGGACAGGGTGGCGATGTTGGGCGTCTCGGCCGCCTGTGTCGTGGGCAGGCTGCTTGGCAGACTCGACGGCGTAGGCGGCCTCGATGACCTGGAACTCTGCCTCGCTCGTCCGCGACATCCCAGTAGAAATCGTCGGCGTTGGCGCCCTCGGCGTAATGGGCGGCGAGGCTACTGGAGCTAGGGCTGGGCGACGTATGGAGGTGCGGCGGCGGTGTTTAAGTGAGAAAATCGTGATGCCAATCAATTTCAAGGGCAAAACGTGTGCGGGGCAGACGTGGGTGGCAGAACATTGAATCTGAGCCATCCAATTAGATGGACCACCGAATCAATATGTGCTATTAGATTTTATTAGATGGATTTTTTTTTGAAAAATCACCAGGGGGAGGTCCCCACCTGAATATATTTCTCAAGTTTGTAACCCATCGTCAGACTGATTACAAGGAGGAATTACATGAGCACGTGTAGTCATGATAAGAGGTAGGAACGCCAGGAAGAGGCGGCCTGTTTATGCACTGGTTTCTTCATCCGGTGTGTCCAGAGCATTAGGTCATCGATGATTCGCCTGAGAGTGATAATACTGTGATGATTTTGTTGCTTGAAGGTCATAGCGTTTCTGGAGTCCCAAATCTTCCATAGGATGATGAGGAGGACGGAGTGCCAGATGACCGCATCTACCTGGGTAGGTAGACGGCAGTCCCAGAGTCCATCAATGCAACTCGAAGGAGAGAGGCCGATCCTTTGCCAGATACGTTGCGCAAGCGGACATGCCAGGAATATGTGGGCGCTGGTTTCACTATCATGTCCGCAACGCGGGCATAGAGAGTCGGTGACGATATGCTTGCGCAGAAGGTTGCATTTTGAGTTGAGTCGATCTCGAAACAGGAGCCATGCAAAGATCTTCACGCGATTTGGAACGCATGAAGACCAGATGGCCACGGCATGCACGTCGTCATCATCGTCGTTGGGGCTCATGATCAGCGCGTATGCTGCCCTCGTGGAGAAGGGCATGCCACCGTTTAGGTAGCGCTCATCCGGTCCTGTCGTCAACCGAAAATCCTGCAGGAGAGACAACAAAGAGCACAACTCGGTAGCAGCATCAGATGTTAGGCGGTTCCGTAGGATTGTTTCCAAACCATGATTCAGGACAGCAGCCACACGAGCTAGTGGGATAGTGGTGTGCGAGTATAGGCAGGGGAATAAAGTAGCAAGTGGCTGGCTGTGCAACCAAGTATCTAGCCAGAAGTAGGTGTTAGTGCCTGAATTTGTAAGTACAAATGAGATGGCGTGGAGTGTTGGCAGCTGTTGATTTATTGTTCTGCAAATGAAGGATTGGCTATTTTGTGGAGCAATGAGGGCATTTGGGTGCTGCAAAGCGATCCATTCTAGCCACGGTGTTGTGTCTGGTAAGAGAGCTTTTACAGCAAATTTCATAAGTAAGCATTGGTTCTGCTTGTGGAGATTTTTTAGCCCTAGACCACCACGGTACTTTGGTGTACACACATTTTTCCAGGCAACTAAGCATTGAGCACTAGTGCATGTTTCTTCTGCGGCCCAGAAAAAAGCTCGTCGAATAGAGTCTAGTGTTTTAAGCACACTTTTGGGGATGGTGAAGACTGACATGAAGTAGACAAGAAGGGAGTCGAGGACCGCCGATAATAGGATGAGCCTATCACCTTTGGAAAGGATTTTTGCGCGCCAACCTAATAAAAGTTTGCGGCAGCGTTCGATGATCGGTAGGAAGGCATTTGTAGGCAGTCGCGTAGGTGTTAGGGGGAGACCGAGGTAGATCTGCGGAAATGTTGAGATTGGGCATTGCAAGGTGGAGGCAATGGAGTCAGCCATGGCAGAGCTGACGTGCATGGGTACGTAAGTCGTTTTTGTGAAGTTGATAGTAAGGCCTGTGGCCATGGCGAAATCGTGAAGGATGTTTTTTAACTGTTGAGCAGCGCCACTGGATGCCTTGGCGATGATGAGGGTGTCATCTGCGTATTGCAAAACGGTGGGCGGGAGGTGCGCGAACAGGGGGTGACTGAGATGAGCGAGGTCACAGTCTTGTTGGATCATTTGTTGTAGGAGATCAGCAACGATGATGAAGAGGTAGGGCGAGATAGGGTCACCCTGCCTGAGCCCGTTTTTGCAATTTATCCAGCTTCCGGGGATCCCATTCAGCATGACAGCAGTTTTCCCAGTTGCTAGGAGGTTATGAATCCATGCTGAGAATTTTGGCCGGAAGCCATGACAACGTAAAATGGAGGCGAGAGAGTCCCAAGAGAGGGAGTCGAAGGCTTTGGTAAAGTCCAATTTGATGACCATGGTTGGTGCTTTTCTGGAATGGCAGGCACTTATGAGATCAGCCACGAAGATAAAATTTTCAGCTATGCTACGCCCTGGAATGAAACCAGTTTGGTTCCCATGGACTAGCAGTGGTATTATTGGTTTTAGTCTGTTGGTAAGCACCTTCGCGACGGCTTTGATGGGACAATTTTGTAGGGAGATCGGGCGGTAGGCGTCAGGAGTGTTTGCCTGATCTTTTTTTGGTAGAAGAATGAGGTGGGCTCTGTTGAGGCTTTCAGTTTGAGCGTTTAAATTTTGGAAGTCCGTGATGAAGGAGTGGATGTGAGCCTTTACCAAGTTCCAGTATTTTCTGTAGAAAAGCGGGCCGAAGCCATCCGGTCCTGGGCTAGCCAGCGGGTTCATTTGGAGGAAAGCATTTTTAATTTCATCTAGTGTGAAGGTGGCGTCGAGCGTGGTAAGTTGCGGTAATGTATGTGTGTAGTATTTTGTGGGATCGAAGGACCAGGAGGTGCGTGGGGCTGAGCCGATAATTGCTGTGAAATGGTCTTTTAGGATGGTCGCTTTTTGAGCATGAGAGTGGTATTCAGATCCATTTGTTAGAAGAGAAGTTATAGTATTCTTGCGAAGACGGTGGGATGCGGCAGCGTGAAAATATTGTGTGTTTTCCTCTCCGTCAATTGCAGCTCGTACTTTTCCTCTTTGTTTCCAGAAGGAAATTTTTTCAGCAATAGCTAATTGCAGGGTTTGTGAGACAACTAGGCGTAGCATTTTTTCGGCGTTGGATAGAGTTCGAGCCTCTTCCTTTAGATCGATGAGATTAACGATTTCTTTTGCAGCCATCTCGCGAAGGTGTGCAGGCGATCGCTTGGAGGCCCAGGTTTTTAGGTGATACCTTGTTCGTTTTAGGGTTTTTGCCAGGGCGGTGGCGGATGTTAATCGTTGGGTTGATCGTTGGTTTGGGGCCCAACATTTTTGTACTATTTGCTGGCAAGCAGTGGAGAGAGTCCATGCGGATTCGAATCTAAAGTGGCGCGGTTTTGGGACACTTGTTTGAATATTTATCATTAGTGGAACGTGATCCGAAGTAATTCGTGGCAAAGAAGACATAGTTGTATTGGGGAAGACATTATTCCAAGCCAGATTGATGAAAGCCCGGTCTAGTCGTTCGAGTGTTGGAGAATCTCGTTTGTTGGACCAGGTAAAGCGTCTGTCTAGTAGGGGTAGTTCGATTAGTGCTAGGGTGTTGATCGTGGAGTTGAAGGCGTCTGCATCCCGTTGGCGAAAGTTGCGTTTATTTTTTTCGTGGGAGAAACGAATGAGGTTGAAATCTCCGACAATTAGCCATGGGGTGTGGTCGTCCTCTTTAATTAGATCAAGCTCATTGAGGAATGCCTGTTTAAGATTACGATTTGAGGGGGCGTAGATGTTTGTGATGACAAAAGGGAGGGGGTGAGCGAGTGACGTGAGTTTAATGGATGTTGCATACGTATGGTGGGAGTGGGAGATTAGGGAGAAGTAATTTTTATTAAAGGCGGAGATCGTTCCGCCGGCCGAACCATTCGCGGGTAGGAAAATTCTTTGGTCGAGAGACCGTGGTAGGAAGGAGTTGAATTTTTGGTCATTGATGTCATTTAACTTAGATTCTTGTAAGAGTGCACAATGAGGGTTGATATTGATTAGTTCAGAGAGGATAGCAGCGCATTTTGTTTCGTCGCCTAAGCCTCTTACATTCCAGGAGCAAAGAGAGATAGTTGTACTACTCATGGAGAAATAGACTGGCATCTAGACATAGCAGGGTACAGGTAGCTACAGGGTACATTTGGGATACTAGCAGATAAGTGAAGCAAAACAGGCAATTGCTCCATACACACGCATGGTGGAATAGATAGACCCTGGAAGTAGGGCCGCGGTATGGACGGTTGGTCACCGTCGGAACGCCGTGTAGGCATGCATGGTTGATTGGGAGCATCATGGCACAACGTCGGGAGCACCATCATCCGTGAGATCGGCGCGTGCAATGGAGTCCGCAGCGGCGTCATCAGCCCCGCAAAGCCTGGCGATATCCGCCAGGGCTGCGGCAGGTGCTGGCGGGGCGTCGGGGATGTCGAGCTTAGCATCGCGAATGGCGTCTTTTAGCGCCTTAGCAACATCTGTGGCAGTGAGACGCTTTGCCTTGGCGTGGATGGCCTTCGTGGTCATGTCTGTGAAGACTCGCGGCTCCTTGGCAGCGAGGCGAGAGCTGCGGCGCAAGCTCATGGACTTGTCCGCCGAGCGCTTGGCGCTGCGTCGCAGCTTGCGCAGCACGGATTCATGGAGGTGAGAGTCTGCATTTTTTGTTGCAGGGGTGAGCGTGATTAGGCTTTGCTCATTTTTGTATAGAGGGGAGGGAGTAAGATACTGCTGTTCAGAGGGCATACCAGAGGCAGCCGCGCCAGCGGAGGAGGCACTGGAGGAACCGATGGTGTGGAGGCCAGGGGAGTTGGAGCTGTCGTAGGGGCTGAAGGCCGACAACAGCTGGACGCCAGTGGGTGGAGGAGGGGCGTCGAGGTTGTCCAGGTTGTGGCCATCCGGAGAGGGTGGTGGAGTGGTTAGGCTGAACCCACCAACAGCGGCCGCGAGTCGCGGCTCGGGGCGGCCGACGTTGGGCGGCGTGTAGGAGGATCCGATGATAGTTGAGGCGGAGAAGGCCGCGGGCGGCGATGCCCTCTGTGATGGAGGGGCCGAGTCGCTGTCGGAGGAGATGTTGATGACGGGGTGGGTGTTGTCATCCGGTCCGTCGTCACCAGACGAGATGTGGAGTGGCATGTCGGCAGCTGTGCCGACATGCATGGGAGTGTTGGTCGTGGCGTCGAAGGCTGGGGACGGTGGTGGTCCGCGAGGCATGTCGTCAGTGGCGTGGTGGTCGTTGAAGGTGCCACGGCTATGGTGACCGTGGTGGCCGTTCTCCAAGTCGGCGTCGGAGGAGAACGGTGACGGGTCGAGCGGCCCCATCCGGTCAAGGACCGTGGCGAGCCTGGCGATCTTCACGACCTTGATGTCGTTAGAAGGGGGCAGCTGAATGGGCAGGGAGTCAGGGAGCCGCCGGCGTCGGTCGACCATGATGAGGGCACGGACGGCCGTGTAGTCGCGCCCCTCGACACAGTAGTGATCAATGGAGCAGACATCACCAAGGTGACTTAGCGTCCACCTGATGCCCGCATCGTGCCAAAGCTCGTGTGGGAACTCCGAGGCTTTGACCTCGATGAGCTGGTCGAAGACCGGCGCCGCGCGGTCGGCCAGCTCAACCGGCTCGAAGGAGATGTGGTTGCCTCGGAAGTTGATGGAGCCAAGGGAGACGAGGTAGTCCCGCACACTTGCGGACTCGAAGGTGACGCAGCCCGCTCCGCTCCAGGAGCCGGCCACGCTGAAGCTTGGGTTGCCGGCGTGCGCGAGGATCATGGATGAGCATTGCCGGGTTGTGGACGGGAGATCATAGGTGAGCGAACGCGATGTGGTTGACATTATTGACGAGGCATGGAGGTGCGACGATGGTAGGCGCAAATGCAATGGGCAAACCGGAGTGGCGACCATGGCAAGCGCCCCCAGCATTCGGTGGAGACGTGCCGAACGCAGCAGCAGCCCGAGCGTCGTTGAGGCCGGCACGCAATGCCTCAAGGTCAACCGGTTGGGAAAGTGGTGGAGGAGCGGGGGAAGGGTAGGCTGTGGCGTCTGTTGAGGCTGGGAGCGAAATGATGCGAGCAACCGGGATGACGAGGAGAGGTGCGGCTGGGCCGTTTCCGGCACGGGGCCAAGGTGTAGTGACTGTGGGGAGGCGGGTAGGGGTAGTTGCAGATGGGTTAGCCATGGCAGTCGGCTGTTGTGAGGAGCTTGAGAGAGAGAATGCTGGGTTGGCGGCTGGATTTTGTGGAAGGCGAGCGAAGAAAGGGAGGAGGCAGACGGCACAGCAGCGGCTGCCTTTGTGTCCAGAGCACCAACAGCGAGCGCACCGGAGAGGATCCCGACAGGACTGGACTTGGTGATCCAGCGCAAGGCAGCGAAAGCAGCGGCGTTTAGAGTGGAGAGGTGAGGGCAGGCGTTGGTGTGGAGTGTGGTAGAATGCGTTGCATGCAGTACTTATAGGATAGCCGGAGTGGGGTGAGAGTGCATGTTGGGAGGAGGAGAGGAGAGCGTCCCGATAGGACATGTGTGGAGAGGAGCTAGCTAATGGTGGCGTCATGCATGTGGTCAAAAGGCCGGCCGTGTCTCTGTTGTTGGATGTAGATGGCAGTGGATGCAGTTGGGCAGGGCATGGATGAGTCATGGTTGACGCCAGGCTTGGGTGGATTCGCTTCTGCCCATAATCTTGGGGCTCCGGATGCGCGGGCATGCATGCAGGTGAGGGTGGCCGGTCTACTCGTAGCGCGTGGATCATGGTGGGGGGCCCAGGCATAGAGAGGCGAGGTGCATGGGCCGGCTCCACCGAGGGGAAAGTAGAGGGCAGGTGGGAGTTGCTGTGTGTATGTGAGCCGGGGTTCACGGGTTGTAGCTTAGGGATGGGTGGGTCGATTTTGTCTGTAAGTAGATCGTGTGAAAGGCTCCGTCCCTCGTTTTCAGCGTTGGTCAAAAGTATAGAGGCCGAGTGGGTGCATGCAGTGGATGTGGGGTGGTGGCAGGTAGCTGTTGGGGACATGTCGGATGTGATAGTGCAGGCATCGATTTGACCGTTGTGTATTTGGGTGTGTTCCCGGTTGCGGTCGTTGTTTGGAGAGGAGCGTTGCATGCATAGTGTGGAGGGGTGTGGGCCGAGTATGGAGGTAGGCATAGTATGTTTTCCTGCCAAATTTGGCTCGATCATGGCCGGTCCGCGTGTTTGGAGTAGGAGCTGCTCATGAGCAGTGGCGGTGGAAAGTTGGTCAAAGAAGAGGAGAGAGAAGCATTTGAAAACCAACGGCGAGCTCTTTAGGATTTCAAATCTAACCTCTTTGGTTATGACCGAGGAGCGGAACACAAAGTGTGACAACTTAGCTACTTGGAAAACTGGTTTTACCGAGAAGTAGTGGTCTAGAGCATTTGTGATGAGCATAGAATTTGGGTTAACACTATTTGAATGGCATAGGATCCAAAAAGAGACCGTTGGAGCATGTCTAGGCTGGAAAATATGACGTGTGATCTCGCTGTGGTACATGCTTAGAAGCCGGTTAAAGAATTTTAATCCATGACGGAAAGGCCTAACCTCTTTTGGCGCGTCAAGCGGCGGTGTTGTCGTTTCCGGCAGGGTTCCCGAGGCTTGAAGGAACGCGGGCTGAGCAGCCACCACCGAAGGTGATTGTTGGCTGATGGCGCACGATCGTCGGGGCGAGGCGGGGCGGCACGGAGCATTGTCGACGGAGGCGGTTGAGTTGAGGATGATGACCGTTGCAAAGAAGAAGGGTGTCGAGACGGGAGAGCAAGCGGCAATGGAAGCCTGCGCGTCCTTCGAGGTGACACAGAAGGAGAACGCAGAAGTGGATAGCTTTTGGACATCAAAGGTTTTTGCCCTGCCCCCAAACCTAGTTTGAAGCAGAGCAGCGACGAGGAAGCAGTCGAGGGGGAGGCGACAGTTGTGAAAAAATATGATGGTATCGTGTTTTTTTGTCAAGGCATGACGAGGTGGTGAGACCATGGAGCGTTTTGCCTGCCATAGGTCAGCTTGAAATGAGAGACCAACCTTGAAGTCAAGACAAAGTGTGTGGGAGATGAAACGGAAGGCGTGTTGCAGGCGATCGCCGATGTCGAGTGTGGGTGGGGCGACGGGCATGAGTGCAGGCGTTTGGCATGGCGATGGAGCGGGAGGCGAGGGTAGGAGGCGAGGAGCAATGGAGGCGGGGGAGTCTCTGTCAGCATCCGCGGGCGGGCAGACGAAGAAGGAGATGTGGATGTGGGGCGACGCGATTTCCCTCTCCCGGAGGATAGCAAGGGCGACCGGGGTCGAGGAGACGGTGAAGCGGAATTCCGAAGGCGATAGCTGGAGGACCATGAACATGTCGGACTGACCGCCCAGGCAACCTTGGAGGTAGCATGCAAGCATGAGGCAGTCAATCTCCATGACGGCACGCTCAATTTTGACAGCGAGGTGGATGCCGGAGCATTTGTGGCGGAATGGAGTGATGGGCTGCAAGATGGCAGACCAAACCTGATCCTCAAAATCAGCAGCCATGGCGTTCCCCACGCCAAGAGCGGCGCGGACCGCAGTCTGAACCGGAGAGTCATCGCACCAGATGTCCGGCGGGAGCGGCTGCGGGGTGAAGGTGGCTACTGGAAGAGTCGCTGGAGTTGGGATCAGAGGTGGCCGGAGTTGGGGAGGAGGCGGTGGAGCGGCAGGAGGTGGGAGCGGGGGCAGAGCGGGAGCCATCAAAAACCTATTAGATGGAATTGATCGTGGGGTGCAGGTTATCCTGTGTATATTTTGTGGTGTGGTTATAGGAGAATTCATGTTTGCTTTTTTAATAGTAACTATAGATATAGATGTATATTATAGATACCATAGCATACCATACACGGTTTGAACCAAGATGAAATTTCCACATCAAAGTAGGCAAATTGTAAACAAACGAAAACTTAAACCCAGATGAATTCGGGCGCTCCTCCAACGACCAAGTGAGCTAGTTAAACTAGACTCAGTTAATGTATACACGGTGGAAGTTGGCCATCTTATTATATATTCTGCAAAGGTAGCGGGGCGACCGGCTGGGCTTAGTGCTGTCCAGGCAGCTTGTCCTTGATCTTGTCCATGATGCTCTTGTTCTCACCGGTGCCGTCAGTGCCGGTGTGTCCCGACTTCCCGTAGTTGCCATCGGTGGTGGCCGTGGTGGCATGCGTCTCCGAGCCGGTCATTCCAGTGGTGTGCTGGGGGCCACCGTGGCCACCGGGGAGCTTCTCCTTGATGTTCTCGATGACGCCCTTCTTCTCGCTGGTGCCGGTGCCTGTGCCGGTAACTCCGGCGCCGTGTCCCTGCTGCCCGTATGTACCACCGGTGGTCTGCTGGTGATCACCGTGGCCACCGGGGAGCTTCTCCGTGATGCTCTCCACGACGCCCTTGTTCTCGCCTGCGCCGCGCCCCTGGTGCTCCATCTTGCGCTCAACTTGTCCCTCGGGAAATCTGACACTGGTTCTGCTGTTTGGTTGTGTGAGGAAGGTGGCTGTGTAAAGCAAGTGCATCACGAGGCACTATTTATAGGCCGTTGGAGGGTGGAGAAAGCACCACGTGTGCTCTTGTGAGTGGATGGGCAGGTGACTGCCGACTAGCTCATAAAGTGGGGCGGTTAGATGGACGAATCGCCGCGGCATGCAGTGCAGGGCGTGACGTGTGCTTGCGTGAGTGGCTGCCGACTAGACCATAAAGAGGAGTCGGGCCTCCAAGGCGGGGGCCGCACTTGTTTTTTTTTTCTTACTTTTATAATTTGCCACAACATGTCTCGCTGACAGGTGATGGTCAGTGTGGCAAATAATGAAGGATTTAAAATATCACCCTCTAAGGCACAGGGTGCGTCCCCGTGCAAACCATATTTTTGTAACGCGCCGGATATTTTTCATAGATCTTCCAAAAAAATTGGTTGCATAATGTCTATGGACTGCATGAGTGCTAAAGAAAAATATGTACATATAAAATTCCAGCAGGGTCGACCCCTATTAATTTCTTTACTGTATTCTTTCACAATTGTCCTCGGCACCTCGAGTATTACTTCGTCGAGTGAAATTCCGCATCAGTTATTCCCCGTCACAAACATTAATAATATGAATAATTCCACATTGAGTTAAATAAATAATAATCATATATTGAATAAATGTTGAAAGCCAAATAAATATCGAACAACGAAATCTAACAAATCATGGCGACCTATCATTGATTGTCGACATTTAAATGCTCTCACTATCAAAGGTAAGTACCCACTGCCAGTAATTGACGAACTTTTGGATGAATTAGCCGGTGCAAAGTGGTTCTCGAAGTTGGATTTACGGGCCGGCTACCATGAGATTCGCTTAGCCCTGGGGAGGTGTTCCAAACACTTGACGGGCATTATGAATTTTGTGGCAATGGCGTATGGATTGACGGGGGCTCCGGTGCCACAAAATTCCAGTAGGCGATGAATGCGTCCTTGGCACCGGTGCTACGCAAATTTGCGCTGGTCTTTCTCGATAACATACTCGTATACAACGGCGCGTAAGAAGAACACTTTTTTAGGCTAACACACACTTACTCTTTATTGCTCAATAATGTTTAGAGGAATACAATTGATAGGAGGTTGCAAAAGCCATAAATGACGGCCTGTAGATAAACTAAGCGCATGTTTAGCGAGGCTATGTACCTCCAGATTCGAGGCTCGTAAAAAGAACACTTGGTTCATCGATATTCTTCGCAAAGACAAATGGCAAGTTAAGCCGCCGGAATGCGCCTTTGCACAATCTCAAATTGCATACCTTGGCCATGTCATATCAGCTACTCCCTCCATTCCGATTTACTCGTCGTGGTTTTAGTTCAAATTTCCGGAGGGAGTACTTGAGTTTCCAGAGACGAATTGAAGATTGACACAATTCGCTCGTGGCCCCAGCCTGCTAACCTAAAGGAATTACACGGATTTCCGGGATTAACCGGGTATTATCGCAAATTCATCCGCCAGTATGCCGTTATTAGCCAGCCCCTCACCGCTCTGCTGAAAAAGGGAGCTGTGTTCGTGTGGGCTGATGAAAACCCCACAACACCGACCATGCCCAAGCCAAAGTCTAAGAGCACCTCTGGTAGAACCCAATCAAACTTTTAAAATCCCAAAAGGTGACATTTTGTGGATGTAAGGTTGTCTAACCCATTCTAAAAGACTCTTAACAAGTCCCCAAAAAACCAAAAAATATTGGGGAAAATCAAGAAAGTCCTCATCTCCCGAAATATATTAGACATTATAGAATCTCAATTCTTATTTACCAATACATTATTTGGTGGGAGGAAGCTTTCTTCTATAACCACCATCTCTAGCTGCCGCCAGTCATCGTCGACGAGATCTCTAGCTACATGGCCGGCATTGGCGAGACATCGGCCCCATCGACTACATCATGCCATTCCTGGTTCTGCATCATCTATCTCTCCGCCTCCCTAATTTCCTCCCGCCGCCCCCACTTCCCACCACAGAAACTGGACCTCGTGGCTTCATTCATCACCCCCAGCCTAGGCGCACCTCCCTCATGGGTCCTAGCCTCTGCTCCTCACATCTTCCCAGACAACTCGCGAGCCGCTACGTCCTTGAGCGTCGGTGCTGCCAGGAATCGATTTGTGGCATCTCTTTGTCTCCCTCACGCTCTCCCTTCGACCTCTGTGGCGTTCATGGTGAACTCCCGTCAGCCACCATGCTCTCTGCAATGCGAGCAGAGACGGTGTTTGACAAAATGGTTAGTAGCCACTTTTTTTCCTTTTACATGTAGTAACGTGGAAACATAGTTAAAGGTGGCTTTTGAAGCTTGAACTGTCACTATTTTGATTCTTTCGAGCTTAAAAATGGCTCCATGCGTGCATGTGGTGAAGTTGAAAAAGGAGAGCGTTGAGAGAGCTGGTTGAGAGGGCCACCGCGCCTGACTCGACCCCCTATCTTCTCCAGCAGCGTCGCCAATCGAAGTAAAGAAGGGAGAGGTGTGCGGCATAGTCATGTACATAGCGTGTCTAGGTCTAGGTTGTGTCCTGTTTGTGTGGCGCTTGGCAATATATCGATATGGAGTGCACAGTTGTCCCAGGAAAGCAACGATGGGTGGCTTACGATGGGGGCGACCTGGTGGCATTGGCAAGGAGGTCATCGTTGTTGTGGAGCTCATTGCCGGCAACTGCACCAATAAGCTCGCTTGTATGAGTCCTCTAGAGGTGCTCCGTCCACTTTCTCGCTTCGAAAGTCACGAGGTGGTGGAGTTGAAGTTGGGAAGAGATGCAGGTCTGACCGGGTTCGTGCTCAAACCCGGTGGCTGCTTGAGAGTGTCTACGACGCTAACCATTGCGCCTGGCTGTCGACCGGCTCCACCACGCCATGACATGGTCAAAGGACGCTCGTTCAACAACCTCCCTGCCATGGAGCCAAAAGTATTGCAATGCTTCTTCTTGAAGGAGTCTGCAACGAGGTGTCATGGAGGCATGTCCAGTCCCAAGTAAGTCCCTGGCGACGACAAGGTTGTATAGGAGAAGAAGAAGCTAGGGACCCGATTGTGTTTTCTATGTGGGTGTTGGGGTCTCCTATGAAAGAATCACATGGCAGTTTTTTCTTGGAGGGTCTTAACTACTAACGCAGCATCGGGCTCCTTTTCTTGAAGAAAAAAAAAAGGTTTCCTAGAGCTCACTCGCTCCCAGCACAAGATTTATCCCCAATCCAAACCGTCGATCCCCTTCCTCCAGACTGTTAAACACCGTACGTGTACACTTGATGTAACGACCTCTCCCTAGTCTGTAGGCACGTCCTTCTGTTACGGACTGCATGCACCTGCGTGTGCCCCTGCTATCCCTTCTGTTACGGACTGCATGCACCTGCGTGTGCCCCTGCTACCGCTGCGCTCTCTCCCTCTCTCTTCTACTTATGTAACAGTTCAGATCAGATGTAATACAAGAGATATACGAGAGAGTTGACCCATCTATCTTGGTAATCAGAGCCATGTCCGGCACAACGGCTAGCACCGCGCCGGCAATGTCTTCGCCTACCCTCCCTCCCGCCTCCTCCGACACCTCGCCGGCGCTTCACTCCACTGCCGCCGGCGCCATCACTTCCTTCGCCCCTCCCATGGTTTCTCTCCCTCCCCTCACAGTTCACAACTGCAACATCTCCTCCTACATCCGCTTCTTTCTTGACCCTGCCCAAAACAATTACCACCGCTGGAGGACGATCTTCCGGTCTGTCGCTGCCAAGTATAATGGGCTCGCTCACATCGACGAGAGCGCCAACCCCGACACCACCGATCCCGAATGGCGCCGGGCGGACATCTCCGTCCTCCTGTGGTTTCATGCCACTGTCGTCGACACCCTCCTCGACGTCGTCATGCCCGATGACGCCACCGCCCTCGACGTCTGGACGCGCATCGAGCGCTACTTCCTCGCCAACCGCGCCTCTCGTGGGATCCATCTCCGTCGGCAGTTCAACAACCAACAGCAGGGCGACATGTCCATCGCCGAGTACACTCGCCGACTTAAGATCCTCGCCACCGCCATCGGCGACTGTGGTAAGCGCCTGTCCGATGATGATCTCACCACGCAGCTTCTTCATGGCCTTGCCAAGCCGTTCCACGCCATCGGCGACAACATCGGCGACACGGTGCCCCTCCCCGACTTCGAGACCGCCGTCTCTCGGCTCTCTGCGGCCGAGGAGAAGATGCAGCAACGGGCCCTGCTTGAGGGCACCTCGGCCCTTGTCATCCATGGTGGACTAGGCGACTCCTCTTCCTCGACTGGTGCTCGCAGCATCAACCCCTCCGGTGGTGCTCGCGGCGTCCCCGGCAACTCCTCTGGACATGGCGGCCCTGATTCCTCTGCTGGTTCCGTGCCCGGCGGCGGCCAGGGCTCTGCTGGCCCCGGTGGAGGAGGCCAAGGTGGCGGCGGCCAAGGCGGCGGTGGGCAAGGCACCGGCGGCTACGGGCGTGGCCGCGGCCGAGGGCGCGGTCGCGGCGACAGCGGGCGTGCACCGCCCCAGCCTGCTGCCATCACTCCATGGATGGGCTATTTTGCGCCCTATGGGGCGGCTCTACCTCGCCCGGCGTGGGTGCCACCGAACGCCGCTGGTGTGCTCGGCCCTCGTCCCGCCGCTCCCACGCAGGCGTATCCGGTTATGTACTCCGGCCCGACGCCCTTCCCTGCTGCTGCACCTGCCCCTGGATCGGGGTCCTACACCACGCTCGGGCCCTTTGCTGCTGCCCCGTATGCGACTCCTGGATCGGCAAACTACCCCACGCCGGCGCCCTTTCCTGCTGCTCCAACACTGCTGCCGGGGCCCTCTAGCTGGGATCAGCAGGCCTTGTTTCACCAGGCCTACAACAACGTCGCGACCCAACACCCCAACAGCGCCACCGACTGGATAATGGATTCAGGCGCCTCTTCACACGTCACAGGTCAGCAAGGTAACCTCTCCATCTGTCACTCTCCTTCACGGCTTAATTCTTCTAGCATCACCGTTGGTAATGGCCATCAGCTCCCTATTGTTGCATCTGGATCCACTACTCTCTCACCCACAAACTTTACCCTTAATGATGTTCTTGTATCACCATCCATCATCACCAACCTTATTGGGGTTCGTAAATTTACTACTGAAAATTGGTGTTCCGTCGAATTTGACCCTTTCGGCTTTGATGTGAAGGATCTCGCCAGCAGGACGGTTCTCATGCGCTCCAATAGCCCAGGTCCACTCTACCCCTTCCATGGTGATTCGGAGCACACCACGATGGCTCTCTCCGTTGCGGTCGACGGTGATACCTGGCACAAACGGCTTGGTCACCCCGGCCACGCTACTCTCTCACGTCTTTCTCGTGATTTTATTCAGCTTTGTAATAAACCGACCCCTGTATGCTCATCTTGCCAGCTTGGCCGGCAACCCCGTCTCCCTTTCCCTTCCTCTAGAACATGTACCACCGGCCCCTTTCAAATAATTCACTGTGATTTGTGGACTTCACCGGTTGCTAGTTTTTATGGTTTTCAATATTACCTTATTATCTTGGATGATTTCTCACATTATTCATGGTCTTTTCCGTTGCGCTCCAAATCCGACACCTCCCCCACCCTACAACGCTTCTTCCAATATGTCCTCACGCAATTTCATGTTCTCATTAAATGCTTACAATGTGACAATGGTGGTGAATTCATCAACACATCTCTTCGCACTTTCTTCTCCGATTATGGTATCACTTTTCGCCTCTCATGCCCACACACCTCGCCCCAAAACGGCAAAGCCGAACGCCTCATTCGATCTACCAATGATATTGTGCGCACCCTACTCATCCAAGCCAACTTCCCACCTCCCTTTTGGGTCGAAGCACTTCACACCGCCACGTATCTCCTCAACCGGCGTCCATCTAGCCCGATTAATTTTAACACACCCTACTATCTTCTCCACGGTGCTCACCCCTCCTATGACCACCTTCGCGCCTTTGGTTGTCTTTGCTTTCCAAATACCTATGCTACCGCCCCACACAAATTATCTCCACGTTCTGTACGTTGTGTTTTTCTCGGATATCCCCTTGAACACAAAGGGTACCGTTGCCTCGATCTCTCTTCCCGCAGGGTTTTTATTTCTCGGCACGTCATATTTGACGAGACACAGTTTCCATATACTGTGCCCACACCGCCCGCCACAAACTCTCCTCCTGCACCGGATTCCCCACCTCCCACGCAGCTTCCGCCGATCCTCCTTGATGGCCACGCCCCACCTACCTCGGACTACCCAAACAAATCTACAACCGGCGCTGCTGACCAAACCCAAACGTCGCCCGCTTCCAGGCCCACCCAATCGATCGGATCAGCCTCGCAACCTGCTCCCGAATCCCCACCTGCCACATCTGCCCGCTTGCCCGCCCCAACCGCGCCTGCTAGCCCTCCCACCGCCTCCCTCTCGCCCGCATGCACCTCTGCTTCCGCGCCACCCTCTCCTACCAAGCCACAAGTTCCACCTCTGCCACCCCAGTCTATTCCCGTTACTCCACCCGAGAACGCACACAAGATGAAAACGCGTGCCAAAGCCGGGTATTTTATGCCTAAGGTTCTCACGGTGTCTCCTATTTCGCCACTTCCGGCCACCTACAAATCTGCACTTAGGGATCCCAATTGGCACAACGCGATGTTAGACGAATATAATGCCTTGATGCAGAATGACACTTGGTCTTTGGTTCCTTGTCCTGCAGGTGTGAACGTTGTGACTGGCAAATGGATCTATTGTCATAAGCTAAATCCGGATGGCTCTCTCGCCCGGTACAAGGCACGTTGGGTTCTTCGCGGCTTCACTCAGCGGGAAGGGGTGGACTATGGCGAAACTTTCAGTCCTGTGGTCAAGCCGGCCACCATCCGTGTGGTCCTTAGCCTTGCCACTTCTCAGTCGTGGCCCATGCATCAGCTTGACGTCAAAAACGCTTTTCTGCATGGTCATCTTCGCGAGACGGTATATTGCCAACAACCCTCTGGTTTCATTGATTCCACTAAGCCCACTCATGTATGTCGCCTACACAAATCACTCTATGGCCTCAAACAAGCCCCGCGCACTTGGTTCACTCGCTTCACCACCTTCCTTCACGGCATCGGCTTTGTAGCATCTAAGTGTGATTCATCACTCTTCATACTGCATCGTGGCACGCAAATTGCGTATCTACTCCTTTATGTTGATGATATCATCCTCACTGCTAATGCCACAACACTTCTACATTCCATCATCAATTCTCTGAAGTGTGAATTCTCTATGAGTGATTTAGGCGACATTCATCATTTTTTAGGCATCAATGTACACCGCAACACCCATGGCATTTTTTTGTCCCAAGAACAATATGCTCTCAAAATTTTAGATCGTGCCAAAATGCTCAACTGTAACCCCATCTCTACACCCATCGACACCCGCTCGAAACTCTCTTCCACAGATGGAGCACCATATACCGACCCTTCCTTATACCGCAGCCTTACCGGTGCTCTCCAGTACCTCACCTTGACACGTCCCGACCTTTCCTATGCCGTCCAACAGGTTTGCCTATTCATGCATGATCCCCGCGACTCCCATTTTCAGCTTATCAAGCGGATACTCCGCTATATTCGAGGCACCACTCACTTTGGCCTGCAGCTCTACCGCTCCACCTCACATGATTTGATTGCTTATTCCGATGCCGATTGGGCCGGTTGTCCGGACACTCGTAAATCCACCTTCGGCTTCTGTGTTTTCTTGGGCAACAATCTTGTGTCTTGGTCTTCCAAGCGGCAGCACACCGTCTCTCGTTCCAGTGCCGAGGCTGAGTACCGTGCAGTGGCGAATTGTGTCGCGGAATCATGTTGGCTCCGGCAGCTATTGACTGATCTCCGCCTTCCTCCTACCCGTGCCACCGTGGTCTATTGTGACAATGTAAGTGCCATGTATTTGTCCTCCAACCCGGTGCAGCACGTTGAGATTGACCTACACTTTGTTCGGACCGTGTCAACCTTGGAGAAGCGCGTGTGCTCCATGTGCCTACTACATCTCAGTTTGCGGACATATTTACAAAGGGACTACCTTCCTTGGTGTTCTCTCAATTTCGATCCAGCCTAAACATCACGGCAGGTGATGTTACGACTGCGGGGGGCTGTTAAACACCGTACGTGTACACTTGATGTAACGACCTCTCCCTAGTCTGTAGGCACGTCCTTCTGTTACGGACTGCATGCACCTGCGTGTGCCCCTGCTATCCCTTCTGTTACGGACTGCATGCACCTGCGTGTGCCCCTGCTACCGCTGCGCTCTCTCCCTCTCTCTTCTACTTATGTAACAGTTCAGATCAGATGTAATACAAGAGATATACGGGAGAGTTGACCCATCTATCTCAGACCTCCACCACGGCTGCCATGGCCGCGCCGGCGCCGGCACCGGCCTCCATCCCCGTCCCGGACGAGCTCCTGGAGGAGATCTTCCTCCGCGTGCCCAGCCTGAACGCGCTCGCCCTCGCCTCCGCCGCCTGCACGTCCTTCCGCCGCGTCATCAAAGCCCGCGCCTTCGGCCGCCGCTTCCGCGCGCTGCACCGGCCTCCCCTCCTCGGCTTCATGGACGCGGGCGGATTCCACCCCGCCCAGGCGCCGCACCCCTCCGCCCCGCTCGCCGTCGCCGTAGCCCCCTCCGCCGCCGATTTCTCCTTCATCCCGGTCCCGGACGTCGTTTCTTTTTCCTCCTCCTGCGTCCCGCAGGGGGAAGGCCCCCGCTGGCGGCCCCGCGACGTCCGGGACGGCCGCGTCCTCCTCGATTGGACCCCCCTCTACCACTGCATCATCAAGAGCTGGGGCTACTCCGAAGAAAGGATCCTCATCGGTGACTACGAAGATGGTCCCCGGACCAAACGGGAGTTGTGCAAAGCCGCCGAGTTCCAGCTCGCAGTCTGCCATCCCTTATCCCGCAGATACATGCTGCTTCCAACCATACCCAAGGACCTCGCCGCCCAGCCGCAAGATCGCCTTTGGGCATTCGAGCCCGTGCTCGCTCCCAACACCGGGGACGATGGAGAGGAGGAGCCCTTCAAGGTGATATGCTTTGCAAGATACCCGGCAAAGCTCGTCCTCTTTGTCTTTTCATCCACAAGTAGGCAATGGTCCATGGTTGAGTCTCCCAGCTTCCCTTGTTTGGAATACTTGTCATGTTTTGACTGCGTGCGCGGCTGCTTCTACTGGACAGAACCTTATCACTGGAGTCACCATTTGATGGTGCTGGACACACGCACCATGATGTTCTCCACTGTTGATCTTCTCACCGGCTGCCATAAAGAGCTCAAGGATCTGGATGACCAGAGCTTTCATCGGCGGCGGCCGAATGCAGTTGTTGCGGGTAGACTAGGAGGCGGAGCCCTTGAGATGTTTTCTCTTGTCGGTCAACACGGGTCCTTTGCTCTCTACCACACCTCTTTGCAGAATAATTACCAAGAATGGAAGCTGAAGAAGATCGTACACCTGCCTGAGCAGTATCATGACTATTCCATTTCCACGGTGGGCGCAGCCGAGGGATTCTTGTTCTTCCAAGGCGCTCCAGAAGGTAATCCTATTGAGAATGTGGATTGTTACTCAATGGAGGTCAAGACTTATGAAATGACCAAGGTCTGTTCCAAGCTGGTGGACTTCTCCAATCGCAAGCTTGCCCTCCCATACTTTAGCTTCCCACCGGTGTTATCGGAACCAACTATTTGATCAACTGGTAAGCCTAACTATTTTATTTTGTGTTGTCATTGGGCTTATGTTTTGCTTGTTGTACTAGCACAGTTGTCTCTGCACAGATGTTTGATTATTATATTTGAATGAGAAGGCAATGCATGGGTTGTCTCTGCACAGATGTTTAATAATTATCTTTGAATGCGAAGGTTAATGGAAAAAAAGCGATTACATACTAGTTTGGAAAACTAATTTTATTGCTCCATATCTTAGGAGAGAAAATGTCCTTCACGTTGGCATCTTCATATAGTACATGTTTAGTCATACTTTGCACTTACACATCATCCATTCAATTGAGCGATGTTGTTCAAAACAGGAATGTTGCATAACCAGTAAGCTGATATTTGAAGGCCCCGAGTGTTCTATTTGTGAATACTCCTTATTTAGCATGTTGTGTTTTCTAGAACATAGAGTTCACATATCATGTTCTGCTAATTTCTTATAATGTTGCTTCCAAACTGCAATAAGATGGTTCCGGAATTCTTGGTGAGCACGAATAAGCAGATTGTGTGCCTTTGTTCTTAATCTATGCAATTTCGCACATGCCTCCTTCCTAGGAAAATGGGATAGGAAAAATCCTCACTGCATCTGCTGTTGTTGCTTCAAATTCCTAACTGAATATATGTATGCAGATCTGAGCTCGCTTGCTACCTGCTTCTATATATGGTCTTGCCTGGGCCATAACATCTGTAGTTGGATGGAGGAGTTTCAAGATCGTGCTACAAATCTGCCAGCATGTTGTTTGATATGTCTGTATTAAGCGTATGCATGTACTTATGTATGTACGCAGGATATGTCCGTATTATGTTGGCTTTTACCAACACTAGCCTCTAAGAACTAAGAATCATACCGATGTTTGTGTTGGAAGATTAGCTTGGCCAATTGTGTCGACTTTGGTTATATAATATATATTCTGTGTGTTCCTTGGTCTAGAAGTGAGAACTAAGCTTTTCTCTGCATGAATGGATGAGTCAGTTGATTTCTTTTATTATGATGTTTCTGATTAGTTCATCTATAGTTGCTGCCAATTTCTTGCGCGCCGAGCCTGCATGTTTTTGTTGGTACTCTGTGCAAATAGATGGTTCCGTTCCATAGAACCTAATATATTCAGTTAGGAATTTGAAGCAACAACATCTAGAGGCTGGATATTCATAAAGCATACAGATGGATATCATACAAACCTGGTGCATGCAAACACCAACTTTCAGAGCATCAGGTTTCATATAAATGTACTCAAAAGTGAGTTCAGTGCATGCATATGAATTCCAGAAACCTTTTCTTTTTCATGTTCAAATGGCTGCAAACAGGAGCCAAAAAGAAAGACACTAGATACACCAGAACACGTCCACAATTTTCCCGTGACCGCCATCAGCACCAATGTAGCAACTTCCCCAAACATTTCTAGCAAACAAATCAGGAGAAAATAGATGTTCTTTGCATCTTAACAAACACAATAGGGTATATGCTACATCGCCAAAGCAGGCAAAGCCAAGTGATTCAGGATCCTGCAGCCGCCAAAGTTGTGGTAGTTTCGGTAGATTGCGATTGAGATGCCGGGCCGAGCTGCTACCGTCCTCTCCGGCGCCTTAAGCCAGTTAGCCTCCATGGGAGCTCTCTGCTCCTCCGCCAGCTTGACTTTGCTTGGCTTGCATCCAACATTTTCCACCGCACCTCTGAATCTCCAGGCCCGCTTCCAGATTCCTGTAACAATAAGAGAGAATCACAGGTCCGCAAAAGCATTCATACAAACCTGCAAAGTCCGAAAACTAAATTGTAATACGACAACTTCTGTGTTTCTTAGGGAGCTTCCATTTTATTTTCATGGATGACATGAATCACTCAACTCGACGTGTTATTACTCAGAGCTGAGAGCTGCTATGTCCTCTAGCAACCCTATCTTTCAGTTCAGAAATGCATCTCTGAACCAAGCAAGGATAGTGTCAATGAAGAATACATAGGTCCACCAAAAACACATCACTTCTGCACATATAAAATACACAACTGCCTGTCAAGACTTTTGAAATTTGTGAAATAGCACAATGACACAGCAGTTCTGCTTCTGCACATAGTCCCCCAAAACATACTCTTGTACCATTCCTTTCTGACAAGAGTGGCATGACAAGGAGCATGGCTGATCCTTCTTTCCTGGCGAGTTGTTGTACTTTATGAAATCTTCATCTTCGCTTATAAAATGCCTTCATGTAGATGCGTAGCAGGCCATTGCCTTTTCCATTGAAGATGGTAGTTAAAATATAGTCCCCACAGGTTTGCAAAGGCATCATGCCATTGTGAAATAGCACAATGGATCGGTGGCGGTGGCAGTAAGTAATTCCGTTTCAAGCATCAATAGGTCACGCTCTGAAGACTGCTCAATTACTCCTGTACACGGCATGAAAGGAAACCCTCAAAGAAAGGAAGAAAACCTCTTGTAATAACTACTAAAATATAAACTACATGTCACAAAGTTATATATACTATGGAAAACCTCTTCCGAATACAAATCCAACAATACACTTTTTGTAGCATATACTTCATATTCCGTTAGTTATATAGATGTCAAAATTTGACCCGAAATACAAGGGGACTCAACAAACCCGGATGGAGGGAGTAGTTTTGTAATGATCATTTTAGTACGTGTCGTCTCAATTGTTTCTTTTACTGCCAGAATTATTTGTATGTGGATAGCCATTTGGAACCTTCATGCTAGTTACATTCTTTCAGCGGTACTTTCATGCCATCTTCATGCTAGTTACATTCTTTCAGCGGTACTTTCATGCCATTTGATATTTATTGCTATAACTTTTTGTACCATGATAATGACTTGCTTTTAGCCCTTAACTTTGTACATGATCGTTCATTTTTTCCCATGTTGAAGCACCCTGTTTTAACTTGTAAGTGCTCCATTTAACCAGTGGAAAAATAAATTCAATTTGTTTTGCCTCTTATCAGACTTCTTTAAATCTGAATAGCTAATTACCTATCACCACTTGTGTTCTTTTTAGAGATGGCGTGTTCTAATTTTGATTGCTTTTGATATACAGGAATGTGTTTTCTTGACATGATTTCCAGATCATGTTTTTTGTCTTGCAGTAGTTCTGTTTTATGTCCTATTGCTCCATTTCCATGTGTATTGCTGTGAGGTGAATGAGTATGCTATTTTGATCTCTGAGCACAGACGTCCTCTGTTTGCGAGATCAGTGTATTTTGTTTATCTATGGCGAGCATCTGTCAGTTCATCTAAATGTCCAATTGTAACCTTGTTGTGTTGGTCGCTTTTCATCAGAATATGCATTATTGACAAATTATGTATGTTTGTTCCTAGGTAATGGCGTTGGTGATGGATATAGTGGAGACGAAAAGTTGGACGATATATAAGATGGTTTTCTGGTGGGATATGCATGCCGGTAAACGCTGTGGTGACCGAATAGGCCAGTGGCACAAGGAGTTTCTTCCGAAGAATTTCGATGCTCGCCATGGATATTCAGGCTGATTTACTCTTTCAGATTGGCAAGCTGCATTGGTTTTTCTTGATGGTTATTGCTTTTTGTGTCATGGAAATTTTATCTCCTGCTGTGATTTGTAAGGCTTTTTACTCAAAATTTTCAGGCTAATCGGTAGTAACTGGATACACCTGAATACCTAGATTCAAAAACTATACATTTTATCATCTTTGATGTCGCACATTTTAGGATTTTTTTTTCATATTGTTTTTTCAATTTTTTGTTTACCCGATGTGGGTACATCTGGGAGTAGAACAACCACCCCGTCTGGCTTACAAATTAATAACAGGTTGTCTAATTCACATCTAGATTTTTTTAAGAATGTCACATCTAAGCTCCCACAAATATATAATGCAACAACAAGAAACACACACAAAAAAAAAGAAAAAAATAGACCACAAACAGAGTGGACATCAGCTTAGATGTGACATAACTATGTCACATCTAGATGTGTCCTAGACAAACTCAATTACCAAAAAGGCATTCGCCCCACTTTATATATAAAGCATCGACCAGAAGACAAATACGGGTACAACACGCAACCCCCCACACACCACACACACCCAAGCCAAGATACAAGGGTGCCGATGCACCACAACACTACCCAATCGACCACCAAGCACACTACAACACTTGAGGCCGACGAGGACCTTCCGAGACCTAGCCACCGAGAAGAAGTGAAGCGGGACAATGGCGAAGCCTGGACTCCAAGGCGGTACCTTCAAGAAGGGCACGACACCGAAAGCCGCCACCACCCGATCTCAGAGATCAAGTTTTCACCTGGAGCAACTTGGAGAGAAGAGAACACCACGACGGAGCCTTGAAGAAGGAAACGACGCCCGCGGCGCCGCCACCGTCGGCCGGAGAAGACCGGGCAAGTGATGGACTCCGGTGTTAACCCTCTACCTAACCACCATGCTTCACCAAACATCACCAACCATGCCACCCACGTGGTCATGGCTGCCCGACCGCACCCAAGGCGCGTGCTCTGCCCACGAACACCGCGCCTCCCGCCGCCAGGGCCGCCGCCCAGCATCCAAGCAACTCCGTGAACACCCAAAGGCCTTGGCTTTGGCCTGACTGGCAGCCCTCGCCTATGAAGACGCCAGCAACCGCCCTGCCTCGAACATCGCCAGAACCCCAACAAAGAGCACACGGCCGAGGAAAGGGGGAGGAGCGGACGCATCCGGACCGGTGCACCCCCGCACCGGCGACGGGTGGCCATCAGGGCCTCCCATCCCTCCTAAGAACTCCCCACCGGACACACCCCCGTGTCGCCTCACCATGGCGCCCGCCGCAGCTCGGCGCGAAGCCGCCAACGGCAGCCCGCCCAACCATCGACCAGAAGCGCGAAGCCAGCCTGCACCCGCAGCCAAGAGCACTCACCGGAAGTGCCATCCCGCGCCGCTCGCCGCCGTCTAGGGGCCGGAACAGGGGAGCCCCGACTGGAGGACGGCCAGCGCGCACCACCAGCACGCGCGTCCGCCGCGAGCTCGACCACCACGCTGCACGCAGCAGCGGAAGCCTCCGCGCGCCGCCGCGTGCCGCCCGTGCCCGCCGTACCGCCAGATCTGGCCGAGCCCAGACCTGGCCGCCACCGCAGCAACGAGCGCGAGCCGCCCCGAGCAGCCCACCGCGCCGCCACCAAGCCCTCGCTACCCCGCCGCCAGGGCCCGCCGCCGCGCCTCCGCGCCTCGCACCAGCGCGAAGCACCGCCGTCCGCCGCCGCCCCGCGCCAACAGCCTCCGAGCGGGATGAAGAAGAGCCCCGCCGCCACCGGCGCCGGTGGGCTTTGCCCGGCAGCGTGGTCCGGCGGCGGCGAGGGAGGGAAGGGGCGAAAGGAGGCCCGAAGCCGGCGGCTAGGGTTTCCCCCCCGGTCGCCACACGGGAGCGACGCGGGGAGGGGAGGGACAAACCCAATTAATAATATTGTTGGTCATTTTGGATTGCTACTCGGATAACTGCCACGTGAATCCGTATCTGTGACTTGTCCAATAGTGTGTCGAGATGTATCATACTGTCTGTTCAACTCTTTTCGAAGTGATGCCTGACTGGGGTGAGATGAAAGGGCAGCTGAAACGGGAAATTTGGTGTGGAGAGGAGCCAAGCTTGAGATTAAGATCCCAATGGCATATGTCTGTTAGTAGTATCTGTGGTCTACATGTTGCTATCAGGCAGTGGTGGGCCCATAGAATGAGGTTTGCTCGGGCGATGGAGGAAGAGAATTTGTAGCACCTAGGTGCTCCGCCCCTATATGAACATTAAGTTCAAAAAGATATCAAGAAATCAGAATTTTTTTGGGGGGAATTTTGGGATATCAAACTTGGTTGTCCGATCTACTTTCGTGTGAAACATCATGGAAAAAAATTTCAAGAAACGTGTCTGTGGCAAAAAAAGACAAAAAAAAATCTGATGTATAGAAAAAAACTGTTTTTCCTCCGCCACAAATACCTTTCCTTGTATTTTTTTCGCGAAATATTACACGGGAGGAGATTGAGCACCCAGGTTTGATATCCCCAAATTTCAGATTTTTTAATAGCTTTTTGGTATTTTTTATATTTAATATTTGTATAGGGATGTGGAGCACTGATGAGCTCCTGTGTATTTCCTGGGCGATGGATGCCTACTGAGCTCGATTGATTTGCTTTTACAACTGCATAGTGGAGCTTGGTAGCCTGCATAACTGCTGGTGACCCAGGGTGGCCGCCCATGCTTACCCAGTACGTGGTGATAACCGTATAGTATACACGTGAAGAACGCCGAGATTCAGAAACGAACATGAATGCCGTTAGTCGGCGACGTGCTTATTGAGACCGTGTGGTAGTTGATTTATCATACTGATGTTTCGCTCCGTAGGAAGTAAAAGCGTGAATTGTTAAGACGATGATGATGTACATGGGAACGTGTGGGATCGAGTCTCAAAGATTAATCCCAGTCACATGGGTACGTGTGGTGTAGACGTTGCTCTCAGGCAAGGTTTGTGAGTGGTTCAAAAGGAAGCTGTCTAGGCTTCCAATGAAGACGATGTGAAAAAAAGAGTGTTCCAACGAAGATCAGGCGACACTAGCGAGGAAAAGTTAAAAAAAAAAAAGCAATGAACGGGGCATTCCGAGAATTGAACTCGGGACCTCTCGCACCCAAAGCGAGAATCCTACCACTAGACCAAATGCCCTTTAATACTTTTATAAATTTGTAAAGGAATAAATATATTTGTTATAAATATATTTCTTGATGAATTTAATGATATACATCCGGGGTCAAAGAAGTCCTTGTAGCGATCAGCAAGGCCCCTATGCTAACGCTGATTCAAGACTTGATATCCCGGTTTTTGGACCTTGATATTCAAGACTTGAGGTTTTGCTCCTCCACATTCTCCGTTTCTTCAAGGAATGCCATCATTATTGTCGTTTCGGAAATAAGGTAAAAATAGAGTTAATATCACCATAAATACATGAACTTCCACAACGCTAACAAATCCATACAAAACTTGAAAAAACATGAAAACTAGTCACTTATGTTTTGATTCGGTAACACTTTGATACAAAACGTTCATCAGCTGGCAGATCGGCACCACGTCATCAAGTGGCACACACTTGTGTTATTTATTTTTGCACAAATCCCCATGGCGTTATTATGTAGATGCAGTAGAAGGTCCGGTGCTTCCCATTCCCCATTCCTCAGTCCAAATCCCTAACACCAAGCCCGAACCTACACTCCCACCTTTCAAGGGCTCCCGGTGGCCGCGCACTTTGGAATCGCATGCCTCCGGCGTCGCGAAGGAGGGCAGTTGCCGTGGCATTATGTACATCGGCCGCGGGAGGCAGAGCCGGCCTCGCTTGCGGCGGCGTCCGTGGCGTTGGGACATCTTCCACATGAGGTAGAGGCGGTCTCAGTGGCAACGGGACATTGTCCGCGCAACGTAGAGGCGGTATCGGTGGCAACATCAGCGGCTGGAGGAACGACTGCGAACAGTGGGTGGTCACCGGCGTTGTGTGATGCTGAATGCATGTACTGTTGAAATATGCTAAAGAATTATGATAGAATTTGTACTGCATGCTGACAGTCCTATGTGATGTTGAAAACTTGTCTGATTGGTTAATGTAGCGTTTTATGCTTCAATGCGTGCCTCATCTTTGTCTGCAAGTTTGCACAGAAAAATCTTTGTATTTGTGATTCAAACTTGCACCGAGAAATCATTATATTTGTGGTTAAAACTTGCACTGAAAATTATTTGTATTGTCCGGCAGGAGCTAGCCTCTCCGTTGTTTGTCGCTGCCTCAACCTCGGCGCGTGGCCGACTCCTTGCAACGACGAACATATGCGGCATTCATGTCGATCGCACTTGCAGTGCTCTTGTGGTGCTCAAAATGTATGTTTGCCTGCGGATGAAACATTTTCAGTTTTTCATCACAGAGATCATCGTGTCCATCCTCCACATCATAATCACATTCATAAAATTCAGAGTCAGTCTGTTCAACATCTCCCTCTGCTTCACTATCTTCTCCCTCTGCTTCATGTGCTTGCTCCACTTCCTCTGGTTCTGCTTGCTCTTGCTCTGGATGTTGTGCTTGCTCTTCAATATTTGCTGCAGCATTGATCCTTGAAGTTCCTTCTCCCCATCTAGCTCTTGTTGGCAATTCTATTACCATATCATACCATATGTGATCTTTCTCATCCACAAGCAAATATAGTGTCTTATGTTCTCTACTTGCATTGTTCATTGCAGCAATTACTTCGTCATTATCCACACAAACCATACCATCCAAAATTGACTTGTTCTCAGGCAAGCACCAGTACACATGAATCTTAGGATTTGAAGTATCATTTTTTTTTAGAAAAAGAGGATGACCCCCGGCCTCTGCATCTGGAAGATGCATACGGCCACTTTATTGATTATTCCCGAGGACCTTATCATACCCAATGTTCTCCAACTAATCCTTCATAACTTGTGTTGACCAACTATCAGGATGACATTAATCGTACACATCATGTGTGCGTCCAACATATTGCCTATTAGCACCCAGTCCACAGAAAAGTCCATTGTGTTCAAATTCTACTGGGAACATAGGTGTAATTTCCCCTGAAGTAACTGCAAAAAAGGATGTTTACATTAAATTTGCGCATGAAAAGCCTCTGTTTGGTGCAGTATATAGTTAGAATTGCAGTAACAAGATACAGCAAAAGACACTGTTTGCTGTAGTACATAGTAAAAATTACAAAATAATTTAGTCACTTCTGGCATGTACAAAATAATGTAGACACTGTTCATAATTTACGACTTCTTGACTTACTTCTATTTACTTTTCCTTTGGCAAATCAGCATTGCAGAACGACTAGTTCATGGATTACATGACACATTTTCTGATGTCTAGATTTGTTATCCGTTAAAATAGGTGTCTAGACCTCCCAATTTGCAGACACTTGATGGAAGAAACACCCAGGTCGAGTTGATTCATTAGGATTTTTGGAATGTCAAGACATTGAGACATGTGCTCGCAAAGAGTCTCACACTTGCAACAACAATGTCGATACCAACTGGTGTGGAAGAAGAAGATGAGGCTTGTGGCAAGGTACAGACGCTCCACGGCGTAAAGCCCCCCACCCCGAGATTAGAAGGAGGGTGGAGCTTAGCGAACTGTCCATTGGGTAGGATGACAAACCTATGGTCGCTGGAGATGCATGGTTTCTTGTATGTGACATGGAGGGCCAACCATTGGATCTGCTCTCCTGAACATGCATCTCCTTGGCCACCTAAAACTGCAAGGTGATGGGACCCCCTCATGTGTCTTCACCGAGCCAGGCCTTTGACATCTCGAGACCATTGTGCTCAATGGAATTGTCAAGTGGGACGACATCGACTACCTGGTGGTCCAAGCCATCAGACGATCAGAGACTGGTCGAGCAAGATATTGGTCCAAGAAGGAAATTGAATGAACCAGGTCCTTAACAATTGATTTTGTGTTTTCTTGAAATCAAGGGTGAAAAGACTTGTACTCACGGACCCGCACGCTCCGCGTGACAGTCATCACGCGTCCCCGCAGTTGCCATGGTCCGCACCCTCTTCCATGTTCGTTTAACTATAGTTGTCATGTTACTGAACTATAGTTGCCATGTCTGAAAACTACAGTTGCCATCGTTGCTCAACTGGAGTTGTCATCTCAGATCAAGTGCCAGATGCCATTTTTTTGGACAACTGCAGCTGTTGCCATGTATGGTCTAGTCTACTACAGTTGCATGATTTGAAAAACTTTAGGGGTTACCACCTACTAACACTAGGCAGTTGCCATGTATGGTCTGGTTTACAACAGCTGCCATGATTTGAAAACCTTAAGAGTTGCCACCTACTAACACTAGGCAGTTGCCATGTATGGTCTGGTTTACAACAGTTGCCATGATTTGAAAACCTTAAGAGTTGCCACCTACTAACACTAGGCAGTTGCCGTGTAGCACTACAAAAAGACATGACAAAACAAACATGTTCGGGTAAAAAGAGAGTTGCCATCTGCATATAAGAACACTAGGGCAGTTGCCGTGTACCCTGCAAAGCACATGGCAACTGACATGTTCGGGTAAAAAAAGAGTTGCCATCTGCTTACAAGCACACTAAGACAGTTGTCATGTACATTGCAAAACACATGGCAACTGGCAGCTTGGGTATGTGAGAGGAGACGGGCGGGTGGGCGAGATGGCAAATGCCCACACATCAGCCCTTGTGCATGAGTGAAAACTGACTGTGGACGAATTGATAAACGCCCACACACCGTCCCCTCCGTGTGATGAAACGGCGTGTGGGTGACCGGGTGAAAGCCCACACGTCCGTGATCGAGTGGGAGAGGAGCCATGATGCTGACAGGACGCCCGGTCCATGGAGAATGATGACGTCAGAGCTGTACCTCTGGGTCAACCTTCTGTTCCAGATGGTTCCCTTCTTCACCATCACCATGAACTCCCCGTCATCCCTTCCTAATCAAATGCATTATATATCAAGGACATGATCAATTTGTAGCCGACTCAAATGTAATGAAATCTCCTGACGATCTTCTTTTCAGATTCCAGGCTAAGGCGCGCCACGATCTTCTTTTCAGATTCCAGGCTAAGGTGCGCATCTATGGTCACCAGCGCGGAGGGCAGCCCCGTTGCTTGGAGTTGAATAAGAACCCGACCTCTACATACAGGATATAACTATCACTGGAGAATATATCTCGACAATAAAACACATCAAAAATCACTTATAAAAAGGTAAAACTTTGAGATACACCAAAAGACCAAATGCCGAGATGTATAAATAACAAAAGGAAAAATAGAGAAAAAATAGCCAGGATTTATTTTCTGATATATCAGTACCTATTACTTGGTCTAAATGATGCTAATGTTAGTTAGGTTGTCTTAGAACCTCAAAAGTTAGGCCACACTTCAGATTTATTGATAGACAGCTGCATGATTTCAAAATTAAGTGGTTTCCATTTTCAATAACACAAGCAGGGTGATCGACGATTGACATGTCAAAAATTGAGCAATGCGAGACATTCCAAAATTGATATCACACGAAAGACGAGAACTTGAAGTTTTACCATATTAACCATGTATTACAACAAAACATAATGTTTGCCTTCTCTACATCACTACCAAACTCGTGTCTTGATTTACAAATTATTTTCACATTTTCCTCCTTGGTCATGTCATTCATGGAAAAAAAATACCAAGTAGTTCTCAGCATGATCAACTTCACAAGCTCTATAAATTATTTCGTCCAATCCTAGTCTTCTCCAAACTTCCTTAGCTTTCTGGCACTGAAACAACAAATGCTTCTATCTTCTAGACCAGAAGAACAAGATGGACAGAATGGTGAAACCTTCATGTCTCTATTGGCAAGGGTAACACGACACAGGAGAGTGCCATGCAACGCCCGCTAAATAATTTTTTTAACATTTGCCAGACATGATAATTTCCAAATATTACGCCAAATGGGATAAAAGTTGGTTTGACCCATTCCGTTAGTATGACGGGATTTCCTTCCATGTCAGGGATCCCACTCAATGACTCGCAAAAAAAAGGTATCCCACTCAACGAAATAGGCAGATCGGATAGAAAAAAAGACCATTCTTGGTGAAGTTCCAGGCAACAAAAGTTGTGATGCCATAATGTGCATCAATGGGCCACAAAGTCTGAATAGCAAAGTCTTCATTCCAGTTGTTAGACGAGGGATCAATGAAATCCGACACCTTAAACGGCAAATGATCCCCTTTTGGGGTGCTGACTTTTCTTGTAGCACAATTAGGAGTTGCAGCATCTTCCCAAATATTAATAGAATGTCCATTTCCAACATGCAAAATATAACCATTCTCCATAGTATTAACGCCCACCGTAAAAATATTTAGATCCCTTCTTAAGCTTTGCATTCAGTAAATCTCCATCAGAAAAATATTTAGCCCTCAAGACACCGTCACATAAAGAATTCAGGTTCTCAAGAAGATGCCTAGCCTGCTTAGCCAGCATCGCCAAGTTAAAACAATGAATATCACAAAAACCTTGGTTTTTTCGGACACACATTTCCCACCAAAATTGTGAGATCGTGTCAGTTATTCCTTAAAAAATTAAGATAACTTCCTTTCCTCCTTAAAGCAAACATCTCATAGGTAGGGATGGCTTGAACAATAGACTTGAGGAGAACTTCCTTTCCTCCTATGATATTTTTTCTTTCCACCCGATGATTTTCATGACAATACGATCGATAACAATCAGACTTATCCAAACCCACATTGGCTGGTAGACCAAAATACTTGTCATTGAGAGCCTCCTATCAAGATATTCAAATTTGAGCTAATTTGTTCTCTGGTATGCAGTCTCGTGTTTGGACAAAAAATATGCCAGACTTATCAATGCTCACCATTTGTTCTGAGGAAACACAATACAAAACCGGAATTGATTTCAGAGCCATTGCATAGGATCGCTTTCATGAGGATCCGCGAGTCATCGGTAAAAAGAAGATTAGTAATAGGGAGGGGGGGGGGCTCTCGACAAAGTTTAATACCAGAAGAAATTTTTCCATTATCTTCTGCATGTGCCAAAAGATCAGTAAGATCCTCTGTACAAAATAAGAAAATATAAGGCTACATATAGAGGATCTCCTTGTCTTAAGCCTCTTGTAATTGAAACTTTCACCTTGTTCATCATTATTCCAAACCCTGTAATCGACAGTGGAAACAAATTGCATAATATGACTCACCCATCTCTACTGAAAACCAAGTTTCAAGACCTAAGCCAACATCTCTCCTGTATATTTTTCTTTTTAGTTTCTATTTATATCGGCCCAGAAAGTTTTTCGTTGTTTTTTCAACATGTGGGGAAAAATTTTCTTTTCTTTTCTCGCTTAACATTGTTAGTGAGTAAAATTGACAACAATGTCATATAAGGAACATAATTTAGCAGTGGTGTCAAATAGGAAAGAAAATATTACTTTGGGCCAAATAGGGAGGTCAAATAAGGAATTCTCTAAAAAGAAATGGCTTTGTAGAGCTCACTCTCCCACTAACTAGTCGCTCCCCCGCAAAAGATTTATCCCCAACCATAACCCTAGATCCCCTATCTCCACCCGGGTAGCCATGGCTCTGCCGGTGACGGCCTCCATCCCCCTCCCCGATGAGCTCCTGGAGGATATCTTCCTCCGCCTACCCACCCTAGACACGCTCGCATGCGCCTCCGCCACCTGCACCTCCTTCTATTGCGTCATCAAAGGGCGCGCCTTCCGCCGCCGCTTCCGCATGCTGCATCGGCCTTCGCTCCTCGGCTTCATTGACGCGGCCGGATTCCAGCCCGTCCAGGCGCCGCACCCCTCTGCCCCGCTGGCCGCCGCCCTCGGCCCATGCGCTGCGGATTTCTCCTTCGTCCCGGTCGTTGTTTCTTCCTCATCCTATATCCTGCCCGAGGAGGATGGCCCTTGTTGGCGTCCTCGTGACGCCCGTGATGGTCGCGTCCTCCTCGATTGGATCTCCCTCCAACCATGCATCGTCAAGAACTGGAGCTACTCAGGAAAAGGCTCCGAAGTTAGCATCCTCATGGACAGGAGGGAGCTCGTTGACTTCTTCGATGATGGTCGCCGCCTCACCTGGACCAAACGGGAGCGGTGCAACGCCGCCGACTTTCACCTTGTTGTCTGTGACCCCCTGTCCAAGAGATACCTGTTGCTTCCAACCATACCTGAGGACCTCGCCGCTCAGCCACAGGATCGCCTTTGGGAATTTGAGCCCGTACTTGCTCCAAATACCAGCGATGAGAGCGAGGAGAATCCCTTCAAGGTGATATGCATAGCAAGGTACCTGAAAAAGCATGTTCTCTTTGTCATCCAGTCCACAACTATGCAATGGTGTATGGTTGAGTCCCCTGTCCTCCCTTCTTTGGACGACATGTCCTATTTTGACTGTGTATGCGGCTGCTTCTACTGGACACAGTGTTGGTTTTGGAGTGACAATTTGATGGTGCTTGACACATGCACTTTGAGGTTTTCAATCGTCAATTTTTTCACCGGCTACCATCTGCAGCTCAGAGATACTTACCCGGGCTTTCTTCGTCGGCGCCCAAATGCAGTTGTTGCGGGCAGGGAAGGAGCCATTGAGATGTTTTCTCTTGTTGGTCAACATGGGTCATTTTCTCTCCATCATACCTCTCTACAGGATAATTTGCATGAATGGAAGCTTGAGAAGATTGTACAGCTACCTGGGCAGTATCAGGAGTATTCTATTTCCACAGTGGGTGCAGCCGAGGGATTCTTGTTCTTCCAGGGCGCTCCGCTTGGCATTGAGTTTCAGAATGTTGATTGGTACTTAATGGATGTCAAAACTTATGAAATTACCAAGATCTATACAAAGATGGGGAATTTCTTTGATCGTAAACGTGCCATTCCCTACTTTAGCTTCCCAAGTCTGTTATCAGAACCAACTATTTGATCAACTGGTAAGCCTAATCATATTATTTTTTGTTGTCATTGGATGCACAATTTTCTTGTTCTCCTCACATGGTTATGAATAGACCTAGTCATTGTGCTATTAAGCTTGATTGCCTTGTCAAACTAGCTAGGAGATGTAGCCAATTCATGCTTTGATTTTGCACATATATTTAACAATTATATATCTTAGGAGTTCCTTTGTTAGTAAAAAAATACATACTAGTTTGGAAAGATAATTTTTTTTTGAGGCAAGCCAAAAGCTAATGGCTTTAGACAGGGTTACATTCAGATAGAGACAGATCAACTAATTGACTTGGGACACCGGCAATGACTCTGCATCCACCGTTCTTCCTTGCCCAAGCAGCCAGCGAATGTGCTAGCTGATTGCCCTCTCGTTTGGTTGCCGACCAGGAGACGGATTCAAAGAGCCCCATCTGATCCCTGATGTCTTGGACAATGTGGTGTAATTGTGATTTGTCCACTCCTTCCGCTTTCAGTCGATTCACCATGGTTAGGCAGTCAGATTCAATGATTAATTTGCCTTGGTACAAGCTTGATAGCTCGCTCATCCCCAACTTGATTGCCTCTGCTTCTGCTTCTTCAGGGCCTGCACTTGCCTTGATCTTCCTGCAGACTGACAAGACCACATCTCCCCTGTGATCTCTGACTACCGTTCCAAGACAGGTATCCTCTGAATTGTCGACGAACGACGCATCTGTATTTAGTTTCCAAACTCCGACCGGAGGGGGGTTCCAATTGCAGATCATCTTCGGAGTCTGGGAGGGAGTGTTTAATTTTTCAGGGAACAGACTACCTTTCCCTCGGTCATCTGTCAGTTCGCACATTGACTGGTGGATCTCTTCCTTGTACCTCTCCAAGAAGTGAACCGATACAGAAACTCTTGCTTTTCCTTCTCCATGAACGCAGTCATCGCGTAGGAACCAAGCTCTCTAGAACAGTAACATTAGCTTCTCCCTTGTGTCTTCATCGCACTTCGCTAAGAGGCATTGGAGCCAGTCCCTCCCTGTGTACCTGAATTCTTTCTCTGTGGGTAAGGCCCAAACTTTTCTCATCTCACTCCGGAGAGCTTTAGCTTTTGTGCACGCCACCACTGCGTGGAACTCATCTTCATCCTCCTGACCACAGATGGTACAAGTTGCGATCTTCCCCAAGGTGCGCCTGACTTTATTTTTGATGGTGGCCAGAGAATTTGTTGCAACTCTCCAAGCATTTATCTTTATTTTCTGGGGTATTTTGGACTTCCAAATCAAGTCCCAGCCGTTCCTATTATTTGCTGAGCCTGAAGAGCTAGATGCCTGGGCCTTATCCCTCACTTTGATTTCCTCGGACAGTTTATACGCACTTCTTACAGAGAAAATACCCGTATTTTCATGATGCCAAGCAATGATGTCCGTAGACCTCCTGGTGGGCAGTTTTATCCTACAGATTGCCTCTGCATCGTAAACAGGGAAGATTTGATGAATGAGTTCTGAATTCCATTCATTACTGTCCGGTTTAATGAGCTGGTTCACCCAACGAAGGCGTGAATTCCTTATCAATGTGGCCGCCTTTAATCCATTAAGCCTGGGGATCCAATTGTCTCTCTGTATCCTAATTTTCCGGCCATCACCGATCCTCCAAATGACTCCTTCTTTTAGGAGTTCAAGCCCAAATTCAATTCCTCTCCATACCGGCGATGCGTGAGTGAGCAAAGACTGTATCTAGTAACTCCCCATTCGGGTAATATTTGGACTTTAGAACCCTAGCACACAGGCTGTCCGGATACTGGAGTAATCTCCATCCTTGCCTCGCAAGCAAAGCTTGGTTAAAGGACATCATATCACGGAAACCAATTCCACCTCCCCGCTTCGGTTTCACTATTTGTTCCCATGACATCCAGTGCACCTTCCTGTGTCCCTCTTCATCACCCCACCAAAAGTCCCTAATAAGTTTCTCATACTTTTCACAGAAACTTTTGTTCATCTTGAAAATTCCCATTGGGTAGGTGGGTAATGCTTGAGCAACCGATTTTACATGGACCTCTTTTGCTGCGTGAGACATGTACCTTTCATTCCAATCCGAGCATCTCTTCACAAACCTCTCCATAATAGGTTGAAACTTTTCACCCTTCATCCTACCCTCCGGAGTTGGGAGGCCCAGGTACTTGCTCTCAAAGGATGATGCCACTACCCCTAGTGTATCCTTAATACTTTCCTGGACATGCACTGGGCAGTGTTCACTAAACAGTAAGGAACACTTCGCTTGACTCAGTAGCTGCCCCGTGCCTCGTTGGAACTTTTCAAGGACATCCTTTATCACTAAAGCCTCCTCATGTGAAGCTTTAAAAAATAGCAAACTATCATCAGCAAACAACAAGTTGGAAATCCCCGGGCTTCCCCTAGCCACCTTTATGGGGGTTATTCTTTTAGCTGCAATCTCCTTACGGAGGGCGCTAACTAGTCCATCTGCTACTAGCAGAAACAAATATGGACTTAGGGGATCACCCTGCCGAAGCCCTCTTGTAGGAATAAAGGATTCAAGGAGTTGGCCATTCCACTTGACAGCATATGACACCGATTTGACACAGCTCATTATCCACCCAATCCATTTTTGGCAGAAGCCCAGTTTGTGCATTGCTCCCTCAAGAAACCTCCAGTCAACTTTGTCGTAAGCTTTGGCAAGATCCAGTTTGTACGCACAGTGAGTATTCGATCCATTCTTGCTATGTTGGATCTTATGGAAGCACTCGAAGGCAATGGTTGCATTATCAGTAATCATCCTGCCGGGAATGAAGGCGCTCTGCGTCTCTGAGATGATCTCATCCAAAAGAGGCCTTAGTCTGTTTACCAGACATTTTGACACCACCTTGTAAAGTACATTGCATAGGCTGATCGGTCTATAATCCTTCAGATCTTGTGGGTCACTCCCCTTGGGGATGAGACAGATAACCGTATCATTTGTACCTGGTGGCATAATCCCTGACTTGAAGAATTCTTTCACAGCTTGTATAACATCTTCTTGCACTAACTCCCAGTTCCTCTGAAAAAACCTAGCATGAAATCCGTCGGCCCCCGGAGCTTTTAGAGGACCGATCTGGAACGGTGCATTTGAAATTTCCTCATTTGTAAATTCTTTGGTCAGGGCGCGGTTCATATCAGCAGTGACTCGTGAACTGAGGAGTTCAAGTATGTCGTTTGGCTGCACCCCGTCATCCGCCTTATAGAGATTTCTGAAGAATTCCGTGGCCATTTGCTGCATATCCTTTACATTCTCCACCCAACTTCCATCCTCTTTCTTCAGTTTTCTAATGGAGTTCTTTTTCCGTCGCCATGTGGCTCTACGTTGGAAGAATTTTATGTTCCTGTCACCCTCTCTGAGCCACATTACCCTTGATCTCTGCTTCCACATAATCTCCTCTCTCAGTAGAAGCTCGTCTAGCTCCAAAGCGAGCGCCTTATGTCGTCTTTCGCGATCAGCGGACACAGGTTCTTCCAAAAGTTTGCTTACCTTATCTCTGATTATTTTTGACTTCTGTATAACCGACCCAAAGCTGTTCCGACTCCATCTTGACAGTTTTTCCCGCATGCCAACAAGTTTTGCTGATACATCACCCAGATTTTTTGCTGTGCGAGAGCTGTTCCAGTTTTCCTCAATCGTGTGCTGAAACGAAGGTACCCTCTCCCACATTTGTTCGTACTGGAACATATGCCGTCTATTTTTATAACCACTTTGTTTGCTCAGCTGTAGTAGCAGTGGGAAGTGATCCGATCTCGTGGAGCAAACATGAGTTACACAATGGTCTATAAAGAGGTCAGACCAAGATGGTGAGGCCACTGCCCTGTCCAGTCTAGCTCGGACATTCATATCCCCTTGCTGTCTGTTGTCGTATGTCCAGTCTGGCCCAGAGTAACCTAAGTCATGGAGATCACACCTGGATAGCATATCTCTGAAATTTGACATTTTCCTTTCAGATCTCATTGCACGAGACTTGTGTTCGTGTTGCCACATGGTCTCGTTAAAGTCACCGATCATCATCCAAGGTTCACTTGAGCTAGGAGCAATACTTTGGAGCAGATTCCATAAGAGATGCCTATCTTGGCATCTTGATTCGCCGTACACAAAGGTTCCCCGCCACTTCGGACCATGGGGTTCAGTGACGATCACATCAAAATACCTCGGTCCATACGATAACACTTTTATTTTTATTGATTCATCCCAGTACAATGCGATTCCAGCACCTTTACCCTTCCCATCATGTGTCAAACAGTGCCTCATCCTAACCGCCACTTCAGTGCTTTTACTTTATTCTCACATTGCCTAGTTTCAGTAATGAAGACGATCTTGGGCTGGTATGTATGCACAAGGCATACTAACTCTTGAACTGTCCGGGGTTGCCCGAGCCCCCGGCAGTTCCAGCTTAGGGTCGTCATGGCACCTGACGGGCGCCGCCATTAGCGCCCGTCAGTTTGCCGGTAGCCCCTGGGCCGGCTGCTTCCTGATCATCCAAACCACCCTTTTCCTCCTCCCCTGTCCCCCCCTGCTGTCCTTTTGCTTTCTTTTTCTGCTCATTTTCAGTACTTGCCTTCCTCCCCTCTTCTTCGGTAGATGCTATGTTCCCTCTGCCTGTCCTCTTACCTAGGATTGTATTTTGTGCTGCAGCAAGCTTACCCTGGCTCTTACCCTGTTGTGTTGACACTCTCTCACTACTCTGTATCTGATCTCCACCCTTTGTCATGTTCTCTGCTTCTGAAAGCACAGAGGTCACCTTGTCGCGCCCACCTCCAGCCGTGGCGCCGTCAGAAGTGATTGTCAGGTTCCTATCTTTCCCACATTCAGAAACAGTAGCAGTTTGTTCCTTCGCCAGCGCGTTCGCTTGGGTTGGTGCAGGGTTGACAGCCGGACCCAAGGCGAAGAGGGCGTTGGGGCCAAAGCCCGGTAGAAACTCGAGGTCCACCTCATCACCCCCTATCTTGAGTTTCTCCAGAGTGTCAGAAGCATGGCCAAGAGGGGAATTGTTGGTGACGACCCCTACTCCATCCATGTCACTGTTTACCTCAGCCATCTCTGGATTTGTGACACTCGGGATCCTAGCTTTGGGTGCTTTCGGACCCCCATCAGCAGAGTCACGCCGTCCCGCATCCAACCTGATCGCGCTCACTGCCGCGATTGCTTCCTGCACCAGCGGATCGGCCAGCACGTCCGCAGGCACACTGCGGTATTTCTCCGCCGCGAGTCTTGGAGGGGCTGTGCAAGCAGTCCCAAGGTTCTCTGAATCGAAGTGGAGAAAGCGACGTGCGCTGGCAGCCTCAGGAACTACGACTCCACCTCTACTACCACTCCTCTTAAAAGGTGATGAGCGCATTGCTGCCGAGAACCTCATCTCTTGGAGATCCTCGGGCAGCTTACAATCGCGCTGACCGTGTCCTAAGTGGCCACAGTAACTACAAAACCTAGGCAGCCTCTCATATTTTACATTCAGGCGATACAACTTATCCTCGGCAAAATCATGGGACTCTAGCTTACTGCGTATGGGTTCATCAACATCATGACTGATTCGGACCCTCATATACGTGCCCCAAATCCTGCCCTCTCTATCTGCATCCACCTCTAGGACCTCACCTAGCTCTGCGCCCAGCTTCCTGGCCACCGACTCGAAGAACATGATTGGTGGGGCGTCATAGATCCGCGCCCATATCGGCATGTGGGCGACCTCAACAGCTTCCGGGTTAGTGCTCCTGTCCACCTCCACCATCAGAAAGGCATCACCTTTATGTGTCCAGGGACCATTGTTGAGGATGAACCGGAAGTCCCCTTCGCGCTCGAACTCGAGGTGAAACCGGTTGTTCTTGAGCGGGGTGTAATTGAGGCGCCCCCTCAAGCCCCACTTGCTTTTGAGCTCGTTAAACAGCCCCCCGATGCCAAAGATTTGCACCGAGAAGAACAGTCCAACGGCGATCCACCTTGAGCGCATGGACGCCCTTTCCCTGGACAGGTTCAGCTCCACCACATTCGGAGCTTGTTCCTCCCTGTTGACAGGGAAGCTTGGCGCCACCACCTGGTCACGTTGTCCATATCTCACATCCCTGCCGCCTCCCACTCCTTGGGCGACAGGAGTGCGGTAGGGATCACCATGGTCCGACGAGGATCTCCCATGGAGCATAGGCCTCCTGCCCAGCCCCAGCTTGCTGTTGGAGTCGACCTCTTCGCCACTGTGCATCGGGCCCTTGTTCTTGCGGGGATCCTGCCCAGCCATTGCACATGGGTGCTCTGTTGACAAAGTTTCAGGTGTATGGTGTCTGTTGTCCTTGTCCTCGGCCAGATCCTTTATACTCCCCGGTGCATCCTCAGGACATGGAATTTCCTCCCTGGGGATTGAGACATCCTGATCTCTTTCTTTACCTGGCCTCGAATTTGAATCAGAGAATGGATCCCATCCCCTGTCTTTGTCTGGAGGATCAGATAGTATCCGCACATTTGAACCTTTTGCCGCTGCGCCATGATTTCCTTCCAGAAATCTGTTCCCAAGGTCCAAACGCATCCTCCCAATCTTCTCTTTGATTCTTACTAGCCCCTCTTCAGATGTTAATCCCTGATTTTCTGTGCCACAATGCCGATTTTTCTTACTGGCGATTCTCCCTTCCGCGTATCTTTTTACCGCGGTCCTCGCTTTGATCCATGCTTCCCGGAGCCCTAGCGGATCTTCACGATCTCCTTGTCTCTCCACACGATCCTCCAATCCACTCCCCTTCACTGATTCCGACCCCTCCCCCCTCACGAGATTGAGATCGCCGCGAGGGGTACTCTGTCGCCTCGCAATCGCCCCATCGGGGGCTCCGCTAATTGCGCTCATCTTCCCATGAATTTGTGTAATATTTGTCGATCCATTATGATCAACGCTATACGTGGATTCGCCATTGCTGATCACCACCAACCAACTGGCCCCACCAACCAACCGTAGACTTATCTTGTCTAACCTAAGAAGTATACCTAAACCATTTCTGTACATTCATCAGGGTCCATGCTCTACCCCCAAAGATAATATTTGTTGCTCCATCTTAGGAGTGAAAATTGCTTCCCTTGCATCGTCATATGGTACATCTTTAGTCAAACTTTACACTTACACAAGAATGTTACATAGCATGTAAGTTAAAAGCTCTTAGTCATCTATTTACGATTATTTATCTTGTTATGTTTCCAAGACCAGATAGGGTTCACTTGTTATGATCTGCAAATGTTTATGTATATTGCTTCCAAACTGCAATTAAATGGGTCTGGAATTATT
>NC_041393.1:766981851-766983727 GCF_002162155.2 Triticum dicoccoides | reverse complement strand
GCATCAACTGTGGTAGCTTCAAATTTCTAACTAAATAAATTTGTGGAGACATGAACTCTCTCTCTAGTTGCTTTAGTCTTGCTTGGGTCATACACTTGGAGATGGATGGCGAATGATCAAGATGGCGCTGATGTAGTTTGATATGTCTGTAATGAGCGTCGTATCTATCTATGTAAGCAAAAGATGCTGGCAACAAGACTCGTACTGATGTTTGTGTTGGGAGATTGGCAGCCAGGTTATTTTAGTCCAGATCGTCTATCAGTACATCAGAGTTCTAGTTTTTCTCTGTATGAGTGGATGAGTTAGTTAATATTTTCTATTAAGATTCTTCTCATGAGTTCATCTATAATGCCTGCCAAATTGTGGATGAGCTGCATATGGCTGATGAGCACTGCAAATAAATTGTGGATGGTTCAGTTTCTTGAGCACTGCAAAAATAAATGTTTTCATTCCATAGAACCAGAGGATGTCCATCATGCATATGGCTGATGCATGTAAACATAAACTGTGGGAGCATCAGGTTTCGTATCTCCAACGCCTTGTGTCCATCAGTCTCCATGCTCGCCTACTGCTCCTATGTCATCTCAACTTTGCTTGGCTTGCTTCCACCACTCTCACCTCCATCTTGATGCTTCTCTGCCTCTCCTGCGAGAACATGGTCTTCATCGCCTCCCTCGCTGGTCCTCGTCTGATTCTTTTTTTTATAAGGGTCCTGGTCCTGGTCTGATTCTAGGTTCCTACAACAGCATCTACCTCCGCTAGCGGTGGATCTATATCTTCTTGCACCAATTCAGTGTCATGATTGTTCTTCCGTGTTCGTCACCACGTCGTGTTCCATGCTGCCGGTGGATTCGAGGGGCGCAGCCACATGCTCCTTGAGGAGGCGGTACCCTCCCCGGGGCCGCCTCCAGGCGGCAAGGCCACCCTGGTGGAAATTGCTGCTGACGGAGAGGTGCTCGACGACACTCCTGTCTCGGGGCCTACCATTAGAAAGGGCGGGCACTCCCCTGCTCTTGTTCACGCGACACCCTCGCCGCATGCGTCCAACCGGCTAGAGCACGTTACTGAGAAGTTCCGTGCCCTCATGTTGCCTCATTTTAACCCGGACGCCAGCCCCTCCACCGTCCGGAGCAGCATCCCCGACTCCACCCCCTCGGAGCCGCCCACGCCCGTCGTCCTCGCCACGGCGGCTTTGGCTGCCTCGGACCCCGAGACAGTGTGGGTTTATGAAGCCAGTGCGGTCAAGTTCAGGGCGAGGCGCAAGAGGATCGTCGACAAGGCTCTGAAGGCCCGAAAAAGTGTGCGTCTGATGGAAAAGGAGCCCGCGGTGAGAGAGACCATGACAGACCGTGCTGTGAGGGTCAAGGCCCTTCGGGAGTCTCTCTCCGCCTGCTCCAAGAAGCTCAGGGGAGCTGTCTCCCGCCTCAGCGTCCTCGACAAGGCGGACGCCGTCCTCGACGACGGCACTGTGGTGGCCCTCGCTGCTTGCCTCCCCGGCAAGCGGGCGGGGCGCTCCAAGGCGCCATGATGCTCCGTTGCGCCGCGGGCGCCCCTGGCTCCGACGCCAAGACCCACTCCGGCTCTAGGCCGTCCGTTGCCGATCTAGATCATGTTGTCTCGACCCTTTTGGCGCTGCACCTCCCTCTGTTGCCAGCGGTAGTTTCCACTCCGGTGCCTCCTGTTCCTGGATGAGTAACACAACCCAGTTCATGTTCTGTATCTGGAATGTTCGCGGGCTTGGTGACCCTGCAAAATGCGCTGATGTTTTGCAAACGCTCCTGTGTCGCCCCTTTTCTGTAATTTGTCTCCAGGAAACAAAATTGGCAAACATCTCCACCGCCAAGGCAAAATCATTTCTGCCTTCCACCTTCGACTC
>NC_041393.1:766946169-766981353 GCF_002162155.2 Triticum dicoccoides | reverse complement strand
GTCAAAGATTCACCCTTTCGCCTTGGAAACCACTCTCAAATCCACCACCTCGGATCTCTCTCTTACGGTCATTAACATCTACGCCCCAGCAGACCATGCCCAAAAGCAGATTTTCCTGGATGGCCTCCTTAATCTAAAAGGCTCTCTGCTTGGCCCTACCTTGGTTGCTGGTGATTTTAACTTGACCCGGAATCCTTCGGACAAGAACAACCAAAATTTCAATATCACCGAGGCAACGTCCTTCAATGACTGCATCAACCAATTCCCTCTGTTTGAGTTGCCGCTGCTCGACAGAAAGTTCACCTGGTCCAACCGACAAGAAAACCCCACTCTTGTGAGGCTGGACAGGGCCTTCTTCAATCAAGCTTGGAATGCTGTGATGCCGAACACCACCCTCACCTCCCTGCCTCGCCACGTCTCTGACCATGTGCCGCTAGTCGTTGCAGCGACCACGACACTGCCCAAGAGTCCCTGCTTCCGTTTTGAAGATTGGTGGCTCAGACGGCCAGGTTTTCGCGATATGGTCGCCACGGCGTGGGAGGGCGCTGCCTCCCCCTCCAGGGGGGCCGTGGGGGATCTCGCCGCTCGGCTCAAGGCAGTGCAGGCGGCCTGCAAAATATGGAAGCGTGTCATCTCGCGACCATCAGAGGCCGTCATGGACTGTCGATGGATACTGCGGCTTCTTGACCACCTAGAAGAGCAGAGACGCCTCTCCAACAAAGAGCGTGAGCTCAGGGCCCGGGCTGAGGAAGCGCTGTCGGAAGCAAACTACGAGCTCGTTGCATACTGGCGGCGGCGAGCAAAAGTTCGGGGAGTGGTCCTGGGCGACGAGAACACCCGGTTTTTCCATGCATACGCATCCCAGCGCATGCGGAAGAACCACGTCCCGTCGCTTCTCGTCGAGGGGATTCCCATCTCGGGGCATGCGGCAAAGGAGCAGGCGCTCCACTCTTTCTTCTCCGCCTTGCTCGGCTCGACGGCCGCGCCATCTTGGGGGTTCGAGCTGGAGGATCTGTACATCGGCACGCACAGGGTGGACGCGGCGCGGCTCGACGCTCCCTTCTCAGGCGCGGAGGTCTGGGAAGCCTTCCAGGGGATGCGTGCGGGAAGCAGCCCCGGCCCGGATGGGCTTGGACCTTCTTTCTATCGTGCCTTCAAGAGCATGGTCATGCCCCAGCTACTTGCAGTTGCAGATGAGCTACATGCCGGCACGGTGGACCTCGAGCGCATAAATCGCGCTCATATCGTCCTGCTCCCCAAGAAGGATGGGGTGCTGGCGCCCGCGTCTTTCAGGCCCATCTCGCTTCAAAATGCGAGCGTCAAGGGATTCTCTAAGGGGCTCACAACAAGGCTGCAACCTGAGGTCGAGGCGTTGCTCGACCTTGACCAGACTGGATTCATCAAGGGGAGAAATATATCTGAAAATTTCTTCTATGCTTCAGAGATCACCCAGCTATGTGACAAGCGCAAAACTCCTACCTTGGTTATGAAGCTCGATTTCACAAAAGCCTTTGACTCTGTCATTTGGAGCAGCCTGTTTGACATCCTTGCTGCTCGAGGTTTCTCTTCCCAGTGGATTGCTTGGGTGGAAAAAACACTCACCTCAGCAAAATCTGCTGTCCTCCTCAACGGGATCCCAGGGAGGTGGATGTCCTGCCGCTGCGGCCTTAGGCAGGGGGACCCCATGTCTCCCTACCTATTCATCATCGTCGCAGACGTCCTGCAACGCCTCATTCAGAAGATGTGCCGGGATGGCGAGCTTCAACACCCTCTCCGCGACGACATGCCATGCCCGGTCATCCAATATGCCGACGACACCTTGATCCTTATCCGAGGGACACCGGGTGCGGCTGCGCGGCTCAGGCATGCGTTGGATCTCTTCTCCAACGCCACTGGGCTCACCATCAACTTTTCAAAAAGTACCCTGGTTGCCATGCACATGGAGGGAGACGACAGCGAGCATGCAGCCGTGGCCCTCGGTTGCCCGCTCTCCTCCTTCCCCCAAAGCTACCTTGGACTTCCGCTCTCCACTCACAAGCTGGGGAAGGCGGATTTCCGGCCTCTCATCGCCAAGGTAGACAAATACCTCGCAGGGTGGAAGGCACTGCTGCTCTCCACTGCAGGCCGCCTCGTCCTCGTCAACGCTGTAATCTCAAGCCTCCCTGCCTATGCGATGTCGGCGCTCCTTCTCCCTGCCGGAGTCAGGGAGGAGATCGACAAGCTTCGTCGAGCTTTCTTCTGGGCTGGAGACTCGTCCTGCTCTGGCGGCAGGTGTCTTGTCGCATGGAAGGATGTTTGCCGCCCCCTATGTGACGGCGGCCTTGGGGTGCGCAGCTTGGACGCCCAAAACAAAAGCCTGCTCGTCAAGCTCCTTCACCGACTGCACCAGCCCAGGCAATCCGCTTGGGCCACCTGGTTTTGGAGGGAATTTGCCGGAGCTGACAACAAGAATGCCCTCCTGAGCGCGGTCTGGACACCCGTGGCCCAGCTGCTCCCGCTCTACCGCGACCTGACCAAGGTGCGGCTTGGTGATGGCCGAAAGACTGCCTTCTGGCTCGACGATTGGGGGCTGGGCGGCGCCCTCGCGAAGCGTCTGCCCGCCCTGTTCTCTCATTCCATCCGGTCGCTTGCCACCGTCCAGGAGGTCGTTGATGGTGGACTGCGGTCTAACCTCGCTCCAAGGCTATCCTCCGTGGCCTCGAGTGAGATGGAGCTCCTGCTTGCCGAAATCCCGTCACTCCAACAGGACGAGGATACTCGGGTTTTGCGAGACTGCGTCGACAAGAAGGCTCTCACTTCCTCCATTTACAAGCTGCTGACCTTTGCTGGGACTCGGTGCCCTGTCCAAGCCCAAATCTGGAGTGCCAAGGCGCCACACAAGGTGCGCTTATTTGGCTGGCTAGTTGCCCAGGATCGAGTGCACTCCAAAGCAAATCTTCTCAAAAAGCATATGCGGTCCGAGGATGTCTGCGAGCTGTGCCACAAAGAGTCAGAAACCACAAACCATCTTCTCTTCGACTGTTGCAGGGTCGCTGCACTCTGGCCAGCTCTCGGCATCCCCCAACCGCTGTGTTGCAGATCGATCTGGGATGCAAAACCTGCCTCCCCCACCGCCGACGGCTGCTGGTCGACAGTGCGCCTTCTGCTCCTTTGGAGGATCTGGAACCACCGGCACCAAGTGGTCTTCCAAGGCATGCGCCCCTCCATCACCCGCCTCGTCAAGGCTGCGGCGGCAGACCTCTCCGACTGGGCGTTTCGCCTCAAGCCAATCGACAGAAGCTCACTCCTGGACTGGAGGCCAATACTCCTAACTATCTCTGTATAGTTCTTCTTGAGGCTGTAGTTCTCAACTCTCCATTTTGGGTGTGAGGACCCGTTTTAAACCCTTCCTGTACTCGCTTCCCCCGTGTACTGGTGCAGCTTGCTGCTTGAGAAATGATAATTCAGGTGGGGCGCCTTGCCCCCCCGGTGATTCCTCAAAAAAAAAAAAGTCCCCCAAAATATTCTGGGAAGAAGTATTGAACTGGATAAGCTTCCTCCTTTTGGGGCAGCACGCAGGAGGAAGTCTCCGGCTTTAGTGCGGTTCCACAAGGAAAACAATGTGACGCTTGTAAGCTTGTGTTGTGTTCATGGTCCATCTCCAATAACTGACGTTTAAGAGACTTTGCAACAGTGGCAGGGCCAGGAATATACCATGTATCATGCATTTCCAAATTTCTATGCTACAGGTAATAGCATGCCTTTTATTGTTTTCTTTTGCTGCCTGACGCAATTCTGTGACAACAACCACTAGTCATATGGATAAATCATTTCAGCATCAGATTTGGCAACAGGCGTATGAGTTGATATCTTCAAGAGTAAAATCCTTCTGGCTAGTACATGTTGATCATCCTTGAGCCAACTTAAATGTCAAATGAGTGACTTGATTGGCAATCACATTTGGAACCTCGGTGCTATAGTTTCATTTTCATTCGATATCGCTATAACTCTTAAGGCTGTAATAGTGATTTGCTTTCAGCCATATTTTCAGCTCATATTTTTTATCTTGCAAAAAGTGCGCTGGAGTACTATAGTATGTACATTTACATGTACATTATAATACAGCTGTAGATTGATACATGGCAGTTGAAAATTGAAGTGGAACGCTGAGCTTGAACCAACGGGAAGGTTATATATATGCTGAGAGACCTGATTGGCACTTTATTGCTTCTTTGATGCCCTTTTTTTTCTCTGTCCATCTTGCTCTCTTAACAAGTACTGCTTGTGTCCATCTATTGTAAGCCTGTGAACAGCATTGTATCCATCTGTTCTGAGGTGGATGAGTTAGTCAAAATCTATTTCCGAGTTCTGTGGATAAATCATTGTATCCATCTGGGCACATATGTATTGAGTGTTATTTTGTTCATCTACTCATAATAATCTAGTGCCAAAGCGATTAACTTTTCCAAGTCGATAAACAACTCAGTTAATCGCTTCCAACTGAGTTAAACTGCACTGTGCCAAAGCAATAAACTGAAGTGAAACAGTGAATTGATACCCGGTTGGAGAAGAGAGGAGGCGAGTGGGTACATGAAAGTAGTTCTACTACAAATACATGTTAAAACGGTAAAAAGAAAACGTTTAAAAAAAGAAAAAGAGATCATGGGGCATTCTGAGAATTGAACTCGGGACCTCTCGCACCCTAAGCGAGAATCCTACCACTAGACCAAATGCCCTCTGTTATTTGTCATAAGCAGTAAATAAGTTTTTATAAAATAAAATTTACGATGAAATCAATAATGTATACTAGTATATGGTACGGTTAAGCGTAGAAGGATTGGCGGTTACTAGGGAGAGATTTTCGTTTGGAATCGCCATCAAGTTAGTTATTCCCCTTGCTGGTTCCCTCAACTTTGAAAAAGCGAACACCTTTATAAACATTTTTTGCAACCTGAATTTTTTTTTAAAGTGCTCACGAGTTTCAAAAAATGTGTTTGCGACATTTTCAAAAAAAATGTATGTGCAATGTAAAAATATGTTTGCGTGATGTAAAAAAATGTGTCATAACCTTAACAGAATATATGTGGCATGTCCTTGAAAAAAAGTGTATGCAACTTTAAAAATGTTGAACCATGTAAAAGTGTGTTCGTGTAGTTTTATAAAATGTTTATTGTCATTAAGAAAATTGTAAAACATGTATTTGAAAAAATATTGCCATGTATTCAAAAAGTTTTTAAAACATTTAATTTAAAAATGTACATAATGTTTTTGAAAATATCAAAAGTTTATTCAAAAATATTTAATGCGTGCGTTAAAAATGTACATTGGATACTAAGAAAATTTAGACATGTGTAAAAATGAAAAAAGAAAAGAAAACGAAAAAGAAAGAAAATAAGAAAACCAGATTAGTGCGCATGCGCGAGTAACTGCGCTACTGGGCCGGCCTAATTCAGTAAATCCCGGCTACATCCTGTTAAGGTTTAAAATAGACCGGGATTAGAGAGTCTGGTTTGCTCATTTCAGGGATTGAGAGTTCGGGGTTTAATTTATCTTTCGCCTACAAATTGAAGGTTTGTTTTGGACTTTTTCCGCACAGAATGTCTACGCACGGTCTTTTAGGCACCTTCCTTTTTTGTTTCATGGATGAGATGAAGATGAATGATATCATACATACATACATGCATCGCTATGTCAAGTTAATCAAGGTGCAGTATGAATTACGTCAGCTGTGTTTTGGTAGATTTCGGCCATTAAATACTCTTGCATGGGGTCCATGTTGTTACTTTCCACCACTGGTGGATCTATATCTTCTTACACAAACTTCATGACATGATAGTTCTTGATGTGTGGTTGCATCTGCAACAGATAATAATGAACAATTGCTACCATTGCAATGTCTGAAATACAGATTAGGGGTCCAGGAACGTGCGCTTCTATATTAAATGCCTAAAGATTTGCTTCGTGTGCACTGTAAAGAAAACAAAGCTCAGACCACGTTCTCCCTCTGGTTCATGCAGATATGTAGGATCTCCCCCGCTGGCAAACCTCGTGTCAGTTCAGAAATACATCCCTGAAATAAATAAGAACAATTTTTCAGTTCAGAAATGCGTCTCTGAAAGAAATAAGAACAATGTTTCAGTTCAGTTGACCATACTATAAAGAGTGATCAATCACACATAAGAAAATGGAAGGAACCCCTGAAAGGAAGAACAAAACTTACCCTAACGCGGTTACTGGTGTTAGAGTATACGAGTAGGACTCGTATTAGACTTGTACTCCAAGTTAGTTTAGCCTAGGTCGCTTATCCTATGCACTATATAAATATTGTAATCCGGCTGTATCAATTAAGCAATATACAAGTTTACATAATCTTACATGGTATCAGATATTCGGTCCTAGGGCATAGCCGTCCCACCTCGGCCGCCGCCGCCGCCGTCGCGCGGCTACTTCGAGTGGCGCGCCGCCATGGCCGCTGCTCCACCCCCCACCCAAACAGCTTCCTCTACCTCTCTAACCCTAGCCCCTACAATTCCCACTACAATTTCTTTGGCCGATACAATCTCAGATGTTACCCCTCTTATCCCAATTACCCTAGACCTTGCAGCCCACAATTACTATCATTGGTGCCACCTCTTCGACATACACCTTGGCCGCTGCAATCTGCGCGCCCACATCGCCGCCGACTCCGTTCCGCGCCTCGATGATCCTCGTTGGGTCAAAGATGATCTCTCCATCATCCAATGGATCTACACGCGCGTGTCTACCGAGATTTTCAATCTTGTCTTCCGCGAGGCCTCTACCGCAGCCGCTCTCTGGGCTGCTCTTCGTCATCTCTTCCAGGACAACGCCGACGCTCGCATCAACACCCTCAACACCGAGATTCGCAACACCGTCCAGGGAGCATCTTCTCTCAGCAACTACTGTCAGCACCTCCAGACGATGGCCGATGAGCTTCGCGAGTTGGGTGATCGCATGGATGATCGTCAGCTCGTCAACATCTTACTCCAAGGGCTCGGTGATGAGTTCAGGACGCAAGCTGCCTTCATACCTCTCATACGGCCTTATCCCTCCTTTGCCGAGGTGCGCTCCCTACTTCAGTCCGCCGCCGACGCGATTGCGCGCAAGGAATCTCGGCCCCAGGTCTTCGCTGCCTCGCCACAGCCTCACCCTCCTGCCGCGGCAGCGCAAACTGGTCAAAACCCTGCCGCGGCAGCCCCGGCGGCACCACCACCTCCCGTGTACCCACCCCCTGGATGGCGCCCGAGTCCGAACTACCGCGGGAAGAACCCCATGTACTTCCCCCCGCGGCCTACCCCGGCGTCTCGACCTGCAGCACCGCCTCCCGCTCCTCCCACTGGTGCCTCGACATCAACATCGGCCTCTCCAGCCTGGCGTCCTCCTCATGATCCATGGACAGGTCTGGTCCAGGCGTGGCCCATGCCGTGGTCCGCACCCTCTCCCGTCGGCGCTCCTCCTGCATATTCAGGTGCATGGCAGCCAGGGATGCGCCCACACACCGGCACTCCTGGTTTCCTCGGTGTACCTCCACCTGCTCAGGCCTATTATGCTGCCCCCACTATGGCTCCTTTTGCTGCTGCCCCGCCTATACAGTATGGTGCTCCCATGTCAACTCCAGTCTACCATACGGATCATTCAGGAGTCTACTACCAGCCGATGCAGCTCCCCACGTATGCGGCAACACCACCTGCGCCTGCACCTGCACCACCACCAGCGCCGCCCTCTACCAACGTCACGAGCTGGGATCAAGCTGCGTTTCTCCAGGCCATGAACAATTTTGCTGCACAAGGTAACACAGGTACTGCTTGGATCTTTGATTCTGGTGCATCTAGTCATATGTCTTCATCCAATAATATGCTGTCAAATTGCACTCCATCCTATTTTTCTTCTATAACGCTCGGTGATGGTTCCTCCACTCCTATTTCATGTGTTGGTCACACTCAACTCCCATCTACCACCAAGCCACTTCTTCTTAGTGATGTCTTAGTTGCACCAGCACTTATCAAAAATTTAATTTCTGTTCGTCGCTTCACCATTGATAATTATGTCTCTGTCGAGTTTGATCCCTTTGGTCTTTCTGTAAAGGATTTCAACACCAAGACGGAGATCGCACGCTTCGATAGCTCCGGCGACCTCTATCCATCCACGGTGCTCCCACTGCTGCGCTTCCTTCTTCCATGCTTGCTACGGTGGATCTTTGGCATCAGCGTTTAGGTCATCCCAATAGTGCCACACTGTCGTCCATACTTAGTGATTTTTCCATTCCATGTAATAAAGAACCTCATAATTCCTCTCTGTGTATTTCACGTCAACAAGGAAAACATGTTCGGTTACCTTTTAGTTCTTCTAGCTCTTCTAGTACGTTTCCCTTTGAGCTTCTTCATTGTGATCTATGGACCTCTCCTATTTCAAGCATTTCTGGTTTTAAATATTACCTTGTCATTCTAGATGATTACACACATTTTATATGGACTTTTCCTCTAAGAAATAAATCTGACACACATACTGTTTTAACTAACTTTCAACGTTATGTCGCTATTCACTTCCTTCTTCCTATTCGTTTTCTACAATGTGATAATGGTAAAGAATTTAATAATATTGCAAACCGAAACCTTTTCCTCACACACGGCATTCTCCTTCGGTTCTCTTGTCCATACACCTCACCCCAAAATGGCAAAGCTGAACGCTCTCTTCGCACAATCAATGATATTATTAGAACACTTCTTATCCAGGCATCCATGCCACCCAATTTCTGGGCTGAAGCACTGCGTACTGCCACTTATCTTTTGAATATTCGCCCATCCAGTGTAAATCCTAAAACCACTCCCTTTTACTCTCTCTTTCTTTCTCACCCTAACTATAATGAGCTACGAGTCTTCGGTTGTCTTTGCTTCCCCAACATCTCCGCCACAACAACTAATAAGCTGTCCCCACGATCTCTTACGTGTGTTTTCTTAGGATACTCTGATGAACACAAAGGCTATAGGTGTCTTGATCTTGTTTCTGGTCACGTACATATCTCTCGTCATGTAACTTTCGATGAAACGGTTTTTCCTTTCTCTACTACCTCCATAGAAAACAAACCTAAATCTGCATCCAAACCATCTCATTCTCCCTCTAAATTCCCTCTCTTTACTCATCTCATACCTGAAAATCCTGCCCCAGCAGTGCCTCCACCTGTCGCCACGCCGACCTCTACCGCGGCAGCAGATTCTGCCACAGCCGCGCCCCCATCACCCCCATCTCCCACCATTGCCACGCCACTTTCTGCCGCGGCAGCCTCGCCCATGTCCGCACCCTCCGCTGCGCTGGACAACTCTCCCTCTCCGTCACCACCAATTCTACCACCCAATGCCGTCCCTGTTCCTGCTCCTCTCAATGACCACACTATGCGCACCCGTGCCAAATCAGGTTTTTCTCAACCAATTAAGAAGCTTAATTTACATGTTACTACTAATCTCTCTCCTATTCCTAAAACTTACAAATCTGCTCTTCTTGATCCTAACTGGGCCGCTGCCATGCGTGATGAATACAATGCCCTTCTCTCCAACAACACCTGGCATCTGGTTCCCCGTCCTCCTAATGCAAATATTGTCTCCGGTAAATGGGTCTTTCGTCAAAAATTTAACTCTGACGGTAGTCTTTCTAGGTATAAAGCTCGTTGGGTTTGTCGTGGCTTCTCTCAACAACACGGTATAGATTATGATGAGACGTTTTCTCCTGTCGTAAAACCTAGCACTATTCGAACCATTCTTAGCATAGCGGTCTCATCAACATGGCCAATCCATCAATTAGACGTTAAAAATGCTTTTCTTCACGGCTCTCTTAATGAAACTGTATATTGTCAACAACCCTTAGGTTTCGAGGATTCTACATCTCCCAATCATGTTTGTCTTCTTCAAAAATCCCTCTATGGCCTTAAACAAGCTCCCCGTGCATGGTTTCAACGCTTCTCTACCTTCCTTCAAACTATCAGTTTTTCTCCTTCTCGTTCAGACTATTCTCTTTTTGTTTATCACTCTAACAGCCACGTTGCCTATCTTCTTCTTTATGTAGATGATATTGTTCTTACTGCCTCTTCTACTGACTTCCTTCAACACATTATCTCACTTCTTCAGCACGAATTTTCCATGACTGATTTAGGTTCTCTCCATCATTTTTTGGGTATTGCTGTCACACGTGATCATAAGGGTCTTTTTCTTTCTCAACATCAGTATTCTATTGAACTTTTAAACAAGGCCGGTATGTTAGATTGTCAACCCTCTCGCACACCTGTAGATACCAATTCTAAACTCTCCTCCGATGGTGAAACTTTTTCTGATCCCATACTTTATCGTAGTTTAACTGGTGGTCTTCAGTATCTCACACTTACTCGTCCTGAACTATCCTATGCTGTACAACAAGCCTGTCTTTTTATGCATGATCCTCGTGTCCCTCATTATAATCATGTCAAACGAATCCTTCGTTATGTCAAAGGAACTCTTGATCACGGTCTCCACATCAATTCATCTTCACCTGCATCATTGACAGCTTATTCGGATGCTGACTGGGCTGGTTGTCCAGACACTCGTCGATCCACTTCAGGATACTGTGTTTACCTTGGAAACAATCTTATTTCTTGGTCCTCAAAGCGCCAGCTTACGGTCTCTCGTTCGTCGGCTGAGGCAGAGTACAGGGCTGTTGCACATGCAGTTGCGGAGACAGTTTGGTTGCGCCAATTACTTGAGGAACTTCATCATCCTCTTCATCAGGCCACGGTGGTTTACTGTGATAATATTTCTGCAGTCTATATGTCAGGCAATCCAGTGCAGCATCGACGCACCAAGCATATTGAGATCGACATTCACTTTGTTCGTGAGAAAGTTGCTTTGGGACAAGTCCGTGTTCTTCATGTTCCTACCACGGCACAGTTCGCTGATATCTTCACCAAGGGGCTTGCAACCGCGCCATTTACAGATATTCGCTCCAGTCTCAACGTCATCGAGCCTCCCATTGACACTGTGGGGGGATGTTAGAGTATACGAGTAGGACTCGTATTAGACTTGTACTCCAAGTTAGTTTAGCCTAGGTCGCTTATCCTATGCACTATATAAACATTGTAATCCGGCTGTATCAATTAAGCAATATACAAGTTTACACAATCTTACAACTGGCACCAACTTTCTCAACCTTGCGCACAAACTGCTCTAATGAGTACATTAGTGATCTAAAAACTCTTATATTTCTTTACAGAGGGGGTATAAGGGATCAAGTGAGGGTGCCAGTCCACGTAAAGCTTGAGAAGATTGCCAAGGTCCCCCACCTGATAGCAAGACACAAACTCCAAATTAGGCAGTGGAAAGCGGTCAGAAGAAGCACGTGTGTAATTTGAGCAATAGTAAGCAGGTTCTAATCTGTGTTCATATTTTGAATTTTGACGCGAAACATGCAGTTCTGAATAAATCTAGAGACGTACTATTTTCCAAAAACAATTTTGTTCTTACTCATTTGTGCAGACAAAAGAGTCCACATATCATGTTGACTTGCAGGAATTGAACAGATCATGCCAATACAACTATAATGTATAACGCAAGAATAGATCACCTAACTGCACACACAAGCTACAAGCATATCTCTGAATATTTGACCTGCCATGCCATATATGCAGTAAACTACTCTAAATTCTTGCAGGGCCTCTATTTTCCGGTTGTCTTTTTGCATATTTTATTAGGTGGCTTGATTTCACTACAAGAGCACCATCAGCAAGTAATAGAAAAATGTGCCTACAGATCGATCACCTAATCGAAGAGGAATCATCGTCCTCTAGGGCAAGCATATGCACCTTGGTGTCAGGCCAGGCGCGGAGTTTGAAGGTCGGGGATGTAGCAGAGGACGAAGCCAAGGCTGCGGGGTCTAGCGCGAGCTTGGCCCGCGTCGCCGTCTCCTTCCTCTTCTTCTTGCCTCCATCATCCGGTGGCGCCTACTCCCTCTCCAACGACGTGGGCTTGGGCGGCTCCCTCGGCTTGTAGGGGGCCAACGGTGGGGGCGGTGTTGGTGGAGGAGGATGGCGGCATGGAGGGACAGTCGCGGGACTAGTGGCTCGGTCGGCGCCGATGCAACCATGGGAATTGGGGATCGAGGTGGGTTGCATTTTTTTAGTGGGAACAATTGAGGTGGCTTCACGTCATCTTCTTTCCTCACCGCTTCCGGGCCCAAATGGGTGTTTGTCGGCCGGTTGATAAGAGCCTCACCTGCGAGTAGCCCTGGCACGATCACGATGAGCCATCGCCGCCGCTCGCTAGTACCCTCGATGGATGGCGACCTCCTCGGGGAGATCATGTGGCCGCTGATAGGAAGCCAGCTGCTACTGTGGAGCTCATCGTCGGTAACTCTACAAATAAGTTCGCTTGGATCACTGCTCTTGAGGTAGTCCTTTCTCTTTCTCGCATCGAAGGCCATCGATGTGGTGTAGTTGAAACGGGGAGGAGATGGAGGTCTAGATCGGGTTCGTGCCCGAACCCATGGCTGCTGGGAGTGGCTACGGTGCCAGCCACAACGCTTGGCTGCCGGCCGTCTCCACCACACCTCTGTATCCGATGGCCGACGGGTGGCTGTTGTTCAACCTTGCGAGCAAGGGGCGAAAAGGGAGGTAATGTTTCATCTTCAATGAGTCTGCGACCAAGGTGTCATGGAGGAGGACTCACCGTCCAAGTGGTGCAGTCCCCGACGGCGACAAGGTTGTACGTATATGAGAGAAAGAAAGAATCTGGGGACCCGGAGGTGTTTTCAATGCGGTCGTTAAGGTCCTTTGTGTGAAAGTCAGGGACCGGTTTGTTATTTAGATTTAGTTCTTTGCCCTTTTTGTAATCTGCTAGTAGTACGTACCGCCACGTCAGCATCTGGGTCCTTCCCGACCCGTCTCTATCATTCACAAAAAAAAAGTCACTCTCCCACTCACTAGTCACTATCGCTCCCAGCCGAAGACTTATCCCCAACCGTAATTCTCAATCCCCTTCCTCCAACGCGGCCGCCGGCCTCCATCCCCGTCCCCGACGAGCTCCTGGAGGAGATCCTCCTCCGCCTGCCCACCCCGGACGCGCTCTCCCGCGCCTCCGCCGCATGCACCACCTTCCGCCGCGTCATTAAAGGCCGCGCCTTTCGCCGCCGCTTCCGCGGGCTGCACCGGCCTCCCCTCCTCGGCTTCATGGACGCGGTGGGATTCCACCCCGCCCAGGCGCCGCACCCATCCGCCGAGCTCGCCAGCGCCCTCGCCCCCTGCGCCGCCGATTTATCCTTCGTCCCGGTCCCGGCCGTCGCTTCTTCCTCCTCCTCCAGTGCCCCGCCGGATGCCGAAGCCGCCGGGCGTCCTCCGCGCCGTCGCCGGACGTCCCGCTGGCGCCCCCGCGACGTCCGCGACGGCCGCGTCCTCCTCGATTGGATCTCCCTCGACTCTGAAGCCGACTCCGAAGAAAGCATTCTCTTGGAAGACGACGACTCCGAAGAAGACTCTGAGGAGCTCGGTGACGGCGAGGATGGTCCCTGCCTCGCGTGGACCAAACGGGAGCGACGCAACACCGCCAGGTTCCACCTCGCCGTCTGCCATCCCTTATCCCGCAGATACGTGCTGCTTCCAACCATACCGGAGGACCTCGCCGCCCAGCCGCGGGATCGCCTTTTGGCATTCGATCCCGTGCTCGCTCCTGCCACCGGTGACGACGGCGAGGAGGAGCCCTTCAAGGTGATATGCTTTGCAAGATACCAGACAAAGCTCCTCCTCTTTGTCTTTTCATCCACAGCTAGTGATAGTGAACAATGGTCTATGGTCGATTCTCCCTTCGCACCTGTTTTGGAACACACGTCCTGTTTTGACTGTGTGCGTGGCTGCTTCTACTGGTCGCAACCTTGGGAGTTAGATGATGATTTGAGGGTGCTGGACACGCGCACTTTGAGGTTTTCAACCGTCAATATTCTCACCGGGTACCATCTGCAGCTCAGAGATGTTGATCCAACCATTGAGTTCTTTACCGACTCGCGTCGAAATGCAGTTGTTGTCGGTAGGGAAGGAGTCATTGAGATGTTTTCTTTAATCCGTCAGAACGGGTCCTTTGCCCTCCACCATACCTCTCTGCAGGATAATTCTCATGAATGGAATCTGGAGAAGATCGTACAGCTACCTGAGCAGTATCATGAATGTACCATTTCCACAGTGGGTGCGGCCGAGGGGCTCTTGTTCTTCCAAGGCGCTCCACTTGGCAGTGGGTTTAAGAATCTCGATTGTTACTCGATGGACATCAAGACTTATGAAATTACCAAGGTCTGTACAAAGATGGAGAGCTTCTTCAAGCGCAAACGTGTTCTCCCCTACTTTAGCTTCCCACGGCTGTTATCAGAACCAGCTATTTGATCAACTGGTAAGCCTAATCATATTATTTTTTGGGTTGTCATTGGCCGCACAATTTGCTTGTTCTACTCACATGTTTATGTGTACTTAGTTATTGTGCTATGATTGTGCTTGATTGCCTTGTCAAACTAGCTAGGTGAGGAAGCTAATTCATTGTTTAATTTTGCATGTATGTTTAACAATTATATCTTAGGAGAGAAAATGGCTATCGCGCTTGCATAGCCTGTAAATTGATGTTTGAAGGCTCTTAGTCCTCTATTTATGAGCACTCCTTATTTACCATGTTCTGTTTCCAAGAACAGAGGGTTCACCTGTTTATGGTCTGCTAATTTTTATGTATATTGCTTCCAAACTTCTGTTCAGTTAAGGCCCTGGGATTAGCGCATGCCTGCTTCTTCAGAACTTGGGATCGGAAAGATTTCCATTGTATCAGCTGTGGCAGCTTCGCGTTTCTAACTCAATACATGTCTGCAGATCTGAGCTTGCTCTCTAGTTGCTCTGGTCTTGCTTGGGCCATACACCTGGAGTTGGATGGCGGATGTTCAAGATGGTGCTGATGCAGTTTGATATGTCTGTATCGAGAGTCGTATGTATGTATGTAAACTCGTCCTGATGTTTGTGTTGGGAGATTGGCTGCCAGGTTATGTTATCTGAGAGTACTAGCTCTTCTCTGTATGAGTGCATAAGTTAGGTAATTTCTTCTATTAAGATGCTTCTGATGAGTTCATCTATAATGTCATGTGCGCCATCTGGTCCTCTGTCAGCTTAACTTTGCTTGGCTTGCTTCCACCACTCTCACCTCCATCTTGATGCTTCTCCGCCTCTCTTGCAAGCACATGTTCTTCAGCGCCTCCCTCGCCAGGTCCTGGTCCTATTCCAGGTTCCTACAGCAGCATCTATGATAAGACAGAAGCACAGGTCGGCAAAACATTAATGCTGAACAACAAAGTCCATAAACTTCTGTGCTTTTTTAGGAAACTTATATTTATTCTCATGGACGAGATGAATGATATCGATCATACACGTGTGTTTACTTAGAGCTAACAACAGCTATGTCAGGTTCATCAAGGTATAGTATGACTTACATCATCTGTGTTTTGGTATATTTCGTTCAGCAAGTCCTCTTGCATGGGACCCACATCATTAGTGTCCATTAGCTGTGGATCAGTATTTTCTTGCGCCGACTCCATGTCATGATTGTCCGTCGACGCAGGTTCAGTTCCCAAAATATGGGTTCTGGGAAGAAGTATTGAACTGGACAAGCTTCTTCCTCTTCGGTCTGCAGGCAGGAGGAAAACAATGAGACGTTTGTAAGGACATCTTGTGGTGTCTTCATGGTCCAACTCCAGTCAATGTTGTTGTAGAATGTCCTCGGTAATTGGAGCTATTGCCTTGTTGGCATCTGGCCAGATTTCTACGATTACAGGAACTTATGCAGGACAATATGTCATGCAGGGTTTGCATCTCTTCTATTACTATTCTTTATTTTCAGTCATATGTTGCAAACTGCAAAGTTTATTGGCACACCATATCTTGTTCTAATGCATGAAGACTCAAAATATACCACTAATGTTGACCACAGAGTTAACAAACTAACCATGTCGTGTGATTGTTAATGGCATTTAGTATCCTTTTGAGCTTTATGTAGGTTTGATGTTGAAAATAATCATTAGAAAAAGAACATTATGTTCTGAATGTATGCTGGTATTGCCGTTCCATGTTTTCTTGTTTACTGAAATTGTGAATGAAATGTGCAGGAAAGTAAGAAACACATGGGGATCTACCATTGGTAGTGCAATCTTAATCAAGCTAAACTAGATTGTGGATAAAATGGGTAGAGATGGAAGTAAGCTTGGTGCAAATATGAGTGAGATTGCCTTACTTTTTTCTTCATTTCTTTTACCTGTATAAATGAAAAAGATCATATTCCAGTTGTATGAATTGTCATCTAATAGAGGTTGACCTTTGCTCCTTTTCTTACTCCAGGGGTTTCTGGATCTTCGGATGGTGTCCTGGTTACGAAACCTTCTAACTAGGTCCTTGGCAGTTTTGCCTAGTCTGATTGTGCCACTAATTGGTGGTTCCTCAGCAGCTGGGCAGTTGATTATCACTGCTTCGGTAATCACCGAAACTCTGTTTTTACCATCATGCTGCTGATAATCTTTACTTCTTGCACATGGAAGTAACATTGCTTGCTTCCTAAGTGTACCTTTAATTAATTCCTCGCTCTTATATGCAGATGATACCGTCATTCGAATTTCTTTTGCTCTAGTTCCACTCCTTAAATTCACCAGCAGCAAAACAAAGATGGAGCCGCACACACTCTCAAGATTCGTAAGTCGTCTATATCGCATAGTTGGATATGCACAATGATCTTGCAGCGATCGAATTACTCACTACAATGCATTTAATTTCCATTGCGATGCAGATTTCCATGCTAACATGGGCTATCGGCTCTTTCATCATGGTCATCAACATCTACGTCCTGATAACAAGCTTTGACATGCTGCTCCTCCACAGCAGGCTATCCACCGTTTCCTGAGTATTCACTGGAATATTTGGGTTCCTTGGCATGCTCATATACATCGCCGCGATCCTATACCTCGTCTTCAGGAAGAACAGGAAGTGCACCTTGCCATTGCTCGAGAGCGAGGTAAAGCTTGAGGTCCCTGGCCATGCCGAGGGAGAAGGTGCTCTGGATCCTATATCTCCAGCATGCAGCTTCCGCATCAACGCCCTGCGTCTGACCTGGACTAGACGTTGGTAGCTGCAATGAGGAAGCTAGATATGTCACAGCGTGAGCTAGGTGTCATCAGGTATTACTCCCTCCGTCCGACAATACTTGTCACCAAAATGGATAAAAAGAGATGTATGTAGAAGTAAAATACGTCTAGATACATCCCCTTTCATCCATTTTGATGACAAGTTTTTCCGGACGGAGGGAGTACAAAGATAATTGCAACAGTGGCAGGGCCAGGGATATCACCGTGTATCATACCTTCCAAAATTTCTATGCTACAGGTAATTACATGCCATTCATTGTTTTCTTTTGCTGCCGGATGCACCTCTTTAACAACAAAAAGTAGTCATATGCATTGGTTGGCATTCTTATGTGGATAGCTGTAGTATAAAGTATAAAACCTTTTCAGCATCAGATTTGGTAGCAGTTGGGAACTGATGACTAGTACATGTAGATCATCCTGGAGCCAACATGAATGTCAAATGAGTAACTCGATTGGCAGTCACATTTGGAACCTCGGTGCTGGTTACATTCTTTCATCGGCACTTTAATCTCCAGTGATATCGCTACAATTCTCAAGTCCATAATAATGATTTGCCTATATTTCTATAGTAGCATCCAGTCAAATCTTTGTTTCTATATCTATATTTGAAGTCTATTAAAAACCTAAAAACATTGAAGGACCGGCAAACCTTTGGTATTTTTGTCAAATCTTTTATTATCCACAATAGGATATCTAAATTCAGTTATTCTTTAATCTTAAAATTTTGAGAAGGCACTTTATTTACATTGGTTGTTACCTTGTGTTATGCGCTACTGAAAGCTATGATCCTATCTAAGATGAGGATATGCATAGGAAGGGAGAAATTTATTGTGTATGTGACATTATCTTGAAAAGAAAATTACAATTATTTATACATGCACACGGGTATGGTGGTTCCCTTTTTGCAGCTCCTTAGGGAGGAGGGGTGTGGACGTGCTTGCAGAGTAAAAAGCTGTCACAGCCCTAGAATATTGTTTGTAAATAGTTGCATCTTCATCCAGGCATCATATTTAAATTTCTGAAACTTGAACTGAGGAATTTTGGAAGCCTCAAAAACTTAAATAAAAGAGGGGCAAAAACCCTAGAAATCTCATTCATTGCTCCAAAATGCTCTTCTTAAATGTTTGATAATTTTTGGCAAGGGTTCTGGTCCCAACCAAAATATTGAACATTTTTAAGGATTTATTTTTGGGACTTTGGATTTAATTCATTAGCTATTTGAATTTGAATTATATTCATATAACTAGAATATAATTTCAAATACCCCTGAAATATTTTATAAGCTTTTGGAAAAGTCCATCTAGCAATATAAAATATTCAGAGGAGTTTTTGGCATTGTTTGAATTATTTTAAATTCAAAACAGTGGCAAAAGAATTAAATAAAAATAAAACAAACAGAAATAAGAGAGAAAGACAGAAACCTCATCTGGGCTTTACCTGGCAGAAGAGGCCCAGCCCACCAGGGGCTGTGTGGTCTTCTTCCTCCTGCCAGGAGGAGAGGCAGGTGCGTGGCGAGAGCGCTAGCGACGCCGTGGCCTCCTCCCTGCCTGCCTCACGCCCTCGAGGCCCTTCTAGTGCCACGGAGACAGCCACGCCCCCCCAGGCCTCTCACTCTCTCCCCGAGCTCCTCTCTTCCTCTGGCTCTCTCGCGCGCAGCCACCGAACACACCCGTCGCCGCCGACGAGCATCACCGCGGCCACCGTCCACCCCGTGCCTCTCCGATGAGTTCAGAGGAACCGCCATCGCCTTCTGCGTCTTCTACACCAACCCATTCGACCGCGGGAGCCCTGTAGCGTCTTCCCGGAGCTCGTCCCCAACCTTCGGCCGCCGGCGAACTTTCGAGGATTCGCGAGCTCCAGCCCCTCCCCGGCCTCGCCGTTGCCTCTACCGGATCCGCTGTGAGCTCCTCTTCCATTTCCCCTCCTCCCCGCGCTCGTTCCCGCACGCTAGCCGCCCTTCTCACCGGGGCCGTGAGCTCCTCACCGCCGGCGATGACGCGGACAAGGCCAGAGCCACCGGAGCTAGCTATCGAGCACGGCAACATGCTCCACACCTCACCAGGAACCTAACTCACACACCAGCTTCCCCTCCCGTGCCCCCTAACGCCAACCCCGACCTCGCCCGAACTCCGGCAGCCGCTAAAGCTCGTCGCCGACCACTCTCCGGCCACTCCCCGGCCGCGCCACCACCCTGGTTGGATGCGGACGAGCGTCCGCATCCCGTAGTCATGCTCCGCGCGCCAAATGGCGCTCTGTAGGCCGTTTCCGCAGCGCACCACCGCGTCGGGACTCGCCGGCGGCTAAACGCCGGCGACCGCTGACCGTTGACCGGCGTGGGTTAACCCACTGCCCGGTTTGACCCTCCCCTCTCTCTCACTGACGTGTGGGCCCTAGGCCATTAACTAAACCTAATTAGCCACTAACACTGACCAGTGGGCCCCGACCCCCCTAATCCTTTAATTAAGCAGATAACCCCCCCTGTTAACTAACTGTGACGCTGACATATGGGTCCCACAGGTCAGTTTGACCTGGACGGCGCCCGTTGACCTGCTGAGGTCAGCATGAGGTCATGCTGACGCAATAATTCCTTTCTGGAATTAAAATAAATTAGGAAATGATTTATAATTTTAGAAAATGCCCTAAACTTCAATAAATCATAGAAAATTAACCGTAACTCCAAATTAAATAATTTATATATGAAAAATTATCAGAAAAATTCAAGGAATCCATCTGTACCATTTTCATGCATGTTAGAACAACTTATAGCTGCTGTTTAGCACAAATCAATTAAATGGCATTTGAATAATCACATATGGAGTTTGAATTTGAATCTTGTATTCAAACCAACTTCATTTAATCTGTTGCTAGTTGCATTAGCCCAAAACACATTCATTTTGCCATGTCATGATCATGCATCATATTGTGCATTGCATTGATTGTGTTCCCTTCTGTGTTGCCGGTATTTGTCCCCTCTCGATAGACGTGATACCGATGATGTGATCGTTGACACTGATGAAGACTCAATGTTATCTTCAGAAGTGCCAGGCAAGCAAAACCCCCTTGTTCATTCCGATAAAATCCCACTCTCTCGCTCCTGCTCTCTTTTACTGCATTAGGACAACAACGATTCATCTGTTACTTGTTGCGGTAGTTGAACCCCTTTATCCTTTGCATGACCTGTCATTGCCACAGTAAATAGATGAAACCCACTAGCATGAGTAGGAGTTGTTTGAGCCCTGTTGTGCCTACTCATTCTTGCTTGTTTGTCATGCCTGCTACTGCTTAGAGTTGAGTCAGGTCTGATTCATCGGGGATGAATCAGAGGCGTGTGAACATGTCCTACTGTGTGAGCTAAGTGTGTGAACACGATTTGGTAAAGGTAGCGGTGAGAGGCCATGTAGGAGTACATGGTGGGTTGTCTCATTGCAGCCGTCCTCAGGAACTGAGTTCTGTGTTTGTGATCCATGATTCAGCTACTACCACGCATTGGGCCCGAAACCAATGGACCCTCTCGGCTTCTTGATCACCCTTGTCCTCTGTCCAGGAGTTGCAAGTAGTTTCTGGTGTTTGTAGTATGCTGACCGTAGGGGTGGGCTGTGATGCGGTAGGCACGTGGCCGGGTAAACCGGGCGCCCGTTTGGTGTCACGGAACCCTGTTCACATCGTTTGGGGCTGTGAGCGAAACTCCGGCCGGATCTCCTCATGGATGGAACCCGAATAGGCGATAAACCTGGACTAGAGACTTGAGTGTTTAGGTAGGCCGTGGCCGACACCCACGTTGGGCTTCCGCTTGAAGGTTGCCGAGTACATGTCGTGTAAACGGCGGTAAGTGGTGAGAGCGTGTGTGAAGAAGTACACCCCTGCAGGGTTAATATGATCTATTCGAATAGCCGTGTCCGCGGAAAAGGACTTCTGGGTTGCTTATATCAGTTCATAGACAAGTGAAAGTGGATACTCTAAAATACGCAAGATAAGCGTGAGTGCTATGGATGGCGTTCTCGTAGGGAGACGGGAGCGGATCCATAGTGGTGTATTGATATGGGGAATATGTGGACTCGTGTGCGCCACCTCAAAAGAGTTACATTGCAGTCGTAGTTCAGGATAGCCACCGAGTCAAAGCTGGCTTGCTGCAGTTAAACCCCACCATCCCCTTTGTTGATAATGATGCATATGTAGTTAGTTCTGATGTAAGTCTTGTTGGGTACATTTGTACTCACGTTTGCCTATTTTATGTTTTTGCAGAGAGACTTCGGTCTCACTAGTAGTTTCGCGTGGACTTCGACGTTTAGCTTGTTACCTTAGCTACGATCTTGTGTCCCGGCAGGATCTGGTAGATAGTCAGGCTTCTTAGCCCTTTTCAGTTATAGATGTCTGTACCCAGACATGATAGCTTCCGCTTGTGCTTTGATTTGTATGCTCTGATTGTTGGGTCATGAGACCCATGTTTGTAATATCTCGCTCCTCGGAGCCTAATGAATAAATACTTGAGTCGTAGAGTCATGTTGTGATGCCATGTTGTATTTGCACATATCAAGCATATTGTGTGTATGTTATTGAAATGCTTGGTATGTGTGGGATCTGGCTATCTAGTTGTTTATCCTTAGTAGCCTCTCTTACCGGGAAATGTCTCCTAGTGTTTCCACTGAGCCATGGTAGCTTGCTACTGCTCCGGAACACTTAGGCTGGCCGACATGTGTCCTTCTTCGTTCCTGTGTCTGTCCCTTCGGGGAAATGTCACGCGATGAATACCGGAGTCCTGTTAGCCCGCTACAGCCCGGTTCACCGGAGTCCTGCTAGCCCAGTGCTACAGCCTGGATTCACTCGCTGATGACCGACATGTTCGATGTTGGGTCATGGATGCCTGTCCCTGTAAGTTTGGGCCACTTTGGGTTTACGACTAGCCATGTCAGCCCGGGCTCCTTATCATATGGATGCTAGCGACACTATCATATACGTGTGCCAAAAGACGCAAACGGTCCCGGGCAAAGGTAAGGCGACACCCGTGGGAATACCGTGAGTGAGGCCGCAAAGTGATATGAGGTGTTACATGCTAGATCGATGTGGCATTGAGTCGGGGTCCTGACAGCGTTGGTATCAGAGCTTGACTGCCTGTAGGATTACCAAGCCAAACTGGTCGAAGTTGAGTCTAGAAATTCTTTAGTTATATAAGGGAATTGATTGTGGGATGGAACGTAAGGCTCTTTTTTACTCCTTATACCTCATGGCCTTTTGATCTGAGACATCATCTTCTCTTCTACGGGGATTAAGAACTAGGCTATCTCTTCTTCCTATCAGGATCACGTGTACTAATCCGTAGACTTATAGATTGTTGGATTTAAGCTTGAGTTCAGTTTCTTCTACTTCCGTACGTTAATTGTTGATCTCGAAACCTTGATATTGTGTTTCTGAGTGGTTATGCCACCATTTTTGTGAATGTCTCAAATCTTTTCTGAGCATTTACAACCGTTATGCTGTCCGAGTCATCCCAGGTTTCTAAATAGTCGGATGCATTTGCAAATCCTTTTCTTCCCGTTTCAATGTTTCCATGGGCCAGATTAACCACACTAATCAGTGAATTGAGGTACTCCGTTACCTTGACATATATGTTGGAGATATTATTATGACCCTAGGTGTCTTAGGGGATCATCTAGTAATTTAGCCATGATTTGTGTTCCCAGTGTGATGATTCTGGCCATCATTCTCGAAAGCATCCCGTGATGCTACTTAGTAGTAGGTATTCTATTCCTGGGTTCTTGAACCCTAGATTCACTCTACTTACTTCATGTTGATAGTAATTGCTAGCGCCTTTAGGATATTAGTAACCTTTGCGATAGTCCTTGAAGTCCGTGGTATCTTCTTCATCCAGATACCATGAACTACTTATGGCAGAAGTTCCTTGTTGAACTGAAATATCACAACAGTATTATTTTTGATGAGTTCTCCATTATATATTGTGGCTCTGCCAGTTCTACCTTTCCGCATGGGTTATCCGGAAGAAATATGTTGAACTTGGTTCGACATACTAATCTATGCATCCACAACTCAGAAAATTATATGTTCCTTTGAGTTGTTCTCTTTAGTTGCATTCTGACCTTCGTCTATCAATTGATAGTCAAGAGTATGCGTGTGTTCGTTTATCGATGCCTATTACTCTTGTGGTCCGTCAAGCCATTCTGTCCTGAATGACTTGGAGAAACAAACTCCAGTACCTCGTCCATATCTAGGATTGGGTCAAAGTAGTTGTATTCCGCAGATCAAATGCCAATCCAGCTTTTGGTTCTGTTCTACCTTGGAGTATTACCTTATTCTATATCCAGATTGTTATAGGAATTGCACACCATCCTATGAACTCTTGGTACAGTGATATTTCTCACCATCATTAGTCATTCCTCGGCCCTCGTGTTGATGCAACCGGAATACCGACAAATGAATTGTGATGTGTGAAATCAATACTCCCATCAACCTCGTTGCTTGGTAGTTAAAGGATAATAATTTCATTCTTAGCATGTTGGTTTTTGAATCATCCTTCTAAGACTTATCGTGCTACCTAGTTCTTATTTCGGTGCACCCTTCGATTGATGAGTTAGGATCTTGTCAAGTCCTCACTCATTTGATTATATCGTCTTGCCCTCAAAAGCGAGATTGTTCTCGAGCTTAGTAACATACCGGTGGTTCGTGATTTTCTGAATGTCTTCTCGGAAGTATCACCAGGTCGTCACCTGACCGTTATGTTGAGCCCGTGATCAAGTTGGTTTCTTATGAACCACCTTCTTTCCAAGAATCGGTGTTAGATATCCCTGAGCTAGTTGGTTAAGCTGGACAACAACTTGGAGAGTTGGAAGATAAAAGCTTGTCTGACTTAGTTCGTTCCAAAGGGATATTCTTGTGTAGTGTGTGTTGAAGAAAGATGATATCTTCATCGATTGGTCCTTGTGATCAGTTGTTGGACCTATTGTCTTATCAATCCTTTGATTTGAGTGTGGGCCATCGTCAAATCAAATCAGTACCAACGATGCTCGTAATGTTGTCTTATTCGTGGTTGATCCCTCGAGCATACACCATTACATCTTTGGTCTGACCAATGCTATCACCGTGTTCACTTAACTATGGAATTCCTTTTAAAAGGAAACCCGGATGAATTGTTGTTGAGCCCATTGACAACATCCTTATCTCCTCCATGATTTTGTTGAGCATTAAGCTAGTGTTGGAAATTTTTGAAAGCATTTGTTCATGCTAGCTCATGAAGCATATGTTTGGATGAAGGTAGTGACTTCCTTTAATTCATGTGCATCTGATGCAAGTTGCCGCCGTGGATTCGAGAAAGTCAATGTTGCTTTCTTGGAATCATTCCAAATCAGTCATGCACACGTGCGAAGAATGTTGTGGTTTGAAGACTTGCAACCTTCAATCTATATGTATCCCTAGCACACCAAGCCACTGGTTGATTTGTTCAAGGAGAAGGAGTTCCTTCATAAGAGCTAATCCGGACTTATGTAAGGACTTCGATACCCTCGTTGATGGTTCCCCCTCCTGAACTCGGTAGTGTTTTATTATAAGACTACTATGTGGTCATGCTTGTCTGGGACAACGTGTTCACATGTTAGTAGCAGAACCAGCTCATGTTTTGGAGCTTGCTATCGTAGTTCATCTCCCGAGAATCCCGCAACGTCATCTCGTCGATTTGTGTTGCAAACCTTCATTTTTCTTCCTAGACTCGATGGGTCTGGAATATTCTGACACCAACCAGATCTGAATCTCAGGCAGATATGATGGTTGGAACATTTCCCCAAGAACTATAATATTGGTCGCGCAATAACCGGTAAAGTGGATGTCGTGCCCAACACACCCAGCCGGAAGACCTGTTATTATAATATCTTGATTGATGAGGTTGGCCACCTCCCCATAGGGATTTCGTAGGGTTTACCCCCTAGTTGCCCCTATGGATTTTTGTGTTCCCGAAGTCTGACCTTTACTTGATGTTCTAGATACCAGATCATTTCTATGAATGGGTTACACTAGCACATCAAGGAGAACATTAGAAGCGGAGTACTAAATGTCTCTCGGTCGATCATCCAGATTTTGTTCCTTGGCTTCGCTAAGGTGTAATCCGAGAAGTGTTATCTTCCTTTGCATCTGCATCATTCATCATCATTCATCGTGGTAGCAAGTTGTGTTGCCAGGATCCTTGACACGGATGTTGGTAAAACCTTGATGAATATGGAAATGCTCAAGTTCTTGAGAGCACACACAAGCGCTACGTGTTATCATCGGCACTAACTGGGATTGCTCTCAGTTTCCTCGGCAATGCTATGATCTTTTCAAACAGTGAATTCACTCTCTGTTGTTGGGTTCTTCCCCAGTTACCAGAATCATTCCCAGCATTTGCATTTTGTTCCTAGCTTGCACCGCCAATGTGCCATTCTACCATGGGTCTCTTCCATTTCCGGTGGTAAGCAAATTCATCCATTACGTTGTCTTCAACAAGGTAATCCACATCATCCAAGTCCGAGTATGCCATTCTACCGACCCCCGCCAATCGATTGCTGTGATTTGCCTTAGGCTGATATAGAGAGTCTCAATGATCTCTATATCAAAGGTAATTCTTTTTGCCACTTAAGGGGATATATCTTCGAGTCACCTTCCCTAAGGTGCATCATTATGGTGTCATGTCAACTTAACTCCTCGCTACGTTGACAATCGTTTACCACCTTCTTAAGTGTGGAATTATTGTCCACCTAGTGAACCTTCGTCATCCGTTTCTTTCCACCCCTCTTGATGTGTATCTCGTGTCTCAACCCGAGAGATGGTCCTATGTCTCATTCCATGAGTTGTTCGATCTTCAAGAAGATCGACCCTTCTAGAGTCTCCTTCTTCCCTCCATGTCATGTTGGCAGGATTTCTCAGAGCAAGACATCAAGACAAAGATGGTGTTCAAATCAACGTTCATTTGAAGTGCACCCTGGATCGGGAAGATTATACTAGTCTGCGTTACCCTTCACCTTACTCTACGCTTGAATCTCGAGACGAGATTTTTGTTTAGTGGGGGTGAGTTGTCACAGCCCTAGAATATTGTTTGTAAATAGTTGCATCTTCATCCAGGCATCATATTTAAATTTCTGAAACTTGAACTGAGGAATTTTGGAAGCCTCAAAAACTTAAATAAAAGAGGGGCAAAAACCCTAGAAATCTCATTCATTGCTCCAAAATGCTCTTCTTAAATGTTTGATAATTTTTGGCAAGGGTTCTGGTCCCAACCAAAATATTGAACATTTTTAAGGATTTATTTTTGGGACTTTGGATTTAATTCATTAGCTATTTGAATTTGAATTATATTCATATAACTAGAATATAATTTCAAATACCCCTGAAATATTTTATAAGCTTTTGGAAAAGTCCATCTAGCAATATAAAATATTCAGAGGAGTTTTTGGCATTGTTTGAATTATTTTAAATTCAAAACAGTGGCAAAAGAATTAAATAAAAATAAAACAAACAGAAATAAGAGAGAAAGACAGAAACCTCATCTGGGCTTTACCTGGCAGAAGAGGCCCAGCCCACCAGGGGCTGTGTGGTCTTCTTCCTCCTGCCAGGAGGACAGGCAGGTGCGTGGCGAGAGCGCTAGCGACGCCGTGGCCTCCTCCCTGCCTGCCTCACGCCCTCGAGGCCCTTCTAGTGCCACGGAGACAGCCACGCCCCCCCCAGGCCTCTCACTCTCTCTCCGAGCTCCTCTCTTCCTCTGGCTCTCTCGCGCGCAGCCACCGAACACACCCGTCGCCGCCGACGAGCATCACCGCGGCCACCGTCCACCCCGTGCCTCTCCGATGAGTTCAGAGGAACCGCCATCGCCTTCTGCGTCTTCTACACCAACCCATTCGACCGCGGGAGCCCTGTAGCGTCTTCCCGGAGCTCGTCCCCAACCTTCGGCCGCCGGCGAACTTTCGAGGATTCGCGAGCTCCAGCCCCTCCCCGGCCTCGCCGTTGCCTCTACCGGATCCGCTGTGAGCTCCTCTTCCATTTCCCCTCCTCCCCGCGCTCGTTCCCGCACGCTAGCCGCCCTTTTCACCGGGGCCGTGAGCTCCTCACCGCCGGCGATGACGCGGACAAGGCCAGAGCCACCGGAGCTAGCTACCGAGCACGGCAACATGCTCCACACCTCACCAGGAACCTAACTCACACACCAGCTTCCCCTCCCGTGCCCCCTAACGCCAACCCCGACCTCGCCCGAACTCCGGCTGCCGCTAAAGCTCGTCGCCGACCACTCTCCGGCCACTCCCCGGCCGCGCCACCATCCTGGTTGGATGCGGACGAGCGTCCGCATCCCGTAGTCATGCTCCGCGCGCCAAACGGCGCTCTGTAGGCCGTTTCCGCAGCGCACCACCGCGTCGGGACTCGCCGGCGGCTAAACGCCGGCGACCGCTGACCGTTGACCGGCGTGGGTTAACCCACTGCCCGGTTTAACCCTCCCCTCTCTCTCACTGACGTGTGGGCCCCAGGCCATTAACTAAACCTAATTAGCCACTAACACTGACCAGTGGGCCCCGACCCCCCCTAATCCTTTAATTAAGCAGATAACCCCCCCTGTTAACTAACTGTGACGCTGACATATGGGTCCCACAGGTCAGTTTGACCTGGACGGCGCCCGTTGACCTGCTGAGGTCAGCATGAGGTCATGCTGACGCAATAATTCCTTTCTGGAATTAAAATAAATTAGGAAATGATTTATAATTTTAGAAAATGCCCTAAACTTCAATAAATCATAGAAAATTAACCGTAACTCCAAATTAAATAATTTATATATGAAAAATTATCAGAAAAATTCAAGGAATCCATCTGTACCATTTTCATGCATGTTAGACCAACTTATAGCTGCTGTTTAGCACAAATCAATCAAATGGCATTTGAATAATCACATATGGAGTTTGAATTTGAATCTTGTATTCAAACCAACTTCATTTAATCTGTTGCTAGTTGCATTAGCCCAAAACACATTCATTTTGCCATGTCATGATCATGCATCATATTGTGCATTGCATTGATTGTGTTCTCTTCTGTGTTGCCGGTATTTGTCCCCTCTCGATAGACGTGATACCGATGATGTGATCGTTGACACTGATGAAGACTCAATGTTATCTTCAGAAGTGCCAGGCAAGCAAAACCCCCTTGTTCATTCCGATACAATCCCACTCTCTCGCTCCTGCTCTCTTTTACTGCATTAGGACAACACCGATTCAACTGTTACATGCTGCGGTAGTTGAACCCCTTTATCCTCTGCATGACCTGTCATTGCCATAGTAAATAGATGAAACCCACTAGCATGAGTAGGAGTTGTTTGAGCCCTGTTGTGCCTACTCATTCATGTTTGTTTGTCATGCCTGCTACTGCTTAGAGTTGAGTCAGGTCTGATTCATCGGGGATGAATTAGAGGTGTGTGAACATGTCCTACTGTGTGTGAGCTAAGTGTGTGAACACGATTTGGTAAAGGTAGCGGTGAGAGGCCATGTAGGAGTACATGGTGGGTTGTCTCATTGAAGCCGTCCTCAGGAACTGAGTTCTGTGTTTGTGATCCATGATTCAGCTACTACCATACATTGGGCCCTGAAATATGACCCCGCTCGACTTCTTATTCACCCTTGTCCTCTGTCCAGGAGTTGCAAGTAGTTTCTGGTGTTTGTAGTATGCTGGAGGCCGTGGACAGCGCTGACCGTAGGGGTGGGCTGTGATGCGGTAGGCACGTGGCCGGGTATACCGGGCGCCCGTTTGGTGTCATGGAACCCTGTTCACATCGTTTGGGGCTGTGAGCGAAACTCCGGCCGGATCTCCTCATGGATGGAACCCGAATAGGCGATAAACCTGGACTAGAGACTTGAGTGCTTAGGTAGGTCGTGGTCTACACCCACGTCGGCTTTCGCTTGAAGTCTGCCGAGCACATGTCGTGTGCAGACGCTAAGTGGTGGAAACATGTATGAAGAAGTACACCCCTGCAGGGTTAACATCATCTATTCGAATAGCCGTGTCCGCGGAAAAGGACTTCTGGGTTGCTTATATCAGTTCATAGACAAGTGAAAGTGGATACTTTAAAATGCGCAAGATAAGCGTGAGTGCTATGGATGGCGTTCTCGTAGGGAGACGGGAGCGGATCCATAGTGGTGTATTGATATGGTGAATATGTGGACTCGTGTGCGCCACCTCAAAAGAGTCGCTTGCAGTCATAGTTTAGGATAGCCACCGAGTCAAAGCTGGCTTGCTGCAGTTAAACCCCACCATCCCCTTGTTGAAAATGATGCATATGTAGTTAGTTCTGATGTAAGTCTTGCTGGGTACATTTGTACTCACGTTTGCCTATTTTATGTTTTGCAGAGAGACTTCAGTCTCACTAGTAGTTCCGCTTGGACTTCGACGTTTAGCTTGATACCTCAGCTACGATCTTGTGCCCTCGGCAGGATCTGATAGATAGTCAGGCTTCTCAGCCTTTTTCATTTATAGATGTCTGTACTCAGACATGATAGCTTCCGCTTGTGCTTTGACTTGTATGCTCTGATTGTTGGGTCATGAGACCCATGTTTGTAATGTCTCGCTCCTCGGAGCCTATTGAATAAACTACTTGAGTCGTAGAGTCATTTTGTGATGCCATGTTGTATTGCACATATCGAGCATATTGTGTATGTTATTGAAATGCTTGGTATGTGTGGGATCTGACCATCTAGTTGTTTATCTTTAGTAGCCTCTCTTACCGGGAAATGTCTCCTAGTGTTACCGCTGAGCCATGGTAGCTTGCTACTGCTCTGGAACACTTAGGCTGGCCGGCATGTGTCCTTCTTCGTTCCTGTGTCTGTCCCTTCGGGGAAATGTCACGCTTTGAGTACCGGAGTCCTGTTAGCCCGCTACAGCCCGGTTTACCGGAGTCCTGCTAGCCCAGTGCTACAGCCCGGACCCACTTGCTGATGACCGACACGTTCGAAGCTGGGTCATGGATGCCTGTCCCTGTAAGTCTGTGCCACTTTGGGTTTACGACTAGTCATGTCAGCCCGGGCTCTTTATCATATGGATGCTAGCGACACTATCATATACGTGAGCCAAAAGGCGCAAACGGTCCCGGGAAAAGGTAAGACGACACCCGTGGGGATACCGTGCGTGAGGCCGCAGAGTGATATAAGGTGTTACCAGCTAGATCGATGTGACATCGAGTCGGGGACCTGACACAAACCAACTTCATTTAATCTGTGGCTAGTTGCATTAGCCCAAAACACATTCATTTTGCCATGTCATGATCATGCATCATATTGTGCATTGCATTGATTATGTTTCCTTCTGTGTTACCGGTATTTGTCCCCTCTCGATAGACGTGATACCGATGATGTGATCGTTGACACTGATGAAGACTCAATGTTATCTTCAGAAGTGCCAGGCAAGCAAAACCCCCTTGTTCATTCCGATACAATCCTACTCTCTCGCTCCTGCTCTCTTTTACTGCATTAGGACAACATCGATTCATCTGTTACTTGCTGCGGTAGCTGAACCCCTTTATCCTTTGCATGACCTGTCATTGCCACAGTAAATAGATGAAACCCACTAGCATGAGTAGGAGTTGTTTGAGCCCTGTTGTGCCTACTCATTCATGCTTGTTTGTCATGCCTGCTACTGCTTAGAGTTGTGTCAGGTCTGATTCATCCGGGATGAATCAGAGGTGTGTGAACATGTCCTACTGTGTGTGAGCTAAGTGTGTGAACACGATTTGGTAAAAGGTATCGGTGAGAGGCCATGTAGGAGTACATGGTGGGTTGTCTCATTGAAGCCGTCCTCAGGAACTGAGTTCTGTGTTTGTGATCCATGATTCAGCTACTACCATACATTGGGCCCTGAAATATGACCCCGCTCGACTTCTTATTCACCCTTGTCCTCTGTCCAGGAGTTGCAAGTAGTTTCTGGTGTTTGTAGTATGCTGGAGGCCGTGGACAGCGCTGACCGTAGGGGTGGGCTGTGATGCGGTAGGCACGTGGCCGGGTATACCGGGCGCCCGTTTGGTGTCACGGAACCCTGTTCACATCGTTTGGGGCTGTGAGCGAAACTCCGGCCGGATCTCCTCATGGATGGAACCCGAATAGGCGATAAACCTGGACTAGAGACTTAGGTGTTTAGGTAGGTCGTGGTCTACACCCACGTCGGCTTTCGCTTAAAGTCTGCCGAGCTCATGTCATGTGCAGACGCTAAGTGGTGGAAACATGTATGAAGAAGTACACCCCTGCAGGGTTAACATCATCTATTCGAATAGCCGTGTACGGATAAAGGGCTTCTGGGTTGCTTATATCAGTTCATAGACAAGTGAAAGTGGATACTCTAAAATACGCAAGATAAGCGTGAGTGTTATGGATGGCGTTCTCGTAGGGAGACGGGAGCGGATCCATAGTGGTGTATTGATATGGGGAATATGTGGACTCGTGTGCGCCACCTCAAAAGAGTTACATTGCAGTCGTAGTTCAGGATAGCCACCGAGTCAAAGCTGGCTTGCTGCAGTTAAACCCCACCATCCCCTTTGTTGATAATGATGCATATGTAGTTAGTTCTGATCTAAGTCTTGCTGGGTACATTTGTACTCACGTTTGCCTATTTTATGTTTTTGCAGAGAGACTTCGGTCTCACTAGTAGTTTCGCGTGGACTTCGACGTTTAGCTTGTTACCTCAGCTACGATCTTGTGCCCCGGCAGGATCTGGTAGATAGTCAGGCTTCTCAGCCCTTTTCAGTTATAGATGTCTGTACCCAGACATGATAGCTTCCGCTTGTGCTTTGATTTGTATGCTCTGATTGTTGGGTCATGAGACCCATGTTTGTAATATCTCGCTCCTCGAAGCCTAATGAATAAATACTTGAGTCGTAGAGTTATGTTGTGATGCCATGTTGTATTTGCACATATCAAGCATATTGTGTGTATGTTATTGAAATGCTTGGTATGTGTGGGATCTGGCTATCTAGTTGTTTATCCTTAGTAGCCTCTCTTACCGGGAAATGTCTCCTAGTGTTTCCACTGAGCCATGGTAGCTTGCTACTGCTCCGGAACACTTAGGCTGGCCGGCATGTGTCCTTCTTCGTTCATGTGTCTGTCCCTTCGGGGAAATGTCACGCGATGAATACCGGAGTCATGTTAGCCCGCTACAGCCCGGTTCACCGGAGTCCTGCTAGCCCAGTGCTACAGCCTGGATTCACTCGCTGATGACCGACACGTTCGATGTTGGGTCATGGATGCCTGTCCCTGTAAGTTTGGGCCACTTTGGGTTTACGACTAGCCATGTCAGCCCGGGCTCCTTATCATATGGATGCTAGCGACACTATCATATACGTGTGCCAAAAGACGCAAACGGTCCCGGGCAAAGGTAAGACGACACCCGTGGGAATACCGTGCGTGAGGCCGCAAAGTGATATGAGGTGTTACATGCTAGATCGATGTGGCATTGAGTCGGGGTCCTGACAAAAGCGAGTGACACATTGCTCAGAGTGCGCCAAGACTTCCATAGTGACTCTCAGAAATTCCGACGCCCATCTGAGCTCCTCCTTTTAGTGATGTCAGCCGGTGAATTTTCTCTACACTGCAGCAGATCCATACATTGCAACACGAAGCAAATTGGATTACAAGGCCGTTGGAAAAGCTATCGATCTAATAGTCAACTGTAGTTTATTACTATGCCATATAAACTATAAAGGCAGTGTAAGTAAGTTATCTGGGCCTACCACTATTATGGCCTGCTTTTGGTATCTCCATGCTTTAGGTATCTCATGTTATATTTTTGACCAAATGCACCAGCGACATGTAACAAGCATTGAACAAATGCACTGGAGACATGTAATAAGCATTGATGTATTGGACCATTACTGCTATAACTATCTATCATCTTCAACTCTTTTGAGTAATACCAGATGTTAGGACATCTACTACATCTTTGATTTCTATACCTCTTTTGGTTAACGTCCCATCAAAACGGAGGCACTATAGGTGTCTAATTTTTTTTGGGTCGGTTTGTGTAAGATATGACCGCACCCAGCAGAGGCACTGTTAGGACATCTATTAGGACATCTATTGTATTGTTATCATATATGAATACACATGATAAACCTGGATTACTATCGACTAAGCATTCCTTGCTTGACCAAGAAGTTTGGACCGGCACCCTCGCGCCAAGGCACGTTGCCGGTCTAGTGAAGAGGTATAGATGCGGCCCATACCCTGCATGTGTGCAACTAGCCTTAAAGTAAGGAACGTCTTAGACACGGGCATTTAGGAATATACTCGTGACATGCAATGACTAGCATACTCTTTTATCTCTTTACGGGCATGAAGCAAATATCAAACCTATTTCTAACAGCTCCAGCTTAACAAAAACATTTTTCTTCTCCACTGCACCACGCCCTGACCTTCCCGGCCTCGCATATTTTCTTAATCCATTCTTCACCATCCAACACATCAGTCGAACATTCCGACAAATCCTCTCCCGGTCTCTACGTCGGTCGAATATTTTGGCACGGTTGAGAGGATTGTACTGAAAATAGTCTACGAGGAAGAAAAGACTGAGTAATCAAGGACAACATGAAGGACGCGGATCGTAGGTTGCGGCATCGATGGATGAGCCGAGGTTTAGGATGAAGTGGACATGGTAGATCACTGCAACATGTACACCGTATGTTTATATATGCATTATGTACATGTTAAATTCGTGCACCTCTCCTACAAACACACTGGCGTCTATAGCCACGTCCACACTGCACAGTGACCGCTGCCTCAAACAGTGTGGCCATGCTATGGCGCTTCCAGGATGACCTCCGCCACCATCATGGTCACGGTCACATCATCTTCCTCCCGCGGATCACCGACCGTGCGTCCTGCACCTTGATCGGGTTGTCATGGCCCATGCCAGGAATTCGTGCATGGAAGCTCGATCTCCTCCTGCTAGTGGACAAGTGGTTTTCTCCGTGGTTCAACATCTCTCGACCATTTCCTCTCTGTCCTCTGGAATTTTGATCTAGGCCAACAATATATGCATGGAACATCGTGTTAGCTTCGCACCACAGGCTCCAGGCACATGTCAGCAAGATCCATCGCAACATCCATCCCGTTTGAATATGCCGACCTCTAGATTGTTGTTGAAGTGGTTTAGAAAACTTACAATAGTCTACTAGAAGCCAGACTGCAACAAAACTACACAAACAAGCAATCCACGCGATCAAAAATCAACAGCCATGCACGAAGTTTAAACCGGTCATCATCTCATTCCGCAAGTTGAGCACCATTTGCAGGTAGGGCATGAATTAGCAAATTCTTACAAGAAGCGAAGCAGCCTTTTCAGTGCATCATGACTTCATGAGTATAGAAGCAGGAGCATGGGATGCTCCGGCAACACCCCATCTATTGTGCGGCTTCCAGCAAATCACAAGTACTTGGTTTACGCGGAATATTATTTGGGTTGATTTCAGGCAGTCATCGTTGTTCACGCGGGCCAACACCTTCTCGAGTTGCATCGATGCCAGGTGCGGCGCGACTCCACCTTCACATCCGAGGAGTGTGTGCACAAGTTCACCTTCCTTGCGTCATGGGAAGCAGCTATATGTGGTCTGTCGATGGCAGCACGAACATATGCAACATGTATATATCCTTATATACATGTTGAAATGGTGCACCTCTCCTACAACACACACTGTAGTCTAGGGCCGTCCTCATAGTGACCCCTGCCAGCTTCTAGGCTGACCTCCGCCAACGGCATGGTCATGTCGTCATCCTCCTGCTCGACGGTACCACACGTATTGCACCTTGATCGGGTTCTCATGGTCCATGCCAGTGATTCATGCTTGTAAATCTCATCTCCTCTAGCGAGTGGAAAACTGGGTTTCTCCGTGGTGCAACGTCTCTCTCAACTATTTCTTCTATATCGACGAGGCTTCTGATTTGGCCCGATTTTATATGCGTGGAACTTTAATTGTCTCTCATTGTTTACATTTGGAACCTCCATTACCAAGCTAGGAAACATCCAGGGGGCATAAGG
>NC_041393.1:766932477-766945947 GCF_002162155.2 Triticum dicoccoides | reverse complement strand
GGGGGGGCAGCATCGCCAGATCTAACTCTCTTGTTCGAATACAACTATGTCTAAATAGCTAGCTTTGACATTTGTGCCACTCTAATAGGTTGCCGAGACCGAGATCTTTAATTAGACATCCCTAGGTGAGAATTTTAATGCTGTCTGGATGCAGTGGCTTTCACACTATTTTTTCAGGCTGCTTCTGTAAACTTTTATTAGAAGTTTTAGTAGTATATACACCTGAACTGAACAGCTAGATTCAGAAACTGTATATGTTTTGGCATTACACACTAATAATACTGCTGGCCATTTTGGGTTGCTGGCGCCGATTGATTAATTACTTCTGTATGGTTGATCATTGATGTGATTATGAAGATCGTGTGGTTGTTTGTTGACGTGATTATGAAGATTGGTAGCTACATGAAAGAAATATTACTATACATGGCAAAATGGTTAGAAAAGAAAACAAATCTACTGTGTGAAAAGTGGTTTACACAAAGGGAAAAAAAGGGGGCATTCCGAGAATTGAACTCGGGACCTCTCGCACCCTAAGCGAGAATCATACCACTAGACCAAATGCCCTCTGTTATTTCTACTAAGCGGTAAATGTGTTTTTATAAAATACAATTCATGACGAATTTTGATAATGTATAGTCAGTATTATTTAAGTTATAAGCATACAAGAGTTTGACTTTAAAAACAAATACGCCTTATATTTTACAGTCAAGGTAATCTCCATAGCCTTATAAACCCAACCGAGTGCATGCACGCGATCGGCAAATTTGCCCTTCTATATACATGAACATATGACCACGGTCGACAAGTTTCCACTCCTTTTTGTTTTTGTTTTTTGTTTTTGAGAGCGTGGCAAGCATCGTCCTTGATGCACGTATCATTCAAGCAAATCTATCCCCACCTCTGGTTAATTTGAGTAATACCCAAGCCGATCTGAGAGCATCTCCAATATGCTCGTAATGGAGGGGACGCAGGTCCAGCACCGCCGCGTGGGGAGGTGGCGGGACTGTGGTTTGGTTTGGAAAATGATGAGAGATCTAGATCGTGAGAGGCAGTTGGGAGAAGAGACGGAAAAAACCCAGACAAAGATGGGAGGGAAGACGAAAAAAACCCAAACTAAGGTGGGAGGTGAGTCGAAAAAATACCGTTGAACGGAAGCTACCAAGTCCCCTTTTAGAAGCAGAGATTTTCAGTTTGAGAGCAAAGTTTATAGTCTCTGGCTCTCGGTCGGGGGCAATAGCGGGAAGTCCGCTACGACGTTCTCAGCGTTTGCAAGTGTTGAGTATCATGCTTATTTAGAAAACATAGAATATCGTAATATTTGTTTTACTTTACCTTGTACTTCAAGATGATCGATATATATATATATATATATATATATATATATATATATATATATATATATATATATATATATATATATATATATATATATATATATATATATATATATACGAGGCTCAAACAATACAACAATGATTACATCAATATTCTTCTCTATTCCTTTTACATGGTATCAGCCTAATCTCCATCCACAACCCTAGCCATCGCCCGCACCACCCCGGGGCGGTCAATCTCCATGATTGCCACCAGGGCGCCGCGTCGCCTACACCTAGGGTTCGTCCGCCGATCATGTTGATCGGCTGCCCTACAAAACCTTTTTCTGATCCTTTGATCCAGATTTTTCTTCCTCGTTAGTCATTTGATGGGCGTCTTTTTCTGGTTTTTCGATCCTAGATCTATTTACGTGGTCCGCCGCTATCCGTTGTCTACCATGCGCATCCACTCCATAGACATCTTCCTCGTCTCGTCCGTGCCTCGTGGCCCGCCATCACTCAGGCGCCTCTCACGGGCGTGGAGCGCTCACGTTGCTGCTCGCCCAAGTTGCATCCCGTGCAGGTGGCTGCTGACGTGTTTTTACAAGTCTAGATCAGCTACATGCATAGAGTGTCACCCGTCCGGTTGTGCACTCCTGTCATGTTCATCTGGACGACGTACACCACGGTCATTCGTGTCTACTTTGTTGGATTCCGTGAAGATTGTCATCGAGTATACACGTTTTTCCACCGATTGAGCAACGGGTTGCAGCATCGTCCATTCGTATCGCAGCATCATAGCACCATGGTTTTCATGCGGCTACACCAACTCGCGCCATATGCCGTTGTGTTGCCTTTTTCGGGCCGTAGTGTTGCGGCCAGCCATACACCGCCATCCCGAGGCCGTCCGCTTCAGGTAGTCCCCGTGGTTGCACCAACCCTCGCCTTGCCGCTGCGTGGCCCCATGGGATGCAATCCCTACCGCCGCCGCGTGGTTCTCCTTGCTGCTGCATCGCCCCGCGGGCTGCCGCTGTTTCGCCCTTTCGAGCCATAGTGTTGTGGCCCTCGGTCCACCGCCGTCCCTAGGCCGTTCGAGACAGGCCTTTCCGTGGTTGCACCGACCCTCACGATGCCGCCGTGTCGCCCTATCGGACTGTAGCGAGCATAGCACACGAACCTTGCCACCACCATTAGGTCTTCCCGCTGTCACTCCAACTTGTGCGTTGCCGCTGCGTCGCCCCTTTGGGCCGTAGCGCCGCGGCACGCGGTCCACCTCGCCGTCCACGCGCATCAACTATTGTGTGGTATGCGCCATGCCGCATGCCTAGGCGTGGGAACGTCACCGTCCGTGCCGGCCTTCGTCAGGCCGTCGGGTTCTTTCTCGTCTACTTTGAGCACCGCCATCGTGCTCCTATCCTAGCCACCGCAGCTCTTTTTCCAGGTTCACGGCACCTAGCTCGACACCGGCCACACTGACTCGACATCGACCACGGCGTTCCACGCACGGCTACACCGCCCTACGCTCTCGTCTACCTCGACATTGGCACAAAGGATTATTGTCTTGCTTGAGTAACCTCATCGGTTTTCACTCTAGCCACAATTTCCGCGGTGCGTCGACCGTTACGACTGTGGAGGGATATCCGTCGTGTTACCTTCGGATTATTCTCCAGTCTCACCATCTGCGTCGCTATCGTTGTGAATGCAGAGAAACATTGAGTATCATGGTTATTTAGGAAACGTAGAATAGCGTAGGATTTATTCTACATTATCTTGTACTCTAATATGATCATGTACTTTTATATATACTAGCGCACATGCCCGTGTGTTGCAACGGGATAATAAAATTACATGCCTCTAGCTCAATATAAGAATGGATAAAGACCCCCACATGACTGTATTCTCTAGTTCAGCATGGCACCCTTTAATTAAAGTCAAACCAGTAGATTTTGTTGTATTGGCACGTGCCCACAATTTCTTTCAATTACAATTAACCTGCATATTTTTTTATTGGCATATGGAAGCTATCACCGTTAATAATTTATGGCGCCCCTTATTCTAAACAAGCCGACTTAGCTCGATGTGCCAGATGCGGAGCAGGCCCAGAATGAGAGTGATCAAACTCATGACCTTAAAGACTTGACCACATGTTGCCAGCCACTAAAACAAACACGTCCTGCTGACCAATGGTCAGCGTGAACATTAAAGAATATAATGCAACTACCAAATATACTTGGCAACATGAACAATTTTCCAAATTACGAACATTTTTTTTGAAAATTCCATACATTTTAAAAAACACGAACAAAATTTTGAATGGAACATTTGTTGAAATTCACAAACATTTCTTCAAAGCATGAAGATTTTCTAAAATACAATATTTTTAGTTTGTTTACAATTTTGGAAAATGGGAACATATTTTGAACCTATAGAAGAAATGTAGAAAATGTGTCTTCTGATGCAAAAAACATTTTCAACTTTCTCAACATATCACTAAAAGAAGAATATTTTTCAAATTTGTAACATTTTTTTAATCTTCAAAAAATTCGGTAAAAACACAAATATTTTTCAAAAAATTGAATAATTTTTAAAATTCAGAAGGACAAAAATTTTAGAATTGTAAACATTTTTTATAACGAACACAATTTTGGAATTCATAACATGAACTACCGAATATAATCGGCAACATGAACAATTTTCCAAATTACGAACAATTTTTTTGAAAATTCCATAGATTTTAAGACAAAGTTAGAACAAAAAATTTGAACGGAACATTTCCTGAAATTCACATAAATTTCTTGAAACACGAAACTTTACCAAAAAATACTATTATTTTTCAAGTTGCGAACACTTTTTGAAAATGGCAATATGTTTTGAAAATTTGGAAGATTTTTGGAAAATGTGTTTCTTTAATGCAAACATTATTTTCAATTTTTGCACATATTGCTAAAACAAAATATTTTTCGAATTGGGAACATTTGTCAAAAAAAAGTTTAATCTTGCTTTTTTAAAATTAAGAACATTGTTTTAGGAAAATGGGAGTATTTTCTAAATTTTCAATAATTATTGGCGTGACAAAAGAAATCCAAAAACTTTATAGAATAGGAACACATTTTTTTAATTTGTAAGTTTTTACAAATTTTGAATAAAAGTTGAAATTGCAAAAAAAAAATTGGAAATTCGAATTTCGTACAAAAATGTGAAAAAAAATTAGGGGAAAAAAGTGAAAAGTAGACATAGAATGTTAAAAAAAAGAAACAGGAACTACGAAGAGAAAGAAAAAGAAAAAGAAAAATTGAAACATAACACAAACAGAAATGGGCCACCGAGTCTTTGGCGCCATGTGCGTAACTGAACTATTTGTCGCATTGTGCGGAAAATGTGACTTTTTATTGCTGCGTGGGCAGGTAAAACTGGGCTGACTTTACTGGGCCATAGCTCGCGCGGCCCACGCACGTAATTCTGCAGCAATCGATTTTCCTTTGCTAACAGTGAACGAAAAAAGTTTGGAAAATGTGTTTCTTTAATGCAAACATTATTTTCAATTTTTGCACATATCGCTAAAACAAAATATATATCGAATTTGGAACATTTGTTAATTTATTTAAATCTTTCTTTTTACAAAATAAGAACATGTTTTAAGAAAAAATGGAGTATTTTCCAAATTTGAACAATTATTGGCATGAAAAAAGCAATCCAAACGGTTTTTAGTATAGGAACACATTTTTTTAATTCATAACATTTTACAAACTTTTGAAGAAAAATTGAAATTGGAAACTTTTTTGAAAGTTTTGAATTTCGGAAAAAAATATGTGAAAAGTATACTAGAATAGGAAAAATAAAAAAGAAACATGAACTACAAAGAGAAAGAAACAGAAAAAGAATATTGGAACAGAACACAAACAGAAATGGGCCGCCGAGTCTTGGGCGCCCTGTGCGTAACTGAACTATTTATCGCGTTGTGCGGGATATATGTTTTTTTATTGCTGCGTGGGCAGGGAAAACTGGGCTGACTTTACTGGGCCATAGCTCGCACGGCCCATGCACGTAATTCTGCAGAAATCGATTTTCCTTTGCTAACAGACGACTAAAAGATGCTCAAAAAAACAGACGACGAAAAAAGTTTAATACCACTTCGGATAGAAAAAAAATCTTTTAATGATGAACGGATGAAAAAATTGAAAAAACGCACCTTGCTTTTAATGATGAACGGATGAAAAAGTTTAATAGTCTGCTTTTAAGTTTTGCATGTAATCTACAGTTGACAAAAAAAAGAGTCTACAATGGGTCATCTCTTATCCTTATCTTCAATAACTAGCAATTCCTAAAAATGTGGTGAGACAAATTATGCTAAAAATCATCTCATCATTTATCTTACGTAGCACTCCTAAGATAGCACTGTTGTACATACCCTGTTTTGTATAGTTTTCTTTTTAGTTGCTGCAAAAAAATAATTTTTTTTAGTTTCTATTTATATCGGCCCAATTTTGTATTTTTTTAACACGAGGGGCAAAATTGGCTTTCATTTCTCACTTAACATTGTCTGTGTGTAAAATAGACAAAAATTTCGTATAGGGAACAAATTTTACCATTAGTGTGAAATAGGAAATAAAATATTTCTTTTGGCCAAGTAGGGAAGTAGATTTTGAGAATGGGGGCAAATAAGGAATTCTCACAAGACGAAATGGCTTCGTAGAGCTTCCTCACCCACTCACTAGTCGCTCCCCAACAGCAGATCTATCCCCAACCCTAACCCTAGATCCCCTTTCTCCACCCCGACCACCATGGCCCTGCCGGCGCCAGCCTCCATCCCCATCCCCGACGACCTCCTGGAGGATATCTTCCTCCGCCTTCCCACCCTGGACACGCTCGCCTGCGCCTCTGCCACCTACACCTCCTTCTACCGCGTCATCAAAGGTCGCGCCTTCCGCCGCCGCTTCCGCGCGGTGCACCGGCCTCCCCTCCTCGGCTTCATGGACGTGGATGGATTCCACCCCGCCCAGGCGCCACACCCCTCGGCCCCGCTCGCGGGCGCCCTTGGCCCGTCCCTCGCGGATTTCTCATTCGTCCCGGCTGTTGTTACTTCCTCTTCCAATGTCCAACCCGACGAGGAAGGCCCACGCTGGCGCCCCCGCGACGCCCGCGACGGCCGCGTCCTCCTTGATTGGATCTCCCTCATGAACAAAAGGGATCTCGTTGACTTCTACAATGATGGTCGCCTCCTCACGCGGACCAAACGGGAGCGATGCAACGCCGCTGACTTTCACCTTGCCATATGTGATCCCCTGTCCAGGAGGTATGTGCTGCTTCCAACCATACCTGAGGATCTGGCTGCCCGGCCGCATGATTGCCTATGGGAATTCGAGCCCATTCTTGCTCCCAAAACCAACAACAACAGCGAGGAGGAGCCCTTCAAGGTGATATGCATAGGAAGGTGCCGGAAAAAGGTCGTCCTCTTTGTCTTCCCGTCCACAACTATGCAATGGTATGTGGTCGAGTCCCCTGACCGCCTTTCTTTGGACGACATGTCCTGTTTTGACCGTGTACATGACTGCTTCTACTGGACACATCTCTGGTTTTGGAGTGACCATTTGATGGTGCTGGACACATGCACTTTGAAGTTTTCAACCGTCAATTTTCTCACCGGCTACCATCGGCATCTCGGAGACACTGACCCGAGCTATGATAATCGGCGTCCAAATGTAGTTGTTGAGGGTAGGGAAGGATCCATAGAGATGTTTTCTCTTGTCTGTCAACACGGATCCTATGCTCTCCACCATACCTCTCTTCAGGATAATTCTCGTGAATGGAAGTTGCAGAAGATCGTACAACTACCTGGACAACATCATGCCTATTCCATTTCCACTGTGGGTGCAGCTGAGGGATTCTTGTTCTTCCAAGGTGCTCTGCCTGGCATTGAGATTGGCAATGTTGATTGTTACTCAATGGATATCAAAACTTATGAAATTGCCAAGGTCTGTATAAAGACGGTGTATATGTTTGATCGCAAACGCGCCATCCCCTACTTTAGCTTTCCACGGCTGTTATCAGAACCAACTATTTGAGCAACTGGTAAGCCCAATCATACTTTTCTTCTTGACACCGGGTGCATAGTTCGCTTGTTCTACTCAAATGGTTATATATATACTTATCTATTGTGCTATTGGGCATGGTTTTCTTGTTAAATTAGGTAGGTGAGGCAACCAATTCATGGTTTGTTTTGCATGTATGTTCAACAAGTTTATCTTAGGAGGGCCTGCCTTAGTTAAAAGAAAATAATGCATACTAGTTTGAAAATCCAATACTTGTTGCTCCATATCGTAGGAGAGAAAATGGCTTTCGCGCTTGCATCGTTATGTGATACATCTTTACTTATTCTTTGCACTTACACAAGATTGTTCAAACCAAGAATGTCGCATAACGTGCAAGTTGATGTTTGAAGGCCTTAGGCATCTATTTATGATCATTCCTTATTTACCATGTCATGTTTCCATAAATAGATAGGGTCACCTATTATGGTCTGCTAATGTTGATGTATATTTCTTCCAACCTACAATAAGATGGCTACGGATTCTTGCGGGGCACAAATAAGAAGCTTTTGTTCCGTTATTCTTAAGAAATATCGTACTCCAAAATTTAGCGCATGCCTCCTTACTAAGAAATTGTGATATGAAAGATTCCAATTGCATCAACTGTGGTAGCTTCTAATTTCTAACTAAATACATGTTTGCAGATCTGAGCTTGGTATGTAGTTGCTCTGGTCTTGCTTGGGTCATACAACTGGAGTTGGATGGCGAATGTTCAAGATGGTGCTGATGTAGTTTGATATATCTGTATTGAGTGTCGTATGTATGTAAGAAGCATATTCTGGCAGCAAGTCTCCCATTGGTGTTTGGGTTGGCAGCTTGACGGCGAGGTTATGTTAGTCCAGACAGTTTATCGGTAGCTGAGAGTTCTATCTTTCTTCTGGATGAGTGGATGAGTTGGTTAATTTCTTCAAATTAAGATGCTTCTAATGAGTTCACCTAAATGCATGCCTAATTGTGGATGAGCTACTATGGTTTAGTTTCTTAAGCACTGCAAACATAGATGCTTTCATTCCTTAGAACCAGAGGTTGTCTGAGAGTGCATCATGCATATGGCTGATGCATGTAAACATGAACTTTGGGAGAATCAGTTTTCATGTCTCCAATGCCTTGTGCCAGTTAGTCTCCATGCACGCCATCTGCTCCTCTGGCAACTCAACTTTGCTTCGATTGGTTCTACCATTCTCACATCCATCTTGATTCTTCTCTGTCTCTCTTGAAGGCACATGTTCTTCAGCGAGCGCCCCCTTGCGAGTTCCTACTCTGATTCCATGTTCCAATAGCAGTATCCATGATAACACAACAACACATGTCCTCAAAACATTCATGCTGGACAACAAAGTCCATAAACTTATTTGTTTAATTAGGAAACTTCTATTATTCTCATTCACGAGATGAATGTTGTTGATTATACATCTGTTTTGTTTTTGAAAAGGAGGCAAAAGATTTGCCTCGTATATTAGTTAAAAAGGGAATAGAGTTTGTGTTACAAGACCCTAGGTAGTATGAGTATCACCCTCCCAGTACAACATTTCCTAGTTTATTTGCGCCCGTCGAGATCCAAGGTCTCACATCACACTTGATGTTACATATAAGTATCGGCGGTTGAGTGCTCTTGTGCCGAAAAACGCAGGGCATTTCTCTCAGTCCAAACGGTCCAACAATTGAGCATTGTAAGGGATGGCATTGCATTTTTATTGAGGGTATATTGGTCGGGCCGGTTGCCCCACCAATATTTGACAGAACTCTCCAAGCGTCATGTGAACGTGTCAATGGTCTTGAGGTGGAGCCAATCATTTACCAAGTTCCATAGACGAAGCATGAGCCGACATTTGAAGAAAAGTTATACTCCGGATTCTTGTTCTTGCTTGCTGATCGTGTCCTGGACTAGGGGGTGCTAAACACAACAGCCCCTTTAGAGTGGGCCGGGTCGAGGACCCTGGATCATCAATAAATGGGCAAAGACTGCCATGCCCCCTAGCGTGATCAAGATGGAATCCTCTGAACACTTGACGCCTACTCCAAGGCTTGTTTTGAATCTTCGGCATGCTTATCCCTAAATTTAACTGACCTTATTTAAACCATAGGTACCCCAGGTCCCTATATGAGCAGAGGGGTTTTAGCTTGTACAGATAGATTCATTCACATATGATCTCGAGCTAGATCATCATGTACTTTGTTCCAACACAATCAATATAATAAGAGCATGATGTGGGTTTTACCTCTTCGAGAGGGCTCGAACCTGGGTTAATATTTGTGTCCCTTATTCATCCTATTACAATCAAGCTAAGATCATTAGCTCGGGAACCCCTACCCGAATCTGCCAGATTTAACCCCGACACTTTCCAAGAGGGAAAGACCACAATTTGGCCATCTACGCTTAGACGATATATCTGCAGCCCAAATCTTGTCTTGGGTGGCCAACCAAGCAAATAATTTGGCCTACTACGGTGCCCAAGTTTTCCACACCGTATGCTCCATAGAGGAGTAGGAAGTCCCCAAGAATAGTGCCTGATACGTCTCCAACGTATCTATAATTTTTTATTACTCCATGCTACTTTGTCTACTGTTTTGGACTATATTGGGCTTTATTTTCCACTTTTATATTATTATTGAAGGAAATATGCCCTAGAGGCAATAATAAAGTTATTATTTATTTCCTTATTTCATGATAAATGTTTATTATTCATGCTAGAATTGTATTAACCGGAAACATAATACATGTGTGAATACATAGACAAACAAAGTGTCACTAGTATGCCTCTACTTGACTAGCTCGTTAATCAAAGATGGTTATGTTTCCTAACCATGAACAATGAGTTGTTATTTGATTAACGAGGTCACATCATTAGTTGAATGATCTGATTGACATGACCCATTCCATTAGCTTAGCACACGATCGTTTAGTATGTTGCTATTGCTTTCTTCATGACTTATACATGTTCCTATGACTATGAGATTATGCAACTCCCGTTTGCCGGAGGAACACTTTGGGTACTACCAAACGTCACAACGTAACTGGGTGATTATAAAGGAGTACTACAGGTGTCTCCAATGGTCGATGTTGAGTTGGCGTATTTCGAGATTAGGATTTGTCACTCCGATTGTCGGAGAGGTATCTCTGGGCCCTCTCGGTAATACACATCACATAAGCCTTGCAAGCATTACAACTAATATGTTAGTTGTGAGATGATGTATTACGGAACGAGTAAAGAGACTTGCCGGTAACGAGATTGAACTAGGTATTGGATACCGACGATCGAATCTCGGGCAAGTAACATACCGATGACAAAGGGAACAACGTATGTTGTTATGCGGTCTGACCGATAAAGATCTTCGTAGAATATGTAGGAGCCAATATGGGCATCCAGGTCCCGCTATTGGTTATTGACCAGAGACGTGTCTCGGTCATGTCTACATTGTTCTCGAACCGGAGGGTCCGCACGCTTAAGGTTACGATGACAGTTATATTATGAGTTTATGCATTTTGATGTACCGAAGGTTGTTCGGAGTCCCGGATGTGATCACGGACATGACGAGGAGTCTCGAAATGGTCGAGACATAAAGATTGATATATTGGAAGCCTATGTTTGGACATCGGAAGTGTTCCGGGTGAAATCGGGATTTTACCGGGTTACCGGGAGGTTACCGGAACCCCCCGGAGCCATATGGGCCATCATGGGCCTTAGTGAAAAGGAGAAAGGGGCAGCCCAAGGGGGCTGCGCGCCTCCCCCCTTCCCCTAGTCCTATTAGGACTAGGAGAGGTGGCCGGCCACCCCTCTCCCTCTTTCCCCCTTGGGAATCCTAGTTGGAATAGGATTGGGGGGGAGTCCTACTCCCGGTAGGAGTAGGACTCCTCCTGCACCTCTCTCTCTTGGCCGGCGCCCCCTCCCCCCTTGGCTCCTTTATATACTGAGGTAGAGGCACCCTAAAGACACAACAAGTTGACACAAGTTGATCCACGTGATCTATTCCTTAGCCGTGTGCGGTGCCCCCTGCCACCATATTCCTCGATAATACTGTAGCGGAGTTTAGGCGAAGCCCTGCTGCTGTAGTTCATCAAGATCGTCACCACGCCGTCGTGCTGACGAAACTCTTCCCCGACACTTTGCTGGATCGGAGTCCGGGGATCGTCATCGAGCTGAACGTGTGCTCGAACTCGAAGGTGCCGTAGTTTCGGTACTTGATCGGTTGGATCGAGAAGACGTATGACTACTTCCTCTACGTCGTGTCATCGCTTCCGCAGTCGGTCTGCGTTGGGTACGTAGACAATACTCTCCCCTTGTTGCTATGCATCACATGATCCTGCGTGTGCGTAGGAATTTTTTTGAAATTACTACGAAACCCAACAGTGGCATCCGAGCCTAGGTTATTTATGTTGATGTTATATGCACGAGTAGAACACAAGTGAGTTGTGGACGATACAAGTCATACTGCCTACCAGCATGTCATACTTTTGTTCGGCGGTATTGTTGGACGAGACGACCCGGACCAACCTTACGCGTACGCTTACGCGAGACCGGTTCCCTCGACGTGCTTTGCATAGAGATGGCTTGCGGGCGACTGTCTCTCCAACTTTAGTTGAACCAAGTATGGCTACGCCCGGTCCTTGTGAAGGTTAAAACGGAGTCTATTTGACAAACTATCGTTGTGGTTTTGATGCGTAGGTAAGATTGGTTCTTACTTAAGCCCGTAGCAGCAACGTAAAACATGCAACAACAAAGTAGAGGACGTCTAACTTGTTTTTGCAGGGCATGTTGTGATGTGATATGGTCAAGGCATGATGCTGAATTTTATTGTATGAGATGATCATGTTTTGTAACCAAGTTATCGGCAACTGGCAGGAGCCATATGGTTGTTGCTTTATTGTATGCAATGCAATCGCGATGTAATGTTTTACTTTATTACTAAACGGTAGTAATAGTCGTGAAAGCATAAGATTGGCAAGACGACAACGATGCTACGATGGAGATCAAGGTGTCGCGCCGGTGACGATGGTGATCATGACGGTGCTTCGGAGATGGAGATCACAAGCACAAGATGATGATGGCCATATCATATCACTTATATTGATTGCATGTGATGTTTATCTTTTTATGCATCTTATCTTGCTTTGATTGACGGTAGCATTATAAGATGATCTCTCACTAAATTATCAAGAAGTGTTCTCCCTGAGTATGCACCGTTGCCAAAGTTCGTCGTGCCCAGACACCACGTGATGATCGGGTGTGATAAGCTCTACGTCCATCTACAACGGGTGCAAGCCAGTTTTTGCACACGCAGAATACTCAGGTTAAACTTGACGAGCCTAGCATATGCAGATATGGCCTCGGAACACGGAGACCAAAAGGTCGAGCGTGAATCATATAGTAGATATGATCAACATAAACGATGTTCACCATTGAAAACTACTCCATCTCACGTGATGATCGGTCATGGTTTAGTTGATTTGGATCACGTAATCACTTAGAAGATTAGAGGGATGTCTATCTAAGTGGGAGTTCTTTAAGTAATATGATTAATTGAACTTTAATTTATCATGAACTTAGTCCTGATAGTATTTTGCAAATTATGTTGTAGATCAATAGCTCGCGTTGTTGCTTCCCAGTGTTTATTTTGATATGTTCCTAGAGAAAAATTGTGTTGAAAAATGTTAGTAGCAATGATGCGGATTGGATCCGTGATCTGAGGTTTATCCTCATTGCTGCACAGAAGAATTATGTCCTTGATGCACCGCTAGGTGACAGACCTATTGCAGGAGCAGATGCGGACGTTATGAACGTTTGGCTGGCTCAATATGATGACTACTTGATAGTTTAGTGCACCATGCTTAAACGGCTTAGAATCGGGACTTCAAAGACGTTTTGAACGTCATGGACCATATGAGATGTTCCTGGAGTTGAAGTTAATATTTCAAGCAAATACCCGAGTTGAGAGATATGAAGTCTCCAACAAGTTCTATAGCTAAAAGATGGAGGAGAATCGCTCAACTAGTGAGCATGTACTTAGATTGTCTGGGTACTTCAATCGCTTGAATCAAATGGGAGATAATCTTCCAGATAAGATAGTGATTG
>NC_041393.1:766877530-766932467 GCF_002162155.2 Triticum dicoccoides | reverse complement strand
GGGTGTGATAGGCTCTACGTTCAAATACAACGGGTGCAAAACAGTTGCGCACGCAGAATACTCAGGTTAAACTTGACGAGCCTAGCATATGCAGATATGGCCTCGGAACACGGAGACCGAAAGGTCGAGCGTGAATCATATAGTAGATATGATCAACATAATGATGTTCACCGATGAAACTACTCCATCTCACGTGATGATCGGACATGGTTTAGTTGATTTGGATCACGTAATCACTTAGAGGATTAGAGGGATGTCTATCTAAGTGGGAGTTCTTTAAGTAATATGATTAATTGAACTTTAATTTATCATGAACTTAGTCCTGATAGTATTTTGCAAATTATGTTGTAGATCAATAGCTCGCGTTGTTGCTTCCCTGTGTTTATTTTGATATGTTCCTAGAGAAAAATTGTGTTGAAAAATGTTAGTAGCAATGATGCGGATTGGATCCGTGATCTGAGGTTTATCCTAATTGCTGCACAGAAGAATTATGTCCTTGATGCACCGCTAGGTGACAGACCTATTGCAGGAGCAGATGCAGACGTTATGAACGTTTGGCTGGCTCAATATGATGACTACTCGATAGTTTAGTGCACCATGCTTAAACGGCTTAGAATCAGGACTTCAAAGACGTTTTGAACGTCATGGACCATATGAGATGTTCCTGGAGTTGAAGTTAATATTTCAAGCAAATACCCGAGTTGAGAGATATGAAGTCTCCAACAAGTTCTATAGCTAAAAGATGGAGGAGAATCGCTCAACTAGTGAGCATGTACTTAGATTGTCTGGGTACTTCAATCGCTTGAATCAAGTGGGAGATAATCTTCCAGATAAGATAGTGATTGACAGAATTCTCTAGTCACCACCACCAAGTTAGTAGAACTTCGTGATGAACTATAATGCAAGGGATGACGTAAACAATTCCCGAACTCTTCGTGATGCTAAAATCGACCAAGGTAGAAATCAAGAAAAACATCAAGTGTTGATGGTAGACAAGACCACTAGTTTCAAGAAAAGGGCAAAGGGAAGAAGGGGAACTTCAAGAAGAACGGCAAGCGAGTTGCTGCTCAAGTGAAGAAGCCCAAGTCTGGTCCTAAGCCTGAGACTAAGTGCTTCTACTACAAAGGGATTGGTCACTGGAAGCGGAACTACCCCAAGTGATTGGCGGATAAGAAGGATGGCAAAGTGAACATAAGTATATTTGATATACATGTTATTGATGTGTACTTTACTAGTGTTTATAGCAAACCCCTTAGTATTAGGTACTAGTTCAGTTGCTAAGATTAGTAACTCGAAACGGGAGTTGCAGAATAAACAAAGACTAGTTGAAGGGGAAGTGACGATGAGTGTTGGAAGTAGTTCCAAGATTAATATGATCATCATCGCACACTCCCTATACTTTCGGGATTAGTGTTGAAACTAAATAAGTGTTATTTGGTGTTGGCGTTGAGCATGAATATGATTTGATCATGTTTATTGCAATACGATTATTCATTTAAGTAAGAGAATAAACTGTTGTTCTGTTTACATGAATAAAACCTTATATGGTTACACACCCAATGAAAAATGGTTCATTGGATCTCGATCGTAGTGATACACATATTCATAATATTGAAACCAAAAGATGCAAAGTTAATAATGGTAGTGCAACTTATGTGTGGCACTGCCGTTTGGGTCATATCGGTGTAAAGCGCATGAAGATACTCCATAAAGATGGATTTTCGGAATCACTTGGTTATGAATCATTTGATGCTTGCGAACCGTGCCTTTTGGGCAAGATGACTAAAACTCCGTTCTCCAGAAGAATGGAACGTGCTACTGACTTATTGGAAATAATACATACCGATGTATGCAATCCAATGAGTGTTGATGCTCGTGGCAAGTATCATTATTTTCTGATCTTCACAGATGATTTGAGCAGATATGAGTATATCTACTTAATGAAACACAAGTCTGAAACATTTGAAAAGTTCAAAGAATTTCAGAGTGAAGTGAGAAATCATCGTAACAAGAAAATAAAGTTTCTACGATCTGATCGTAGAGAAGAGTATTTGAGTTACGAGTTTGGCCTTCAGTTAAAAAACAATGTGAAATAGTTTCACTACTCATGCCACCTGGAACACCACAATGGTGTGTCCGAACGTCATAATTGTACTTTATTGGATATGGTGCAACCTATGATGTTTCTTACCGATTTACCACTATCGTTTTGGGGTTATGCATTAAAGACAGCTGCATTCACGTTAAATAGGGCACCATCAAAATCCGTTGAGACGACGCCTTATGAACTGTGGTTTGGCAAGAAACCAAAGTTCGTCGTTTCTTAAAGTTTGGGGCTGCGATGCTTATGTGAAAAAGCTTCAACCTGATAAGCTCGAACCCAAATCGGAGAAATATGTCTTCATATGATACCCAAAGGAAACTGTTGGGTACACCTTCTATCACAGATCCGAAGGCAAGACATTCGTTGCTAAGAATGGATCATTTCTAGAGAAGGAGTTTCTCTCGAAAGAAGTGAGTGGGAGGAAAGTAGAACTTGACGAGGTAACTGTACCTGCTCCCTTACTGGAAAGTAGTTCATCACAGAAAACTGTTTCTGTGACACCTACACCAGTTAGTGAGGAAGCCAATGATGATGATCATGAAACTTCAGAACAAGATACTACTGAACCTCGTAGATCAACCAGAGTAAGATCCGCGCCAGAGTGGTACGATAATCCTTTTCTGGAAGTCATGCTACTAGATCATGATGAACCTACGAACTATGAAGAAGCGATGGTGAGCCCAGATTCCGCAAAGTGGCTTGAAGCCATGAAATCTGAGATGGGATCCATGTATGAGAACAAAGTATGGACTTTGGTTGACTTGCCCGATGATCGGGAAGCAATTGAGAATAAATGGATCTTTAAGAAGAAGACTAACGCTGATGGTAATGTTACTGTCTACAAAGCTCGACTTGTCGCAAAAAGGTTTTCGGCAAGTTCAAGGTGTTGACTACGATGAGAGTTTCTCACTCGTATCTATGCTTAAGTCTGTCGGAATCATGTTAGCAATTGCCGCATTTTATGAAATCCGGCAAATGGATAAACAAAACAACATTCCTTAATGGATTTATTAAAGAAGAGTTGTATATGATACAACCAGAAGGTTTTGTCAATCCTAAAGGTGCTAACAAAATATACAAGCTCCAGCGATCCATCTGTGGACTGGTGCAAGCATCTCGGAGTTGGAATATACGCTTTGATGAGTTGATCAAAGCATATGGTTTTATACAGACTTGCGGTGAAGCCTGTATTTACAAGAAAGTGAGTGGGAGCACTACAACATTTCTGATAAGTATATGTGAATGACATATTGTTGATCGGAAATAATATAGAATTATTCTGCAAAGCATAAAGGAGTGTTTGAAAGGAGCTTTTCAAAGAAAGACCTCGGTGAAGCTGCTTACATATTAAGTATCAAGATCTATAGAGATAGATCAAGACACTTGATAAGTTTTCAATGAGTACATACCTTGACAAGATTTTGAAGTAGTTCAAAATGGAACAGTCAAAGAAAAAGGTTTCTTACCTGTGTTACAAGGTGTGAAGTTGAGTAAAACTCAAAGCCTGACCACGACAGAAGATAGAAAGAGAATGAAAGTCATTCCCTATGCCTCAGTCTTAGGTTCTATAAAATATGCCATGCTGTATACCAGATCTATTGTATGCCCTACTACTGAGTTTGGCAAGGGAGTACAATAGTGATCTAGGAGTAGATCACTGGACAGCGGTCAAAATTATCCTTAGTGGAATAAGGATATGTTTCTCGATTATGGACGTGACAAAAAGGTTCGTCGTAAAGGGTTACGTCGATGCAAGTTTTTGACACTGATCCAGATGATTCTAAGTCTCAATCTGGATACATATTGAAAGTGGGAGCAATTAGCTAGAATAGCTCCGTGCAGAGCATTGTTGACATAGAAATTCGCAAAATACTTACAGATCTGTATGTGATAGACCTGTTGACTAAAATTATCTCACAAGCAAAACATGATCACACCTTAGTACTCTTTGGGTGTTAATCACATAGCGATGTGAACTAGATTACTGACTCTAGTAAACCCTTTGGGTGTTGATCACATATCGATGTGAACTATGGGTGTTAATCACATGGTGATGTGAACTATTGCTATTAAATCACATGGCGATGTGAACTAGATTATTGACTCTAGTGCAAGTGGGAGACTGAAGGAAATATGCCCTAGAGGCAATAATAAAGTTATTATTTATTTCCTTATTTCATGATAAATGTTTATTATTCATGCTAGAATTGTATTAACCGGAAACATAATACATGTGTGAATACATAGACAAACAAAGTGTCACTAGTATGCCTCTACTTGACTAGCTCGTTAATCAAAGATGGTTATGTTTCCTAACCATGAACAATGAGTTGTTATTTGATTAACGAGGTCACATCATTAGTTGAATGATCTGATTGACATGACCCATTCCATTAGCTTAGCACACGATCGTTTAGTATGTTGCTATTGCTTTCTTCATGACTTATACATGTTCCTATGACTATGAGATTATGCAACTCCCGTTTGCCGGAGGAACACTTTGGGTACTACCAAACATCACAACGTAACTGGGTGATTATAAAGGAGTACTACAGGTGTCTCCAATGGTCGATGTTGAGTTGGCGTATTTCGAGATTAGGATTTGTCACTCCGATTGTCGGAGAGGTATCTCTGGGCCCTCTCGGTAATACACATCACATAAGCCTTGCAAGCATTACAACTAATATGTTAGTTGTGAGATGATGTATTACGGAACGAGTAAAGAGACTTGCCGGTAACGAGATTGAACTAGGTATTGGATACCGACGATCGAATCTCGGGCAAGTAACATACCGATGACAAAGGGAACAACGTATGTTGTTATGCGGTCTGACCGATAAAGATCTTCGTAGAATATGTAGGAGCCAATATGGGCATCCAGGTCCCGCTATTGGTTATTGACCAGAGACGTGTCTCGGTCATGTCTACATTGTTCTCGAACCCGTAGGGTCCGCACGCTTAAGGTTACGATGACAGTTATATTATGAGTTTATGCATTTTGATGTACCGAAGGTTGTTTGGAGTCCCGGATGTGATCATGGACATGACGAGGAGTCTCGAAATGGTCGAGACATAAAGATTGATATATTGGAAGCCTATGTTTGGACATCGGAAGTGTTCCGGGTGAAATCGGGATTTTACCGGGTTACCGGGAGGTTACCGGAACCCCCCGGAGCCATATGGGCCATCATGGGCCTTAGTGGAAAGGAGAAAGGGGCAGCCCAAGGGGGCTGCGCGCCTCCCCCCTTCCCCTAGTCCTATTAGGACTAGGAGAGGTGGCCGGCCACCCCTCTCCCTCTTTCCCCCTTGGGAATCCTAGTTGGAATAGGATTGGGGGGGAGTCCTACTCCCGGTAGGAGTAGGACTCCTCCTGCACCTCTCTCTCTTGGCCGGCGCCCCCTCCCCCCTTGGCTCCTTTATATACTGAGGTAGAGGCACCCCAAAGACACAACAAGTTGACACAAGTTGATCCACGTGATCTATTCCTTAGCCGTGTGCGGTGCCCCCTGCCACCATATTCCTCGATAATACTGTAGCGGAGTTTAGGCGAAGCCCTGCTGCTGTAGTTCATCAAGATCATCACCACGCCGTCGTGCTGACGAAACTCTTCCCCGACACTTTGCTGGATCGGAGTCCGGGGATCGTCATCGAGCTGAACGTGTGCTCGAACTCGGAGGTGCCGTAGTTTCGGTACTTGATCGGTTGGATCGAGAAGACGTACGACTACTTCCTCTACGTCGTGTCATCGCTTCCGCAGTCGGTCTGCGTTGGGTACGTAGACAATACTCTCCCCTCGTTGCTATGCATCACATGATCCTGCGTGTGCGTAGGAAATTTTTTGAAATTACTACGAAACCCAACAATTATTGGGACTAACCTATTAACCGGAGGCCTAGCCCAGAATTGTTGTTTTTTGCCTATTTCAGTATTTCAAAGAAACAGAATATCAAACGGAGTCCAAACGGAATAAAACCTTCGGGAACGTGATTTCCTCATCGAACGTGATCCAGGAGACTTGGACCCTAGTCCAAGAAGTGCCAGAGGCGGTCACGAGGGTGGAGGGCGCCCCCCTAGGCGCGCCCCTTGCCTCGTGGGCCCCCTGTTGCTCCACCGACGTACTCCTTCCTCCTATATATACCTACGTACCCCCGTCAGATCATACACGGAGCCAAAAACCTAATTCCACCGCCGCAACCTTCTGTATCCGTGAGATCCCACCTTGGGGCCTGTTCCGGAGCTCCGCCGGAGAGGGCATCTACCACGGAGGGCTTCTACATCAACACCATAGCCTCTCCGATGAAGTGTGAGTAGTTTACTTCAGACTTTCGGGTCCATAGTTATTAGCTAGATGGCTTCTTCTCTCTTTTTGGATCTCAATACAATGTTCTCCCCCTCTCTTGTGGAGATCTATTCGATGTAATCTTCTTTTTGCGGTGTGTTTGTTGAGACCGATGAATTGTGGGTTTATGATCTAGCTTATCTATGAACAATATTTGATTCTTCTCTGAATTCTTTTATGTATGATTGAGTTATCTTTGCAAGTCTCTTCGAATTATCCGTTTGGTTTGGCCAACTAGATTGGTAGTTCTTGTAATGGGAGAAGTGTTTAGCTTTGGGTTCAATCTTGCGGTGTCCTTACCTAGTGACAGAAAGGGTTGCAAGGCACGTATTGTATTGTTGCCATCGAGGATAACAAGATGGGGTTCTTATCATATTGCATGAATTTATCCCTCTACAACATGTCATCTTGCTTAAGGCATTACTCTATTTTACTTAATACTCTAGATGCATGCTGGATAGCGGTCGATGAGTGGAGTAATAGTAGTAGATGCAGAATCGTTTCGATCTACTTGTCCTGGACGTGATGCCTATATACATGATCATACCTAGATAATCTCATAATTATTCGCTTTTCTATCAATTGCTCAACAGTAATTTGTTCACCCAGGTCAAATTTTTTTTTCAGGTCAAAAAAAACAGTAATTTGTTCACCCACCGTAGAATACTTATGCTCTTGAGAGAAGCCACTAGTGAAACCTATGACCCCCAGGTCTATTCTCATCATATCAATCTCCATTACTTCATTTACTTGCTTTGTTTTTACTTTGCCTTTTACTTTCTACTTTGCATCTCTATATCAAAAATACCAAAAATATTACTTATCATCTCTATCAGATCTCACCCTTGTAAGTAACCTTGAAAGGATTGACAACCCCTAATCGCGTTGGTTGCGAGTAGCTATCGTTTTGTGTAGGTATGAGGGACTCGTGCGTGACCTCCTACTGGATTGATACCTTGGTTCTCAAAAACTGAGGGAAATACTTACACTACTTTACTGCATCATCCTCTCCTCTTCGGGGAAATCCAACGCAGTGCTCAAGAGGTAGCAAGAAGAATTTCTGGCGCCGTTGCCGGGGAGTTTGCACAAAAGTCAACCATACCAAGTACCCATCACAATCCCTATCTCTCGCATTACATTATTTGCCTCTCATTTTCCTCTCCCCCACTTCACCCTTGCCGTTTTATCCGCCCTCTCTTTCCCAATCTCCTCCTCTCTTTCTCTTTCGCCTTTTTCTCGTTTGCCTTTGGTTGAGTGTTGGATTACTTGTTACCATGGCCGAATAAAAAAGAACTAAGGGATTTCTCCCGAGTTCTAGTGCCTTGGATAACCTATCTATCCTTTCTAAGCTCATAAACAATGATGCTACAGAGGGACCCACCGGGATCACTAATGAGAATTTAGATGATTTTGATGATGATGACTCCGTAATCTTTCGCTATTTACTTGATGAATCATTAAAAGATGCTTGGGATAGGTTATTAAGTTGGGCTAGTTATGTGCCACAATATCAAATTGATGTTTACTTAAAAAGTATCTATGTTGGCTTGCCCGCCTCTTTCAAACAAGTTCTAGATTCTATTTTTGAAGAAGGTTTTCTTGAAGGGGATGCTATAGATACCTATGAAAAAATGAAAACCATATTTGGGTACCCTTTAAATGATAAAGTTGAATCAACTACTCTCTTGTGCTTTTATCAAAATGAAATATTAAAGAAATGAAGTCTAGCTTGGATGCAAATTTCCGTAACGTGCTTAATCTCACCTCATCCATTAATGGCAATGTTCTTAATCTGAATAGAAGGATGAATGACTTAGAAAGGAGACCTTCTCTTGCTACTTACACTTCCGGTGCCAAGGGGGGCACTCATTAAATCTATCTTCACTTTTATGCCTAGCTAGGGGCGTTAAACGATAGCGCTTGTTGGGAGGCAACCCAATTTTATTTTGTGTTCTTTGTTTTTGTTCCTGTTTAGTGCTAAATTTTGTTTCTACTTTCTGTTTAGATGTTGTTTTATGTTTTAGTTAGTGTTTGTGCCAAGTAGAACCTATAGGATAAGCTATGTGTTGGGGAACGTAGCAGAAATTCAAAATTTTCCTACGTGTCACCAAGATCTATCTATGGAGAAACCAGCAACGAGGGGAAGGAGAGTGCATCTACATACCCTTGTAGATCGCTAAGCGGAAGCGTTCAAGAGAATGGGGTTGATGGAGTCGTACTCGTTGTGATCCAAATCACCGGAGATCCTAGTGTCGAACGGACGACACCTCCGCGTTCAACACACGTACAGCCCGGTGACGTCTCCCACGATCCAGCAAGGAGAGAGGGAGCGGTTGAGTAAGACTTCGTCCAGCAGCAGCACAACGACGTGGTGGTGGTTGAGGAGCGTGGCAATCCTGCAGGGCTTCGCCAAGCACCGCGGGAGAGGAGGAGGGAGAGAGGTAGGGCTGCGCCAGGGTGAGGTGAAACTCATGTGTTGGCAGCCCCAAAGTCCTCAAGTATATATAGGGGGAGAGGGGGCTGTGCCCCCACCTAGGGTTCCACCCCTAGGGGCGGCGGCCAGCCCAAACCCATCTAGGGTGCGGCCAAGGGGGGGGGGAAGAGGGGAAACTTGCCCCCCAAGTTAGGTGGGTGCGCCCCCTTCCCCAAACCCTAGGCGCCTTGGGCCCTTGTGGGGGGGGGGCGCACCAGCCCACCTGGGGCTGGTCCCCTCCCACACTTGGCCCATGCAGCCCTCCGGGGATGCTGGTCCCACTTGGTGGACCCCCGGGACCCTCCCAATGGTCCCGGTACGTTACCGATAAAACCCGAAACTTTTCCGGTGACCAAAACAGGACTTCCCATATATAAATCTTTACCTCCGGACCATTCCGGAACTCCTCGTGACGTCCGGGATCTCATCCGGGACTCCAAACAACATTCGGTAACCACATACAAACTTCCTTTATAACCCTAGTGTCATCGAACCTTAAGTGTGTAGACCCTACGGGTTCGGAAATCATGCAGACATGACCGAGACGTTCTCCGGTCAATAACCAACAGTGGGATCTGGATACCCATGTTGGCTCCCACATGTTCCACGATGATCTCATCGGATGAACCACGATGTCAAGGACTCAATCGATCCCGTATACAATTCCCTTTGTCTAAGCGGTATTGTACTTGCTCGAGATTCGATCGTTGGTATGCCGATACCTTGTTCAATCTCGTTACCAGCAAGTCTCTTTACTCGTTCCGTAACACATCATCCCATGATCAACCCCTTGGTCACATTGTGCACATTATGATGATGTCCTACCGAGTGGGCCCAGAGATACCTCTCCGTCAACCGGAGTGACAAATCCCAGTCTCGATTCGTGCCAACCCAACAGATACTTTCAGAGATACCTGTAGTGCACCTTTATAGCCACCCAATTACGTTGTGACGTTTGGTACACCCAAAGCATTCCTACGGTATCCGGGAGTTGCACAATCTCATGGTCTAAGGAAATGATACTTGATATTAGAAAAGCTTTAGCATACGAACTACAGGATCTGTGCTAGGCTTAGGATTGGGTCTTGTCCATCACATCATTCTCCTAATGATGTGATCCCGTTATCAACGACATCCAATGTCCATGGTCAAGAAACTGTAACCATCTATTGATCAACGAGCTAGTCAATTAGAGGCTTACTAGGGACATGGTGTTGTCTATGTACCCACACATGTATCTGAGTTTCCTATCAATACAATTATAGCATGGATAATAAACGATTATCATGAACAAGGAAGTATAATAATAATAACTAATTTATTATTGCCTCTAGGGCATATTTCCAACAGTCTCCCACTTGCACTAGAGTCAATAATCTAGTTCACATGTGATTAACACTGATAGGTCACATCGCCATGTGACCAACATCCAAAGAGTTTACTAGTGTCACTAAACTAGTTCACATCACCATGTGATTAAGACTCAATGTGTTCTGGGGTTTGATCATGTTTTGCTTGTGAGAGAGGTTTTAGTCAACGGGTCTGCAACATTCAGATCCGTATGTATTTTGCAAATCTCTGTCATATTGTAAATGCTGCTTCCGCGCTCCACTTGGAGCTATTCCAAATGGTTGCTCCACTATACGTATCCGGTTTGCTACTCAGAGTCATTCGGATAGGTGTTAAAGCTTACATCGACATAACCCTTTCCGCCGAACTCTTTATCACCTCCATAATCGAGAAACATTTCCTTATTCCTCTAAGGATAATTTTGACCGTTGTCCAATGATCCGTTCCTGGATCATTCTTGTACCCCTTGACTGACTCATGGCAAGGCACACTTCCGGTGCTATACACAGCATAGCATACTATAGAGCCTACGTCTGAAGCATAGGGGACAACCTTCGTCCTTACTCTCTCTTCTGCCGTGGTCGAGCTTTAACTCTTAACTTCATACCTTACAACTCAGGCAAGAACTCCTTCTTTGACTGATCCATCTTGAACACCTTCAAGATCATGTCAAGGTATGTGCTCATTTGAAAGTACTTATTAAGTGTTTTTTATCTATCCTTATAGATCTTGATGCTCAACGTTCAAGTAGCTTAATCCAGGTTTTCCATTGAAAAACACTTTTCAAATAACCCTATATGCTTTACAGAAATTCTATAGTGCTCCCACTCACTTCTTTGGAAATACAAGTTTCTCATAAACTTTGTATAGACCCAAAATCTTTGATCATCTCATCAAAGCGTACATTCCAACTCCGAGATTCTTACTCCAGTCCTTAGAAGGATTGCTGGAGCTTTGCATACTTGTTAGCGTCTTTCAGGATTGTCAAAAACCTTCTGGTTGTATCACATACAACCTTTCCTCAAGAAAACTGTCAAGGAAACAATGTTTTGACATCCTATATGCAAGATTTCATAAATAATGCAGTAACTGCTAATCCAATTCCAACAGACTCTTAGCATCGCTACGAGGGAGAAAGCCTCACCGTAGTCAACTCCTTGAACTTGTCGGAAACCATCTTTAACGACAAGTCGAGCTTTCTTAATGGTGATACTTACCATCATTGTCTGTCTTCCTTTTAAAATCCATCTTTACCCAACGGCCTTACGACCATCAAGTATTTCTTCCAAAGTCATGGATCCTCTCTCGGATTTTATGGCCTCGAGCCATTCGTCGGAATCCGGGCCCACCATCGCTTCTCCATAGCTCGTAGGTTCATTGTTGTCTAGCAACATGACCTCTAAGACAGGATTGCGTACCACTCTAAAGTAGTACGCATCCTTGTCGACCTACGAAGTCCGGTAGTGACTTGATCCGAAGCATCATGATCACTATCATCAGCTTCCACTTCAATTGGTGTAGGTGCCACATGAACAACTTCCTGTGCCCTGCTACACACTGGTTGAAGTGATGGTTCAATAACCTCATCAAGTCTCCACCTCCCACTCAATTCTTTCGAGAGAAACTTTTCCTCGAGAAAGGACCCGTTTTTAGAAACAATTACTTTTGCTTCCGGATCTAAGATAGGAGGCATACCCAACCATTTTGGGTATCCTATGAAGATGTATTTATCCGTTTTGGGTTCGAGCTTATCACGATGAAACTTTTTCACATAAGCGTCGCAACCCCAAACTTTTTAAGAAACGACAACTTAGGTTTCTCCAAACCATATTTCAAACGATGTCGTCTCAACGGAATGTCACGACCAGTTTTTCAATAAAATACTTATTGAGAAATCGATCTCTTGATTCCAGTATAGAAAGAGTTATCCTTACTGGTAGACAAATACTTGAATACAGAAGACCAGTAGCATCAAATATATTACAAGGTTGAGCTGAGGATGCTCAACGATTTATTACAAACACGCCAATATTGTACATAAGGTTGGTTATGACACAGGGGTGTGGTGACATGCTACTAACTCGAGATACAAGAGGTGGTGGATAACTTGACTCCTAAACTGGCAGCTCATCGAGCGTCGAGGTGAGGCTCGATGAATTTATTTCTATGGTAGCGGAAGAGGATATAATACAGTGACCAAATCCAGGATCGCACAGGACTGACTGGGACTCCTCTAGGCGTCGGACTCGCTATCGAACTCTTCATCCATGAGATCGCCTTCATCAACATCTGGCCGAATCAACAAGCCAGGTGAGTACTTTGAAAGTACTCGCAAGACAGTTCGGACAAAAGATATAACAAATGCATGCATGAATGCGTCATGAGCAAAAATAATACTGCTCATTCAAATAATAAATATTTGCACGACATGATAAGTAAAAAGGAAGTCGGGCGGTAGTCCTCCCGAAATCCCAACAAACAACTGAAGACCGATCGGGTGTCTGGAGCGACGCCTCGAAAGGTAAACAAATAAATAATCATGCCGCAGTCGGGCGTCTAAGCGACACCACATAAAGGGCTTATATTGAAAAGTAAATGACAAGCGTGCCACAGTCGGACATCTGAGCGACATCACAGAAAGGGCTTATATCAAAAGTAAATAACCAGTGTGCCACAGTCGGACGTCTGAGCGACATCACAGAAAGGGCTTATCTCAAAAGTAAATAACAAGTGTGCCACAGTCGGACGTCTGAGCGACATCACGGAAAGGGCTTATCTCAAAAGTAAATAACAAGTGTGCCACAGTCGGACGTCTGAGCGACATCACAGAAAGGGCTTATCTCAAGAGTAAATAACAAGTGTACCACATTCGGACGTCTGAGCGACATCGCAGAAAGGGCTTATATCAAAAGTAAAAAATAGGTTAGTCCATCCATAAGAATAAACTTTTAACCGGACTTAACACTCATGTGGTTCACCGGAGTTTTGTCACTGGGACTGACATTTGACAAGATAAGATGAACATAGTACTTGGACATGTACAAGATGATTCAAAGGATTTTTGACTCTGCAGAGTTTGTACTAATTGCCCACATCCAACGGATTTCCTTAGTCACGAAGGACTAGTTCCGTTTACGGTATTTCGGTAGAAACACATCTAACCAGTACACACCCATTCCACCTCACGATGCCAGGAATCACCCTAGACAACATCCAAGAAAAACTTTGAGACGGGGAGGTCACAACCTCGAATAACATGGGATCAAATTTCTATACGCGCGCTCTAAGGGGTGTCCCCCTCTCGGTCCCAACCGGAAACACCCATGCCCCCTGACCGGATGACGGGCTTTAATCCAGGGCCATGGAACCCTCATCACGGCCTCTCTATTTGGTGTGTACCAGGAAAGCGGTTTGCAACTTACTAAGCCATATTCCTTGCGGAAAACATGTGGTAGTATAGGAAGGAAAACGAATGGGAACGTGACTTGATTCACGTTGATACTGAAGTCAAATGGTCTGGCATAAGACTGGCATGCTACAACACTTCCATCTTACCCATTCTCATGCCATCACATGGCCATGCAAACTTATATCCAACAACATATGGATTTCCGAAACTCACTTGCCTCACCTTTGCATGAGATATAACATTTATCGAAATGCTCATAAACATGCCATGAAACTACTAAATGCAAACATGCAACAACCACTCATCATATCAAAAGTTCAAACATGCTTGCCTGGTTCGGAGTAGTTGGAGTCTAACTTGGCGAAGTTCGCGGCTCCGTCACCTCCTCCGGTATCTACGGTATAAGAAAAATACGTAGTTATCGTAAATACCGCGAGTGCATAGAAAAGTGTTCCAAATATTTTTCAAATAAATATGACAAAAAACTAGATAGAAAAATAAAGATGACAGAAAAAGAATCAATCAAAAATCTGTTTCTGTTTAAAATTTATAAAGGTTTTAAGTCTAGGGACTCATCTGTAATGAAACAGAAAGTTTCCAGGGGCCAACTTAAAAAATAGAAAACGGTTCAAAAAAGAGAAATCACTGATGAGGGGACCCACCCATCAGGTTTGAAATTTCAAAGGGGGAAACAGAGCTCGTCGGCGCCCAAGAGCTGCGGTGGTCGCCGGCGGCGATCCACGGCGAGTTAGGATGATCGGAGAGTACCTACGTGCTCAGGGTGTCCTTCCGCGTCGGTGGGTCGTGGTGGTGGTCGCCGGCGAGCACCACGTCAACGGCAGTCCTTGCTCCGGCGGACAGCGGCTCGGGTGGAGTTGGATCTCGTCGGGGAGGGCTGTGGACGTCAAATTGAAGCCAGGGTTAGCTCACTGGGTTCCCGAGGAGACTACTGACAAGGTTAGGGCGGCGAGTGTGGCCTCACCGGAGTGGATCGAGCTGGTGGCTGAGGTGGATCGGGGCGGCCGGAGTTGGGGGAGGAGACCTCCTCGAGGTCCTCCTAGTGGCTTGGCGGGGTACTGGTGAGGTGCAGTGGTGGTGCGTGCTCGAGAACGAGCTCGGGACTCCTTTTTATAGGTGATCCGAGGCGGTGGCCGAGAACGGGGATCTCCGGCGATGGTTACAGCGGCGCAGTGCTTGGTCGGGGTGCTTAGGGGGTTGGGCATCAACGTGGAGGTCTACGGGTTCCGTTTAGAGGCTAACCCAGGTTGGATTTGGCGCGCAAGGTTGGTTTCGACAGAACGGGGCGGCGCGGGCCCGTCGGCGACAGAGGGCGCGCCCTGTGCTTGCCGGGCCACGGCGACGGTGCTGCGGGGTGTGCTGGCATGCATGAGGCCACGCGGAGGGCTAGGGAGTGTTGGGCGGCACAGAACGGCGTAGTGAGCCGGTGCTGGCTCCGTTGGCCGCCACGGGTGGCTCTGCCACCGCAGAAGCTGCTGGCATCGGCGATGCTCGCCGCCACCGACACCTGCGTCCGTCCAAGAGGGCGTGCAGTGCTCTGTCCAGGGAGAAGGGGCCGTACGCAACGCGCCAGGGTGCACGGGTGATCGGTGACAAGTCTCTGACGTAAAACGACACTGGAGATAACCCTGAAATCTGAATTTTACTGGAAGTACACAGGAACAGTGCCGGCCAAGTGTTTGATGAAATGATTTGAGCATGAGAGAAATTTATCTGGGGCTGATCTTTGGTGTGGTGGTCTCTCAAAGCACCTGGGGGCTGCCTGAATTTTGGTGGAATATTTGGAGAAATGAAAATATGAACTTCACCAAAAATGATGAATCTGATCCAAACTTGCAGAGGTTGAAACTTGAAAATTTTGAAAAGAGGAAGAGTGGATCTTGATGGGTCTAGGTTGTGGGTGCTAAGGACTATCCAGAGGAGTTGGTTTGAGATCAAAACTCAAAGAAAATCAGGCACTTCCTTTGTAAAGCATCTAGGCTTAGAATAAATGACAGAATTGTTTTGGGGAGAAAAATAAATGGAATAAAATCCAAAAATGGATTTAACTTGTTGGGACCGAATGTTTGGATTTCCCCAAAGTGGAGGGAGGGGTTTTGGGAGGATTTACCACATGAGGCATGGTAAAACCAAGGATGGTTCAAAACAAAAGAGTAGCTCCAAAATCCTTAGGGTTTCTTTTTTAAAAGAAAATAAATTCCAAGAAATGTTTTTGAGAAGGGAAACTCAGAAGAAAGGTTTTTAATAACCAAATACCAGGGGTGCAGAAGATACAAAAATCAAAGTCCTTGCCAAAGGGAAAAGTTTTGAGAGAGAGAGGTTTTAGGAAGGATTTTAAATGACCTTCTTCAAACCAAGCAAGGTTTTTGTTGAAAACTTAAAAAAAATTGGAGTGTCACAACACCTACCCCATTAGGAAAAATCTCGTCCCCGAGATTTCAGCTGATCCTCAAACAAGCGTGGGTGCTCTGTCCGAAGAAAATCCTCTCTTTCCCAAGTTGCTTCATTTTTGGTGTGATTGCTCCACTGAACTCTGAAAAACTTGATGGTTTTCTGTCGGGTCCTCCTTTCAGACTCCTCTAATATTTTTATTGGACATTCCCGGTAGGTGAGGTCTGGTTGCACGTCAATGTTTTCATGGGATACTTGCTTCTCTGGGTTGCTCACGTACTTCCTCAACTGCGAGACGTGGAACACGTCGTGGACATCGGATAATTCTTCGGGTAAGTCTAGCTGGTAGGCTACCGTGCCTCTTCGGGCCACTATACAAAATGGTCCGATGAATCTTGGTGCTAGCTTTCCCTTAACCTTGAATCGTTGCAGGCCCCTCATAGGAGATACTCGTAGGTACACAAACTCTCCGGGTTCAAAACTGATTCCCCGATGCTTTCGATCGTAATAACTCTTTTGTCGACTTTGAGCTGTCTTGAGTCGATCCCTAATCATCTTAACCTTTTCCTCAGCCTCCTTAAGTATATCTGGGCCGAAGATATGGTTGTCTCCGGTCTCTGACCAATTTAGTGGTGTACGACATCTTCGCCCGTACAGAGCTTCAAATGGTGCCATTTGTAGGCTGGCCTGGTAGCTGTTGGTGTATGCGAACTCTGTGTATGGCAAACTTTCTTCCCAATTGGTTCCATAGGTGAGGACACATGCTCTCAGCATGTCTTCTAGAATTTGGTTTACGCGTTCTGTCTGTCCATCAGTCTGGGGCTGGTATGCGGTACTGAATGCTAGTTGAGTACCTAGTGCCTGTTGTAGGTGATCCCAAAACCTAGAGACGAATTGTGTGCCTCTATTAGATATTATAGTCTTTGGGACCCCATGCAGGCAGACGATACGGGCAAGATAAAGCCGTGCAAGCTTCTGAGTGGTGTGAGTTGACTTCACCGGGATAAAATGTGCCACCTTAGTTAGTTTGTCGGTGATGACCCATATGGCGTCATTTCCGTGTCGTGACCGAGGTAGCCCAACAATAAAATCCATTCCAATCTCGTCCCATTTCCACTTGGGTATCTTGTTTGGCTGTAATAGTCCGGCTGGTTTCTGGTGCTCGGCCTTGATGCATTGACAAGAATCACAACATGCAATGAATGTGGCTATGTCCCTTTTCATACCGTGCCACCAAAAATTTTCCTGAAGTTCCTTGTACATTTTTGTTCCTCCAGGATGGATTGAATACGGAGCAGTGTGGCCTTCAGCTAGAATTTGTTGTTTGAGGTCCTCGACATTTGGTACGCAAAGCCTATCTCCATACCACAATATTCCTTGCTCGTCTATGACGAATTCTGAGGCCCTGCCCAAACTCGCTTTTCTTTTTATGCCTTCAATGCTGGGGTGTCCATGCTGAGCCTCCTTAATCTTTTCAATCAGAGTAGGTTGTATTTCCAAATTCAACACACTGCCTTCGGTGACCATTATTAGGTTGAGTTTGGCAAATTCCCGCTGAAATTCTGGTCTCAAATTTGTTATACTGTCGTCGCCCGAGCTGGGGTTCCGACTAAGGGCATCTGCCACTACATTTGCTTTTCCTGGATGATAGTGGATTCCAACATCATAATCCTTCACTAATTCCAACCAGCGTCGTTGCCGTAAATTGAGTTCCGGCTGTGTGAAAATATACTTGAGGCTCTTATGGTCTATGTATATTTCACAATGATTTCCAAGTAGAAAGTGTCTCCATTCTTTGAGTGCATGGATGACTGCTGCCAACTCCAGGTCATCAGTAGGATAATTTTCTTCATGCTTGCGAAGTTGTCTGGAGACATACGCAACTACCTTGCCTTCTTGCATCAATACGCATCCGAGGCCCTTCCGGGATGCGTCACAATACACCTCAAAATTCTTGTGTATGTCTGGCACAATTAATACTGGTGCCGTTGTTAATTTCCTTTTTAGTTCTTGGAAGCTTTTCTCACAAGCTTCCGTCCATTCAAACTTCTTGTCTTTGTCGAGTAACTGCATCATTGGCTTTGCTATGGTGGAGAATCCTTCAATAAATATTCGGTAGTATCCTGCCATTCCCAAGAAACTTCGTGCGTCCGTTATGCTGGATGGTGGTTTTCAGCCAAGTACGGCCTTGACCTTTTCCGGGTCTACGGCAATACCTTCTTGGGTCAGTACGTGGCCCAGAAAACCCACCTGTCTTAACCAAAATTCACATTTGCTGAAATTGGCGTACAGTTGATGTTTCCTGAGTTCTCCTAGTACAATTCTGAGATGTTCAGTGTGCTCTTCTGGTGTCTTGGAGTATATCAGAATATCATCGATGAATACCACAACAAACTTGTCCATAAACTTCATAAATACTTTGTTCATGAGGTGAACAAAATATGCGGGGGTGTTTGTTAGTCCAAGCGGCATTACTGTGAACTTATACAGTCCATATCTGGAGGTGAAGGCTGTCTTGGGGATATCTTCTGTTCACACTTTTAATTGATGGTATCCCGACCTTAAGTCAATTTTTGAGAAGACTTTGGCCTGAGCGAGCTGATCAAATAAATCATTTATCCGTGGCATTGGGTATTTGTTCTTGATTGTGACCATGTTAAGTGCTCGATAGTCTATACACAATCTCAGTGTCCCGTCCTTTTTCTTGGCAAATAAAATTGGAGAACCCCAAGGTGAGGAACTGGCTCGTATGTATCCTTTGTCCAACAATTCTTTTATTTGCTTCTTCAATTCTACCAACTCGGATGGTGCCATTCTGTATGGTTTCTTGTAAATGGGAGCGGTTCCGGGTGCTAGCTCAATGCTGAATTCTATCTCTCGGTCTGGTGGCATGCCTGGTAGTTCTTCGGGAAATACGTCTGGAAATTCACACACCACTGGAACCTTGCCTAACTCAGAAATGTCCACCTTGTTTAACCTTGGTTGCCAAGATATTTGTCTTTCTTTGGCTGAAACCTTTATTGTCTTCCCGTGATGGTGGGTGAGAATTACGGTCCGGTTGAAGCAGTCAATAAAACCTTTGTTGGTGGTTAACCAATCCATCCCTAGGATGACATCCAGTCCTTTATTTTCCAATACAATAAGGTTGGCGTAAAACTTCAATCCTTCAAATTCAATAACCACACCTTGACAGTAACTCTGGGTCACTTGCTTAATCCCAGGGGACTTGATGATCATGGATTTTTCCAAGGGAAGCATCGAAAAATTATTTTGCAAAGCAAATCTCTTCGAAATGAACGAGTGAGAAGCTCCAGAATCAAACAAAACCGTGGCAGGTATTGTGTTGACAGGGAACGTACCGAGTATGATATCCGGGGCATTTTGTGCTTCTTCTTTGGTCACGTGGTTCAGATGACCCTTCCTGTGGTTGTTATTGGGGTTGAAATTATTTCGCTTGGGTGCTGAATTATTTCCACTATTGTTTGGCTTTGGGGTTGAGTTCCTTGGCTTGGGGCACTGCTTGGCATAGTGCCCTTCTTCTCCACAAGCGTAGCAAGTAACGCCTGGGCGATATGTGAACTCCTTGTCCCTTGCATGGAAATTCTTGATTGGGTGTGAATTATTCATCGTGGGTTTGTGTGTCCCACCTTTCTAAAATTCCGTCTTGCTTCGGTGGTTTCGATCCTGAGTAGTCTGGTCCCTTTTGCGTTTGCGGAAATCCTCCAAGCTGCGTCGCTCATTTTCCAAGGTAATAGCCTTATCCGCCAGTGTTTTAAAATCTGGAAAGGTGTGCACAACCAGCTGCCATCTAAGCGCGGGTGCCAGGCCTTCCAAGAATTTTTCCATCTTCTTGCTTTCAGTCATACGCTCTTCGTTGGCGTAGCGAGACAGCAGAGTAAACTGGTTGTTGTATTCTGACACCGTCATGGTCCTTTGTTTGAGGTCATCAAATTCTCTCTTCTTGATCTTCATAACACTTTTAGGAATGTGTGCCCCACGAAAACCTTCTTTGAATTCCTCCCAGGTTATTTCATTTTCGGTGGGGTGCATGTGTAGGAAATTTTCCCACCAGGATGCAGCTGCTCCAGTGAGATAGTGCGGCGCATACAGTACTTTCTCATGGTCTGAACATTGTGCAATAATTAATTTTCTTTCCATGTCTCGAAGCCAGTCGTCGGCCTCAAGAGGTTTGTCAGTATGAGAAAATGTTGGGGGACGCGTCTTCTGTAGCTCAGACAACTTGGATTGCTGCTGATACTGTCCACGGTGATTTCCCATATTGATGACTTGGTTCATCATTTCCTGATGTTGTTGCTGACTCTGTTCATAAAGGCGACATACTTGGGTAAATGTTATTTCACTGTCCTGTTGACTTGACTGCCCCTGTGTGAAATTGTTGTTTGGTGGTGTGCCATAATTTTCCTCTGGCGGAATTGGCATGGAGCGCGTCCAAGGACGAGACATCTTTCACTCTCGGGATATTTTTTGTAAAACTCGTAAGAAAAGAAATTGAGTCGCAACAGTCAATAAATTCACAAATACGGAAATTTTAAAAGCTCCAGGATTTTTCAAGAAAATAAAAGATTGCGCACGGAGAAGGACTATTAAATATGTTACACGCAAGCAGTAATTATACAATACATCACTCAGGATATGTGTACATATTCCTGACATGTTATTTAGGCTAGTGCACTTCTTCAGACCCTACATGATGCGCAATCAAACTACTTCCCACAACCTATGTACATATAAACATATAGTACAAGCCGGTACATCGCATGGCGGCTAAGCGTACTCAGTCGGAGATGGTGAGGATCTCCCTTGGCCTGCCGAGGGTGAGGCGTAGTGAGGTGGGGGACTCAACTTCCTCCTCGCTAATAGGCTCCAGATGTGAAGTGCTGCACTGAGCTGGTGGAGCGGGTGCCATAGGCGGAGTAACACAAATAGGAGTGGGCGCAATAGGTGGTGCAAAACGAACTGGAGTGGGTGCAATGACTTGGTTGAACTCCTCGGTGCTAGGTAGGCGACGAGCAGTGGCGAGAATGGTAGGTGAATGAGATGCCGAGGACGAGATGAAAGTCAGCGGTGGAGCGGTGTGCAGGAGCTCCCTCCTGTTGGCGGCACCGCCATGGACTGAGTCCATGCGGGCAGCTACAAGGTCGTCCACCATGCTGTCGAAGGCTGCCTCCAGAGCTCGGAGGTACTCGACAAGCATCTCAAAGGCCTCGTCTCGCTCTCCTCTGGGGCAAGCGAATGAGTAATGACAGGTATATGGCACGTGGCATGGAAGGTAGCGGTAGCGACGAGTCTTCATTGAAGGAAGAACATCCCGGAGACGAGCTATCGCCTCATGGGCAGCCATCTGCATAGCATGCCTCTCCGTAGGCATGGCTCTCCCCAAGAACCGGAAGCGGCGTAACTCAACACGCCCTCCCTTGAATTGCACCGCGGCCTGGTGCATGGTCAGACTGTCGTTGATCTTGTGTGGGTAGAGTGTGAAGACTGGGCGCACTGATGGCCCCATCGCGACCTGGACGATGAAGGAGAGGATCTTGACGAACCCCTCAGGTACGTTGGCGAACACCTGTGACTCACAGTCGTTGCCAGCCATCTAAAAAGTAGGCAAGAATTCTGAATGGTCAGATCATAAACTTATGCTGATTGTCAGAAAATGACTACATTTGTAAAAATATGAATAAACTCTACTATGCTAATAACCGATTAGCGATTGCACCTAGTGGCTTCCTACAGTCAGCCTGGCTCTGGTACCAAGTTTTTCATGACCGGTTTTTCAATAAAATACTTATTGAGAAATCGATCTCTTGATTCCAGTATAGGAAGAGTTATCCTTACTGGTAGACAAATACTTGAATAAAGAAGACCAGTAGCATCAAATATATTACAGGGTTGAGCCGAGGATGCTCAACGATTTATTACAAACACGCCAATATTGTACATAAGGGCGGTTATGACACAGGGGTGTGGTGACATGCTACTAACTCGAGATACAAGAGGTGGTTGATAACTTGACTCCTAAACTGGCAGCTCATCGAGCGTCGAGGTGAGGCTCGATGAATTTATTTCTGGGGTAGCGGAAGCGGATATAATACAGTGACCAAATCCAGGATCGCACGGGACTGACAGGGACTCCTCTAGGCGTCGGACTCGCTATCGAACTCTTCATCCATGAGATCGCCTTCATCAACATCTGGCCAAATCAACAAGCCAGGTGAGTACTTTGAAAGTACTCGCAAGACAGTTCGGACAAAAGATATAACAAATGCATGCATGAATGCGTCATGAGCAAAAATAATAATGCTCATTCAAATAATAAATATTTGCACGACATGATAAGTAAAAAGGAAGTCGGGCGGTAGTCCTCCCGAAATCCCAACAAACAACTGAAGACCGATCGGGTGTCTGGAGCGACGCCTCGAAAGGTAAACAAATAAATAATCATGCCGCAGTCGGGCGTCTAAGCGACACCACATAAAGGGCTTATATTAAAAAGTAAATGACAAGCGTGCCATAGTCGGACGTCTGAGCGACATCACAAAAAGGGCTTATATCAAAAGTAAATAACCAGTGTGCCACAGTCGGACTTCTGAGCGACATCACAGAAAGGGCTTATCTCAAAAGTAAATAACAAGTGCGCCACAGTCGGACGTCTGAGCGACATCACAGAAAGGGCTTATCTCAAAAGTAAATAACAAGTGTGCCACAGTCGGACGTCTGAGCGACATCACATAAAGGGCTTATCTCAAAAGTAAATAACAAGTGTACCACAGTCGGACGTTTGAGCGACATCGCAGAAAGGGTATCAAAAGTAAATAACAGGTTAGTCCATCCATAAGAATAAACTTTTAACCGGACTTAACACTCATGTGGTTCACCGGAGTTTTGTCACTAGGACTGACATTCGACAAGATAAGATGAACACAGTACTAATTGCCCACAGCCAACGGATTTCCGTAGTCACGAAGGACTAGTTCCGTTTACGGTATTTCGGTAGAAACACATCTAACCAGTACACACTCATTCCACCTCACGATGCCAGGAATCACCCTAGACAACATCCAAGAAAAACTTTGAGACGGGGAGGTCACAACCTCGAATAACATGGGATCAAATTTCTATACGCGCGCTCTAAGGGGTGCCCCCCTCTCGGTCCCAACCGGAAACACCCATGCCCCCTGACCGGATGACGGGCTTTAATCCAGGGCCATGGAACCCTCATCACGGCCTCTCTATTTGGTGTGTACCAGGAAAGCAGTTTGCAACTTACTAAGCCATATTCCTTGCGGAAAACATGTGGTAGTACAGGAAGGATAACGAATGGGAACATGACTTGATTCACGTTGATACTGAAGTCAAATGGTCTGGCATAAGACTGGCATGCTACAACACTTCCATCTTACCCATTCTCATGCCATCACATGGCCATGCAAACTTATATCCAACAACATATGGATTTCCGAAACTCACTTGCCTCACCTTTGCATGAGATATAACATTTATCGAAATGCTCATAAACATGCCATGAAACTACTAAATGCAAACATGCAACAACCACTCATCATATCAAAAGTTCAAACATGCTTGCCTGGTTCGGAGTAGTTGGAGTCTAACTTGGCGAAGTTCGCGGCTCCGTCACCTCCTCCGGTATCTACGGGATAAGAAAAATACGTACTTATCGTAAATACCGCGAGTGCACAGAAAAGTGTTCCAAATATTTTTCAAATAAATATGAAAAAAACTAGACAAAAAAATAAAGATGACAGAAAAAGAATCAATCAAAAATCTGTTTCTGTTTAAAAGTTATAAAGGTTTTAAGTCCAGGGACTCATGTGTAATGAAACAGAAAGTTTCTAGGGGCCAATTTAGAAAAACAGAAAACGGTTCGAAAAAGAGAAATCAGTGACGAGGGGACCCACCCGTCAGGTTTGAAATTTCAAAGGGGGAAACAGAGCTCGTCGGCGCCCGAGAGCTGCGATGGTCGCCAGCGGCGATCCACGGCGAGTTAGGATGATCGGAGAGTACCTACGTGCTTAGGGTGTCCTTCCGCATCAGTGGGTGGTGTTGGTGGTCGTCGGCGAGCACCACGTCGACGGCGGTCCTTGCTCCGGCGGACGGCGGCTCGGGTGGAGTTGGATCTCGTCGGGGAGGGCTGCGGAGGTCAAATTGAAGCCGGGGTTAGGTCACTGGGTTCCCGAGGAGGCAACTGACAAGGTTAGGGCGGCGAGTGTGGCCTCACCGGAGTGGATCGAGCTGGTGGCCGAGGCGGATCGGGGCGGCCGGAGTTGGGGGAGGAGACATCCTCGAGGTCCTCCTAGTGGCTTGGCGGGGTACTGGTGAGGTGAAGTGGTGGTGCGTGCTCGAGAACGAGCTCGGGACTCCTTTTTATTGGTGATCCGAGGCGGTGGCCGAGAACGGGGATCTCCGGTGATGGTTATGGCGGCGCAGTGCTTGGTCGGGGTGCTTAGGGGGTTGGGCATCAACGTGGAGGTCTACGGGTTCCGTTTAGAGGCTAACCCAGGTTGGATTGGGCGCGCAAGGTTGGTTTCGACAGAACGGGGCGGCGCGGGCCCGTCGGCGGCAGAGGGCGCGCCCTGTGCTTGCCGGGCCACGGCGACGGTGCTGCAGGGTGCGCTAGCATGCATGAGGCCACACGGAGGGCTAGGGAGCATTGGGCGGCGCAGAACAGCGTAGCGAGCCGGTGCTGGCTCCGTTGGCCGCCACGGGTGGCTCTGCCACCGCAGAAGCTGCCGGCATCGGCGATGCTCGCCGCCACTGACACCTGTGTCCGTCCAAGAGGGCGTGCGGTGCTCTGTCCAGGGAGAAGGGGCCATGCGCAATGCGCCAGGGTGCACGGGTGATCGGTGACAAGTCTCTGACGAAAAACGACACTGGAGATAACTCTGAAATCTGAATTTTACTGAAAGTGCACAGGAACAGTGCCGGCCAAGTGTTTGATGAAATGATTTGAGCATGAGAGAAATTTATCTGGGGATGATCTTTGGTGTGGTGGTCTCTCAAAGCACCTGGGGGCTGCCTGAATTTTGGTGGAATATTTGGAGAAAGGAAAATATGAATTTCACCAAAAATGATGAATCTGGTCCAAAGTTGCAGAGGTTGAAACTTGAAAATTTTGAAAAGAGGAAGAGTGGATCTTGATGGGTCTAGGTTGTGGGTGCTAAGGACTATCCAGAGGAGTTGGTTTGAGATCAAAACTCAAAGAAAATCTGGCACTTCCTTTGTAAAGCATCTAGGCTTAGAATAAATGACAGAATTGTTTTGGGAACAAAAATAAATGGAATAAAATCCAAAAATGGATTTAACTTGTTAGGACAGAATGTTTGGATTGCCCCAAAGTGGACGGAGGGGTTTTGGGAGGACTTACCACATGAGGCATGGTAAAACCAAGGATGGTTCAAAACAAAAGAGTAGCTCCAAAATCCTTAGGGTTTCTTTTTTAAAAGAAAATAAATTCCAAGAAATGTTTTTGAGATGGGAAACTCAGAAGAAAGGTTTTTAATAACCAAATACCAGGGGTGCAGAAGATACAAAAATCAAAGTCCTTGCCAAGGGGAAAAGTTTTGAGAGAGAGAGGTTTTAGGAAGGATTTTAAATGACCTTCTTCAAACCAAGCAAGGTTTTTGTTGAAAACTTTTAAAAAAAATTTGGAGTGTCACATGGAATTACGTGGTGCCCTTATTAAAGTGAGTGTGGTTGTCTCTAATACCTAACCCATGAACGATAGTGGTAATTTGATAAGAGACATCATGGTATGCACCATATATATCCAATAGGGTGCAACTATGATGTTCGGAGACACCATCACACTATGGTGTTCCAGGCGGTACTAATTGTGAAACAATTTCCACAATGTCTTAATTGCGTGCCATAGCTCGTAACTCAGATACTCATCTCTATGATCATATCATAGACATTTTATCCACTTGTCACAATGATCTTCAACTTCACTCTAAAATTACATGAACCATTCAATAATTCAGACTTGTGTTTCATCAAGTAAATATACTCAACATCTACTCGAATCATCTGTGAAGTAAGAACATAACGATATTCACTGCATGCCTCAGCACTCATTGGACTGCACACATCAAAATGTGTTACTTCCAACAAGTTGCTATCTTGTTCCATCTTACTGAAAACGAGGCTCTTCAGTCATCTTGCCCATGTGGTATGATTTGCATGTCTCAAGTGATTCAAAATCAAGTGAGTCCAAATGATCCATCTGCATGGAGTTTCCTCATGCGTACATACCAATAGACATGGTTCGCATGTCTCAAACTTTTCAAAACGAGTGAGTCCAAAGATCCATCAACATGGAGCTTCTTCATGCGTTTTATACCAATACGACTCAGTGCCACAAGTATGTGGTACTATCATTACTATCTTATATCTTTTGGCATGAATATGTGTATCACTACGATCGAGATTCAATAAACCATTCATTTTAGGTGCAAGACCATTGAAGGTATTGTTCAAATAAACAGAGTAACCATTATTCTCCTTAAGTGAATAACCATATTGCGATAGACATAATCCAATCATGTCTATGCTCAACGCAAACACCAAACAACAATTATTTAGGTTTAACACCAATCTCGATGGTAGAGGGAGCGTGCGATGCTTGATCACATCAAACTTGGAAACACTTCCAACACATATCGTCAGCTCACCTTTAGCTAGTCTCCATTTATTCTGTAGCTTTTATTTCAAGTTACTAACACTTAGCAACCGAACCGGTATCTAATACCCTGATGCTACTAGGAGTACTAGTAAAGTACACATTAACATAATGTATATCCAATATACTTCCGTTGACCTTGCCTGCCTTCTTATCTACCAAGTATCTAGGGTGGTTCTGCTTTAGTGTCCGTTCCTCTCATTACAGAAGCACTTAGTCTCGGGTTTGGGCTCAACCTTGGGTTTTCACTAGAGCAGCAACTGTTTTGCCGTTTCATGAAGTATCCCTTCTTGCCCTTGCCCTTCTTGAAACTAGTGGTTTTACTAACCATCAACAATTGATGCTCCTACTTGACTTCTACTTTCGCGGTGTCAAACATCGCGAATACTTCAAGGATCATCATATCTATCCCTGATATGTTATAGTTCATCACGAAGCTCTATCAGCTTGGTGGCAATGACTTTGGAGAAACATCACTATCTCATCTGGAGGATCCACTCCCACTCGATTCAAGTGATTGTTGTACTCAGACAATCTGAGCACAAGATCAACGATTGAGCTTTTCTCCCTTAGTTTGCAGGCTAAGAAAATCGTCGGAGGTCTTGTACATCTGACGTGGGCATGAGCCTGAAATCCCAATTTCAGCCCTCGAAACATCTCATATGTTCTGCGACGTTTCGAAATCGTCTTTGGTGCCTCAACTCTAAACCGTTTAACTGAACTATCACGTAGTTATCAAAACGTGTATGTCCGATGTTCGCAACATCCACAGACGATGTTTGAGGTTCAGCACACCGAGAGGTGCATTAAGGACATAAGCCTTCTACTGTCCGCATAATTGCTACTGTCAACTTTCAACTATATTTTCTCTAGGAACATATCTAAAACAGTAGAACTAAAGGGCGAGCTATGACATAATTTGCAAAGGGTTTTTGACTATGTTCAGGATAATTAAGTTCATCTAATGAACTCCCACTCAGATAGACATCCCTCTAGTCATCTAAGTGATTACATGATCCGAGTCAACTAGGCCGTATCCGATCATCACGTGAGACGGACTAGTCATCATGGGTGAACATCTTCATGTTGATCGTATCTACTATACGACTCATGCTCAACCTTTCGGTCTCTTGTGTTCCGAGGCCATGTCTGTACATGCTAGGCTCGTCAAGTTAGCCTAAGTGTTTCGCGTGTGTAAATCTGGCTTACACCCGTTGTATGTGAACGTAAGAATCTATCACACCCGATCATCACGTGGTGCTTCGAAACGACAAACTTTCGCAACGGTGCACAGTTAGGGCGAACACTTTCTTGAAATTTTAATGAGGGGTCATCTTATTTACTACCGTCGTCCTAAGCAAATAAGATGAATAAACATGATAAACATCACATGCAATCAAATAGTGACATGATATGGCCAATATCATATTGCTCCTTTTGATCTCCATCTTCGGGGCTCCATGATCATCATCGTCACCGGCATGACACCATGATCTCCATCATCATTATCTCCATCATCATTATCTCCATCATCGTGTCTCCATGAAGTTGTCTCGCCAACTTATTACTTCTACTACTATGGCTACCGGTTAGCAATAAAGTAAAGTAATTACATGGCGTTTGTTCAATGACACGCAGGTCATACAATAAATTAAGACAACTCCTATGGCTCCTGCCGGTTGTCATACTCATCGACATGCAAGTCGTGATTCCTATTACAAGAACATGATCAATCTCATACATCACATATCATTCATCACATTCTTCTTGGCCATATCACATCACATAGCATACCCTGCAAAAACAAGTCAGACGCCCTCTAATTGTTGTTTGCATGTTTTACGTGGCTGCTATGGGTTTCTAGCAAGAACGTTTCTTACCTACGCAAAACCACAACGTGATATGCCAATTGCTATTTACCCTTCATAAGGACCCTTTCATCGAATTCATTTCGACCAAAGTGGGAGAGACTGGCACCCGCTAGCCACCTTATGCACCAAGTGCATGTTAGTCGGTGGAACCTGTCTCACGTAAGTGTACGTGTAAGGTCGGTCCGGGCCGCTTCATCCCACAATACCGTCGAAACAAGATTGGACTAGTAACGGTAAGCATATTGAACAAAATCAACACCCACAACTACTTTGTGTTCTACTCATGCAAAGAATCTACGCAATAGACCTAGCTCATGATGCCACTGTTGGGGAACGTAGCAGAAATTCAAAATTTTCCTACGTGTCACCAAGATCTATCTATGGAGAAACCAGCAACGAGGGGAAGGAGAGTGCATCTACATACCCTTGTAGATCGCTAAGCGGAAGCGTTCAAGAGAACGGGGTTGAAGGAGTCGTACTCGTCGTGTTCCAAATCACCGGAGATCCTAGTGCCGAACGGACGACACCTCCGCGTTCAACACACGTACAGCCCGGTGACGTCTCCCACGCCTTGATCCAGCAAGGAGAGAGGGAGAGGTTGAGGAAGACTCCGTCCAGCAGTAGCACAACGGCGTGGTGGTGGTGGAGGAGCGTGGCAATCCTGCAGGGCTTTGCCAAGCACCGCGGGAGAGGAGGAGGGAGAGAGGTAGGGTTGCGCCAGGGTGAGGTGAAACTCATGTGTTGGCAGCCCCAAAGTCCTCAAGTATATATATAGGGGGAGAGGGAGGGCTGCTCCCCCACCTAGGGTTCCACCCCTAGGGGCGGGGGCCAGCCCAAACCCATCTAGGGTGCGGCCAAGGGGGCGAGAGGGGAAACTTGCCCCCCCAAGTTAGGTGGGTGCGCCCCCTTCCCCAAACCCTAGGCGCCTTGGGCCCTAGTGGGGGGCGCACCAGCCCACCTGGGGCTGGTCCCCTCCCACACTTGGACCATGCAGCCCTCCAGGGATGGTGGTCCCACTTGGTGGACCCCCGGGACCCTTCCGGTGGTCCCGGTACGTTATCGATAAAACCTGAAACTTTTTCGGTGACCAAAACAGGACTTCCCATATATAAATCTTTACCTCCGGACCATTCCGGAACTCCTCGTGACGTCCGGGATCTCATCCGGGACTCCGAACAACATTCGGTAACCACATACAAACTTCCTTTATAACCCTAGCGTCATCGAACCTTAAGTGTGTAGACCCTACGGGTTCGGGAATCATGCAGACATGACCGAGACGTTCTCCGGTCAATAACCAACAGCAGGATCTGGATACCCATGTTGGATCCCACATGTTCCACGATGATCTCATCGGATGAACCACGATTTCAAGGACTCAATCGATCCCGTATACAATTCCCTTTGTCTAAGCGGTATTGTACTTGCTCGAGATTCGATTGTCGGTATGCCGATACCTTGTTCAATCTCGTTACCGGCAAGTCTCTTTACTCGTTTCGTAACACATCATCCCGTGATCAACCCCTTGGTCACATTGTACACATTATGATGATGTCCTACCGAGTGGGCCCAGAGATACCTCTCCGTCAACCGGAGCGACAAATCCCAGTCTCGATTCGTGCCAACCCAACAGATACTTGCGGAGATACCTGTAGTGCACCTTTATAGCCACCCAGTTACGTTGTGACGTTTGGTACACCCAAAGCATTCCTACGGTATCTGGGAGTTGCACAATCTCATGGTCTAAGGAAATGATACTTGACATTAGAAAAGCTTTAGCATACGAACTACACGATCTATGCTAGGCTTAGGATTGGTTCTTTTCCATCACATCATTCTCCTAATGATCTGATCCCGCTATCAACGACATCCAATGTCCATGGTCAGGAAACTATAACCATCTATTGATCAACGAGCTAGTCAATTAGAGGCTTACTAGGGACATGGTGTTGTCTATGTACCCACACATGTATCTGAGTTTCCTATCAATACAATTATAGCATGGATAATAAACGATTATCATGAACAAGGAAATGTAATAATAATAATTAATTTATTATTGCCTCTAGGGCATATTTCCAACACTATGATGATAGTTGATTTGATTCTGCTGAAAAACAGAAACTTTGCGCTCACGAGAAAAAATTCAATAAATCACAGGAACGTGCTTTTGCATTCATTCTTTTTTCTGCTGATCAATAAACAAATTTTCCAGTACGTCCTATTTTGATAGAATTTTTAGAGTTTCATAAGTTTGCGTTAGTTACAGATTACTACAGACTGTTCTGTTTTTGACAGATTCTGTTTTTTATGTGTTGTTTGCTTATTCCAATGTATCCATGGCTAATAAATTAGTTTATAAACCATAAGGAAGTTGGAATACAGTAGGTTTAAATCCAATATAAATAAAGAATGAGTTCATTACAGTACCTTGAAGTAGTCTTTTGTTTTCTTTCACTAACGGAGCTCACGAGATTTCTATTGAGTTTTGTGTTGTGAAGTTTTCAAGTTTTGGGTGAATTCTTTTTTATGGATTATGGAACAAAGAGTGGCAAGAGCCTAAGCTTGGGGATGCCCATGGCACCCCCAAGATAATCCAAGGACACCAAAAAGTCAAAGCTTGGGGATGCCCCGGAAGGCACCCCCTCTTTCGTCTACTTCCATCGGTAATTTACTTGGAGCTATATTTTTATTCACTACATGTCATGTGTTTTGCTTGGAGCGTCTTGTATTATTTGTGTCTTTGCTTGTTAGTTTGCCACAATCATCCTTTCTGTACACACCTTTTGAGAGAGCCATACATGATTTGGAATTTGCTAGAATACTCTATGTACTTCACTTATATCTTTTGAGCTTGATAGTTTTTGCTCATAGTGCTTCACTTATATCTTTTGAGCTTGATAGTTTTTGCTCATAGTGCTTCACTTATATCTTTTGAGCGTGATAATTTTTGCTCTAGTGCTTCACTTAGATCTTTTAAGAGCACGGTAGTGGATTTGTTTTAAAGAAACAATTGATCTCTCATGCTTCACTTAGATTATTTTGAGAGTTATTGATAGCATGGTAATTTGCTTAATGTTAATATACTTGGTATTCAAGATATGTGAAACTTCCTTTTGAGTGAGTTGAATACTAAGATAAGTTTGATGCTTGATAACTGTTTTGAGATATGGAGGTGATAATATCAAAGCAATGCTAGTTGGGGTGATTATGAATTTAAAGAATGCTTGTGTTGAAGTTTGTGATTCCCGTAGCTTGCACATATGGTGAACCGCTTGTGATGAAGTCGGAGCACAATTTTATTTATTGATTGTCTTCCTTATGAGTGGCAGTCGGGGATGAGCGATGGTCTTTTCCTACCAATCTATCCCCCTAGGAGTATGCGTTGAATGTTTTGGTTTTTGATGACTTCCAAATTTTTTGCAATAAGTGCATGAGTTCTTCTGATTAATGTTGAGTCCATGGATTATACGCACTCTCACCCTTCCACCATTGCTAGCCTCTCTAATACCGCGCACTTTTTGCCGGTATCATACACCCTCCATATACCTTCCTCAAAATAGCCACCATACCTACCTATCATGGCATTTCCATAGCCATTCCGAGATATATTGCCATGCAACTTTCCACCGTTCCGTTCATATGACACACATTACTTTTGTCATATTGCTTTTTTCATGAACATGTAGTTGACATTGTATTTGTGGCAAGGCCATCTTCATAAATTTTCATACATGTCACTCTTGATTCATTGCATATCCCGGTACACCGCCGGAGGCATTCATATAGAATCATATCTTGTTCTAAGTATCGAGTTGTAATTGTTGAGTTGTAAGAAAAATATAAGTGTGATGATCATCATTATTAGAGCATTGTCCCAGTGAGAAAAGGATGATGGAGACTATGATTCCCCCATAAGTCGGGATGAGACTCCGGACTTTATGAAAAATAAAAGAGGCCAAAGAAGCCCAAATAAAAAAAAGAGGCCAAAGAAGCCCACCAAAATAAAAAAAGAAAGAAAAGAAAAAATGAGAGAAAAAGAGAGAAGGGACAATGCTACTATCCTTTTTCCACACTTGTGCTTTAAAATAGCACCATGATCTTCATGATAGAGAGTCTCATATGTTGTCACTTTCATTTACTAGTGGGAATTTTTCATTATAGAACTTGGCTTGTATATTCCAATGATGGGCTTCCTCAAAAGTGCCCTAGGTCTTCGCGAGCGAGCAAGTTGGATGCACACCCACTTAGTTTCTTTTGTTGAGCTTTCATATACTTATAGCTCTAGTGCATCCGTGCATGGCAATTCCTACTCACTCATATTGATATCTATCAATGGGCATCTCCATAGCCCGTTGATACGCCTAGTTGATGTGAGACTATCCTCTCCTTTTTTGTCTTCTCCACAACAACCATTCTATTCCACCTATAGTGCTATGTCCATGGCTCACGCTCATGTATTGCGTGAAAGTTGAAAAAGTTTGAGATTTCTAAAGTATGAAACAATTGCTTGGCTCGTCATCGGGGTTGTGCATGATTAAATACTTTGTGTGATGAAGATAGAGCATAGCCAGACTATATGATTTTGTAGGGATAACTTTCTTTAACCATGCTATTTTGAGAAGACATGATTGCTTTAATTTTTATGCTTGAAGTATTATTATTTTTATGTTAATATGAACTTTTGTCTTGAATCTTTCGGATCTGAATATTCATGTCACAATTAAGAAGATTTACATTGAAATTATGCCAAAGTATCACTCCGCATCAAAAATTCTTTTTTATCATTAACTTACTCGAGGACGAGCAGGAATTAAGCTTGGGGATGCTTGATACGTCTCCAACGTATCTATAATTTTTGATTACTCCATGCTACTTTGTCTACTATTTGGGACTATATTGGGCTTTATTTTCCACTTTTATATTATTATTGGGACTAACCTATTAAGCGGAGGCCCAGCCCAGAATTGCTGTTTTTTTGCCTATTTCAGTATTTCGAAGAAACGGAATATCAAACAGAGTCCAAATGGAATAAAACCTTCGGGAACGTGATGTCCTCACCGAACGTGATCCAGGAGACTTGGACCCTACTCCAAGAAGTGCCAGAGGCAGTCACGAGGGTGGAGGGCGCGCCCCCCAGGGCGCGCCCCCCTTCCTCGTGGGCCCCCTGTTGCTCCACTGACGTACTCCTTCCTCCTATATATAGCTACGTACCCCCGTCAGATCATACACGGAGCCAAAAACCTAATTCCACTGCCGCAACCTTCTGTATCCGCGAGATCCCATCTTGGGGCATGTTTCGGAGCTCCGCCAGAGAGGGCATCTACCACGGAGGGCTTCTACATCAACACCATAGCCTCTCCGATGAAGTGTGAGTAGTTTACTTCAGACCTTCGGGTCCATAGTTATTAGCTAGATGGCTTCTTCTCTCTTTTTGGATCTCAATACAATGTTCTCCCCCTCTCTTGTGGAGATCTATTCGATGTAATCTTCTTTTTGCGGTGTGTTTGTTGAGACCGATGAATTGTGGGTTTATGATCCAGCTTATCTATGAACAATATTTGATTCTTCTCTGAATTCTTTTATGTATGATTGAGTTATCTTTGAAAGTCTCTTCGAATTATCCGTTTGGTTTGGCCAACTAGATTGGTAGTTCTTGTAATGGGAGAAGTGTTTAGCTTTGGGTTCAATCTTGCGGTGTCCTTACCCAGTGACAGAAAGGGTTGCAAGGCACGTATTGTATTGTTACCATCGAGGATAACAAGATGGGGTTCTTATCATATTGCATGAATTTATCCCTCTACATCATGTCATCTTGCTTAAGGCGTTACTCTGTTTTACTTAATACTCTAGATGCATGCTGGATAGCGGTCGATGAGTGGAGTAATAGTAGTAGATGCAGAATCGTTTCGATCTACTTGTCTTGGACGTGATGCCTATATACATGATCATACCTAGATAATCTCATAAGTATTCGCTTTTCTATCAATTGCTCAACAGTAATTTGTTCACCCACCGTAGAATACTTATGCTCTTGAGAGAAGCCACTAGTGAAACCTATGGCCCCCGGGTCTATTCTCATCATATCAATCTCCATTACTTTATTTACTTGCTTTGTTTTTACTTTGCCTTTTACTTTTTACTTTGCATCTCTATATCAAAAATACCAAACATATTACTTATCATCTCTATCAGATCTCACCCTTGTAAGTAACCGTGAAGGGATTGACAACCCCTAATCGTGTTGGTTGCGAGGAGCTATCGTTTTGTGTAGGTACGAGGGACTCGTGCGTGATCTCCTACTGGATTGAGACCTTGGTTCTCAAAAACTGAGGGAAATACTTACGCTACTTTATTGCATCATCCTCTCCTCTTCGGGGAAATCCAATGCAGTGCTCAAGAGGTAGCAGTGCCACATAGGCGGAGGCTGCTGAATATTGCCCATCTGTAGTGTGCTTCCAAACTATGTCATGATCGGCATGCTCATCCAATTGGAAACCGTGGAAACTAGTCCAAAGTTACACAAATTGGCAGAGGTGCTCAAAGGAGACGATGTGTTATTTGACATATTGCATATGCCATTCTTTTTACAGTGAAAACAGTAGGAAAGGCTCCTACTGCATATGTATTAAAAGATTGCATATGACATGGAGATTCATTTGCAACAAGAAGCAATTAAGTAGGAGTACACAGCTCAAGTTATACCAGAATGAAGTTTAAAATTTATTTAAATTCAAACAAGTAAAAGAATATTTGAATTTTGGGTTATTCTATATATGAATAGAAAGTACTCCCTCCGTCCGGAAATACTTGTCGGAGGAATGAATGTATCTAGATGTATATTGGTCCTAGATACATCCATTTTTATGCATTTCTCCAACAAGTATTTCCGGACAGAGGGAGTATTTGGTGCAAATGACCAAACGCAAAAGGAATCGATTGAAAAGGTGTTATGGTTTGCAAGATACGATCAAGAGAAGGTTTGAATTCAAATTTGAGTTGCTCAAATTTGAAAGTTCGATCATTGCAAATAATTATTCTACTGGATACTCAAGATTATTACGAACAATTTGAAAAAATATTCACTGAATTTGAATATGTGGATCACAAGTTATAGCTAAAACAAGGTTTGAACCGATTATGTCAAAAGTGTGCCGTGGCAGCGAAAACAGAGAAAAAAGGGTTGTTGTTGCAGCAGATTCTGAAAGAATGAAAGATTACTGTCTTTACCAAAATAATATGGCGTAGAGTTAAAATGAATGGTGCCAATGGAAAGAGGGCTTCAATATGAATCAAACACGATTGGTTTCATCACAAACCGCGCTACGATAAAAAGAAATGATGAATTAAGGTTACATGTGCCTATATGTAAAATTACAGAAACAATTCCGGCCGAAAAGATATTAAAACTAAATGATGTACATATGGGAACATGTGATTGGTGGATACCCATTCGCTGATTGAAACAACAGTCGTGCGATCAAGTGACGACGGACCACAAATATGTTGCCACATCAACTAGGTTTGCGAGTGGGTGTCCTCATCAGAAAGTTGGTCGAAGCCGGAAGGGATGACGGCGATGGTGGCTCGGACATTGCTCCTGGTGGCCATACGGAATGAGCGAAAAATCTCAAAGATGAGAACATGTGTGAGGAGTTTGTTGGTGTAGCCAGGGTGCTCAGGTGCATCATGTATCGATGGTGGTAGGCAGATGAACAGGTGGCGGTGATAGCGTACTTAGGGATTTGTCAAGGAGTTCAATTCGGGGTGATCCGGAGAAAAGGGATAGGTCAGAGAGGTGTGAGCGTACACATGGAATTGATTGGTTCTCTTGGAGAGTTGTGGGGCTCACCATAGGTAGCGGAATCGATCGTCTGAGTGGTTTCGCGTGGCGGATCTCGGCGGGTTGGCTGAGCTGATGCTGAGGCAGACCTTACAATATGTCGAGGGGAATCGACAGAGAAGAACTCGAGGCAAGTTCCTGGTTTGGATCAAGGGCAAGAGATCAATAGAATCACGAGGATTCTGCGTGGCTCTACTGGATTTTGGCAGAGTTATCCACTAGCTTTGAACTCGGGAGGAGGTATAAGGAAAGTGCGGACCCTGTGTGTTTGTGGAACGAAGTGTGTAGAGGCGTTGACAAGTGGGTCCCATGTGTCATAGGCTGAGGAAAAAAAAAGAAAAGGATGTCATGTTGGTGTGTTGGGCCTTGCGATGTGGGTTGCCGCTATGCGAGCCGTGCCTGCTTACTAGGCTATTAATGCGGTGTCTTGCGCGTGTGGGCGATTGATTAAAGTGGGCTGCACGGACTGGCCAGGTTAGCTGGGCTGCGCCCAAAATATGACACGTTTAGATGTTAGGTTTAAACATTTCCTGTTCATTCCTAAACTTCAAATGATTTTACTTAAAAACCACACCATCTCAACTTAGAAAATTATACAAACTTTCACATAATTCATAATATTACTATATAGCCCAAGAACATTTTTTCCGGAATAAATATTTATATGAAGTACATATTTTTTTTATATAAACCTTATTTTGGGCTTTATAAATATTCCATACAATATTTCCTTCCCTATTTGCCCCTTAAAATATATATTTTTTACTATATGACACTACTTTTTATTTTATTTCTATTTACTCCTTCCGTCTCATAATATAAAAGTGTTTTTGACACTACAGTAGTGTAAAAAATGATGATATTATAGGGGACGGAGTAACACTTCCGTTCAATTTGTCCACAATAGGTGTCAAGTGAGACGTGAAAAGACGCTTTTACCTCTCGTGTACAATGTGCGTTGCTTCGTGTACTTGCGCGTATTCGTACGTGAGCCAAATGCATCGGCCAACAAGGTCGCCATACACATGCACAGGCAGTGATAGTCGGAACCTAAGCTAATAATCTCCTGTATATTTTCCTTTTTAATTTCTGTTTATATCGGTCCAAACAGTTGTACTTTTACATGAGATGCAAAACTGTGTTTTCATTTCTGAATTAACAATGTTAGTGGGTAAAATGGACGAAATTGTCGTATAAGGAACAAAACTTGGCGTTACTGTGAAATAGGAAAGAAAATAATTCTTTGGGCCAAATAGGAAAGTAGATTTTAAGAAAGTGTCTCTCAAAAGGAAATGGTTTGGTAGAGCTCCCTCTCCCACTCACTAGTCGCTCCCCAGCACAAGATTTATCCCCAACCGTAACCCTAGATCCCCTTCCTCCACCAAACCTCCATGGCCCCGCCGGCGCCGTCCTCCATCCCCATCCCCGACGAGCTCATGGAGGAGATCTTCTTCCGCCTGCCCACCCTGGAGATGCTCGCCCGCGCCTCCGCCACCTGCACTTCCTTCCTCCGCGTCATCAAAGGGCGCGTCTTCCGCCGCCGCTTTCGCGCGATGCACCAGCCTCCCCTCCTCGGATTCATGGACGTGGCTGGATTCCAGCCTGCCGAGGCGCCGCACCCCTCCGCCCCACTCGCCCACGCCCTCGGCCCGCGTGTCGCGGATTTCTCCTTCGTCCCGAGCGCTGTTTCTTCCTCATCCGACGTCACGCCCGACGAGGATGGTCCCCGCTGGCGCCCTTGTGACGCCCGCGACGGTCTTGTCCTCCTCGATTGGATCTCCCTCAAGGCCCGCGTCGTCAACGGCTGGAGCTACTCCAAAGATGGCTCCGAAGTAAGCATCCTCATGGACAGTTGGGAGCTCGTTGACTTCTGCGACGATAGTCGCCGCCTCGCGTGGATCAAACGGGGTCAGTGCAATGCCGCTGACTTTCACCTTGCCGTCTGTGACCCTCTGTCCAGCAGATATGTGTTGCTTCCAACCATACCTGAGGACCTGGCTTCCCAGCCGCAGGATCACCTACGAGAATTCGAGCCCATGCTTGTCCCCAAAACCAGCAACGACGACGAGGAGCAGCCCTTCAAGGTAATATGCGTAGCAAGATACCGAACAAAGCTCATCCTCTTTGTCTTCCAGTCTACAACTATGCAATGGTGTATGGTCGAGTCCCCTGCCCTCCCTTATTTGAAAGACATGTCCTGTTTTGACCGTGTAAGAGACTGCTTCTACTGGACATGTCTTTGGTTTTGGAGTGACCATTTGATGGTGCTGGACACACGCACTTTGAAGTTTTCAACCGTCAATTTTCTCACCGGCTATCATGTACAGCTCAGAGACACTGACCCAAGCTTTGATTATCGGCATCCAAATGCAGTTGTTGAGGGTAGGGAAGGAGGCATTGAGATGTTTTCTCTTTTATGTCAACATGGGTCCTATTCTCTCCACCATACCTCTCTGCGGGATAACTCTCATGAATGGAAGCTGGAGAAGATCATACAACTACCTGGGCAATATAAGGCCTATTCCATTTTGACAGTGGGTGCAGCTGAGGGGTTCTTGTTCTTCCAAGGTGCTCCGCTTGGCATTAAGTTTGAGAATGTTGATTGTTACTCAATGGATATCAAAAATTATGAAATTACCAAGGTCTGTACAAAGATGGTGAATTTCTTTGGTCGCAGACGCGCCATCCCGTACTTTAGCTTCCCACAACTATTATCTGAACCAACTATTTGATCCACTGGTAAGCCTAATCATATATTTTTTTGTCATTTTGTGCACAATTTGCTTGTTCTAATCACATTGTTATGTATAGACTTAGTTATTGTGTTATTGTGCTTGATTGCCTTGTCAAACTAGCTAGGTGAGGCAGCCAATTCATGGTTTGGTTTGGCATGCATGTTAGTGGAAATAAAAAAGATTACATACTAGTTGGAAAGCTAATATTTGTTGCTCCATATTTTCAGCGAGAAAATAGCTTACACGCTTGCATCGTCATATGGTACATCTTTAGTACGTCATACTTTGCACTTACACAAGAATGTTCAAATCAAGAATGTTTCATAACCTGCAAGTTGATGTTTGAAGGCTCTTAGTCATCTAATTATGAGCTTTCCTTATTTACCATGCCCTGTTTCCAGAAACAGATAGGGTCACCTATTGTGGTTTGCTAATTTTTATGTATATTGCTTCCAAACTGCAATAAGATGGATCAGGGATACTTGTGGTGGCACGAATAAGCAGCTTTTGTTCAGTTATTCTTAGGCTATAATGTACTCTGCAATTTAGCGCATGCCTTCTTCTTAAGAAATTGGGATAGGAAAGATTCCCGTTCCATCCAATGGGGTAGCTTCAAATTTCTAACTAAGTACATGTCTGCAGATCTCAGCTTGCTCTCTAGTTGCTCTGTTCTTGCTTGGGTCAAACACCTGGAGTTGGATGGCGAATGTTCAAGATGGTGTTGATGTTGCTTAATAAGTCTGTATTGTGCGTCATATGTATCTATGTAAGCAAGAGATGTTGGCAGCAAGACTCATACCGATGTTTGTGTTGGCAGATTGGCGTCCAGGTTATGTTTGTCGAGATGGTCTATCAGTAGCTGAGAGTGCTAGTTTTTCTCTGTATGAGTGGATGAGTTAGTTAATATCTTGTATTAAGATTCTTCTGATCAGTTCATCTACAATGCATGCCCAATTTTGGATGAGCTATGATTTAGTTTCTTGAGCACTTCAAACATAGATGTTTCCATCCCATAGAACTAGAGGCCGTCTGAGAGTCCATCATGCATATGGCTGATGCATGTAAACAACAACTTTGTGAGCATCAGGTTTCATATCTCCAACGCCTTGTGTCGGTTAGTCTCCATGCGCGCCTACTCCTCCTCTGTTAGCTCAACTTTGCTTGGCTTGCTTCCATCATTCTCACCTCCATCTTGATGCTTCTCTGCCTCTCTTGCAAGAACATGTTCTTCATCGCCTCCCTCGCCAGTTGGTCCTGGTCTGATTCCAGGTTCTTACTGTAGCATCTACCTCCGCTAGCGGTGGATCTATATCTTCTTGCACCAATTCAGTGTCATGATTGTTCGTCGACGCAGGTTTAGTCCCCCAAAATATTCCGGGAAGAAGTATTGAACTGGACAAGCTTCCTCCTTTTGGGGCAACATGCAGGAGGAAGTCTCTGGCTTTAGTTTGGTTCCACATGGAAAATGATGTGACTCTTGTAAGGATATCTTGAGTTGTCTTCATGGTCCATCTCCAATAATTGTTTGTTTAAGAGACTTTGCAACAGTGGCAGGGACAGGGATATACCATGTATCATGCATTCCCAAATTTCTATGCTACAGGTAATAATAGCATGCCTCCTATTGTTTTCTTTTGCAGCCGGATGCAATTATGTAACAACAAACAATAGTCATATGGATAAATCTTTTCAGCATCAGATTTGGCAACAGGCGTATGAGTTGATATCTTCAGGCCTCGTTTGATAGATGTGGATCGGGGAGGTTTTGGGAGGAGGTGATTTGGGAGGATTTGGTGAATCCCTCCCTTTCACCCAATCCTCTCAAAACACACCAATCCCTAAACCCCTCACACACCACAACTATTTGTTACACAGGGTTTGCAAAATTACTTTACTATAATTAAAAATGCAATTTTTACAACTTCAAAAGCTCACAGAAGAAATGTACTTGCAACAAAGGTGCAACTAGATTACGCAAAATAAGAAACATGCTCTGTTACAAGTACTATTAACGGTTCAAATGAAAATGGTACATGCATATATGTCATGGTCCAAATGAAAAGCATGACACATGCCACGGTCCAAACGAAAAATACAAGATGTTCGGTCAACAGAAGTCAACGGTTCATCACAACATAAACACATGTTTGATCGGCGAATGGTCCGAGACATGTTTGCGGGATGCAGAGAGTGGAGGAGACTTGTGGCAGCAAAAGGGTGGACGCCCTTCTTCCGCGAGATCATGTCCCTATAAAAACAGATGAATTGATCCAAGGGTTAGATGCGGAAAAAAAATCCCTGAACATATCAAAAATATGGAGCCACTTTATGCATCAAGCTTATGCGTGCAACCTTGGACGTTCATAAAATGATTATGCGAGCTAGAAAAAATCACCTTATAACGTTTACATGTTTAAACCGTGCCATCATGTTAGCTTTTATGCATAACTGTCAACTAACGTAATCAGGCTCCTTTGCTATTGCTGACACCACTAGAACCATTTTATGAAATATAGTGGAGAAAGAAGGCTCAGTATTCACCATATACTGAGATTGTTACATAACATTCTTGGTGTTCACAATGCAATGAAAATAAGTAATCAGATCCTTTTGCACCTAATACTTCAGCACAAGCAAGTAGGCATAAGTAGATTACAGGGACATGATATTAACCATAAATAATAAGTATTTTTTTTGTAAAAAGCTCTAGTACAGAGAACCAAAAATTGAGTAGCCTAAGCAAGTGCACAATGAAAATGAAAAATATTTATTATATATCTCAAAACAGAGAGAAGTACTAGTGCAGGCTTCAGAACATGGATCACAAAAGCAAGAACAACAATCTTAGTTTTATGAAGTGGAGCAAAATGTCAAAAGAGATTGGCTTGTCCATACCTCTGCCATTTCGCTCTGATGAAACACCGCAGCGCTCTCTTCATCTTCGGCGGCAGAATTGAGAAAGATCTCATGGTTCTCAGCATTTGTGAAGACTTTGTAGGCACCGTCTCTTTCATTTCAGAAGGAATTATATGAAATGAAACAGCAACAACCAGGTATATTTTGTGCAAATGGTATTAAAGCTCGCAATGAGATCTTGCCCCTGAAAATAAAATTCAGTGTGAAGTTACCAAATCTGGTCAAATAAAAACATTCCATCTAGTAACCATCAGACTGCAGCAGAAAATCAGCAAATTGCATCACTGCTTTCAATCTCAGTTTACCAGAAGCAGCAGAAATTAAGTCACCACGAACGAGCCAAAAAAGCATCGGCAACCATGTTAATGCTCAGTGACAGCAGGCAATTAAGCAGGACCATTCAACAATGTATACTTTGTTCTGCACCTAATGCTGAAACATATATACTGTAGATGAATTATCGGCCTAAAATCTGACTGTACATTATTACTACTATCAAGAGCACAACTGCATGCCAGAGATTAGTAAAACCTAACAGCTATAGATCGTGCATATGGAACAGTCGCGCCTCCATCGCATTATGGAACAGAGAACACAAAATTTGCATGTTCGTCTAATTCAAAGCTAGCTGCCTCACAACGACATTGGACATTACAGAAGAATCACAAATTATTAACAGAAATACAAACTATAAATACAAATACAAAATTAAAATGAGAACAAAGGCAAGCTCCGTTCAACTTCAGAGACTGTAGACTGTTTGCAAAGGAAAAAGTATAATGAAGAAATAGTATGAATTATTTCATGGCCTTGTTAGAGCTAAATCAAGAGGTACAGAACTACTTCCAGATTAAATCGAATAGTAATAAACACAAAAGCAGGAAGAATCTGATGTGACACGCAAGTAATGTTGAACATTCACTCGGCAGTCCCATGAATATTTCTTCAGACCAACAAGCAGCACGAGATTACACATTCAGAACAGAATCGTTCGGGTGCAGCCAACTACATACAGAATCCAGTGGATTCACGGAAAGAGGAGCCTAGGCCCTAGGAGGAGGTGAACTTGGTGACAGCCTTGGTGCCCTCGGAGAAGGCGTGCTTGGCGAGCTCGCCGGGGAGGGCGGCGGCAGCCATGGCCAGGCGGATGGAAGAACCCTAGACGACGAGGGGAAAGGAGGGGAAGGGAGGCGAAGCGAGGTCTTACCGCCGGGGAGAAGTCCAGCATCTGGCGGCGGCGGCCTGAGGAGGAGTCAAGAAAAGGGTTAATCCTCTCAAAACCCTCTTGATCCCCTTGTATCAAACGAGGCCTCAAGAGTAAACTCCTTCTGAGTTCTGACTAGTACATGTCGGTCATCCTTGAGCCAACTTAAATGTCAAATGAGTAACTTGATTGGCAGTCACATTTGGAACCTCGGTGCTATAGTTTCATTTTTCATCTGTGCTGGGTACTATCTGTATGTACATTATAATACAGCTGTAGATTGATACATGGCAGTTGAAAATTGAAGTGGAACGCTGAGCTTGAACCAATGGTGACGTTATATGATGAGAGATTTGATTGGCACTTTATTGCTTATTTGATGCCCTTTTTTTCCTGTCCATCTTGCTCTCTTAACAAATACTGCTTGTATCCATCTATTGTAAGCCTGTGAACAGCATTGTATCCATCTGTTGTGAGGTGAATGAGTTAGTCAAAATGTATTTTCCGAGTACCCAAATGAGTTGGTCAATATCTGGGACATGCAAATGCCATGTATTCAGGGCCGGCCCTGGGCCAGGGCAGCAGGGGCGACGGCCCGGGGCCCAGTGAAATTAGGGGCCCCGACCTGTAGGGTACAGTGTATATGTATAAGCCCTGAATCCCTGATGAATTGGCACAAATAAAAAAGTAAGGGGCTGTAGGCAGGGTCGCAGGGAGGCCCATCTCCAACAGAAGCCCAACTGCCAAGAAGCCCGAAGCCCCGAACTCATGCCGGTTCGTTTTCTAGACTGTTCGTTTTCTCGCCAAGGGGCACAGAGGCGAGCGACTCTCCTCCTCCTCAGTCTAAATGCCGGTTCGTTTTCTCACCTGTTCGCCTTCACAGATCGACTGACCAGGCAACGGCCAGTCTTCGACAGCGGCTGCCGCCAGATGCATTCGCAAGGAATAGCAGGAGACAAAGGTAAATCTCAAGATTAATTTCTCTTAGCCCTCAATCTTAATCTATATAGTGATTGTTAGAATAATTTCGAGGCATACCGTCGATCATCCGAGGACCAAGTAATCACATGAACACGACACCGAGATTTGTTGACGAGGTTCACTGATATGGCTACATCCCCGGGGCCTAACTATGGACGCTCCTCCCCATGACACCGCTACAATACCGCACCAGGTCGCCCTGGACACCGGCACATGCCGCCGGCTTTCCCTGCGTTCCGGTGCTATTATGTTGGCATAGGTTACATCGTGTGTCTACCCCCGCTATATATGAGAGGCCTAGGATACAAGTGTCCTATTAGGACACGACTCCATATCCTATCTAACACAATACTACTCAGAGTCCAACTGTAACCTACCTTGTACACAATATTCGACACAACTCTAACAAACTTCACCTTGGCGAATATTCTTCACCACCTTGAATTCGCCCATGTGTGAAACTTCCATGTACATTAGACTTGAGCTTATCCCATGAGCACAACTGCTACTCCAAAGACTCCATATGACTCCACCTGCAACTTGTAGTCCCTTTTTTTCTTGACTATAGTCAACACTCGAGCAAAATCAAGTTCCTTCTTACTCTACTTTGTGCTCCCAACTTCCAGAGTATCCGTTCAATGTCATCACACACTGATCACTGACCTGCGTGAAAGTGAACAACTCACATATTGGGTGTCACATATAAGAGTTACCTGAACTAAACATCACCGCTCCTTTCTTGACTGCCTGTCTGAAACATGAAGAAATTTCGCCGTTGCTTCTAGTCATCCCGAGTCAAATTCGCAGTTGTCTCACCACATGTATGACCACCAGAGCCCTGGTCCGTCGCCATGTCCCATGCTTACCGCACGCCTCGCCGCTATTACCACGTCGAGCCTCCACTGTCCCGGTCAAGTCTCAAGGGTCGCAAAACCCACACCACTCAACCCCCACTGCAGAGTAACACTGATCATCAACGACCGATGGCGAATATCACGCTTCCATCAGACCACTGGCACGGGCCCCGAGGGCTTGTGTGGCTTCGACAAAACTATGGCGCGGGATTGATTCAAGGTGGTGTATACACGGAGCTTGAAGTCGATGAGGCGCATGGTTGGACTGATCATCTACCATGGAGTCACGTTGAAGGTGGAGCAAGATTGAGGGGCTATGGCCTAAGTCGGCGGGGTCGGAGCCTATTCAGCAGGGGGGAAAGCGAGGGACACACAATTCGGACAAGTAACCAGCTCTCTTCAGACTGGATTTATTCCTGGGAGGTACATTTTGGATGGATGTGTAATTCTTCATGAAGTTTTGCATGAGTTGAAAACCTCTCACTCTGAAGGAATTTTGCTTCAGTTGGACTTTGAAAAAGCTTATGATAAAGTTCAGTGGTCTTTCTTGGCAGAGGTAATGCATAGGAAAAACTTCCCTGGTAGGTGGATAGATTGGATTAGACAAGCAGTGGAAGGACGCAAAGTGTGTGTGAATATGAATGGAGATTGGCGAGAATATTTCCAGTCCGAATTGTGTGTTACTCGCTTTTCCCCCTGCTGAATAGGCTCCGACCCCGCCGACTTACGCCGTAGCCCCTCAATTCAGCTCCACCTTCAACGTGACTCCATGGTAGATGATCAGTCCACCTCTGCGCCTCATCGACTTCAAGCTCCGTGTATACACCACCTTGAATCAATCCCGCGCCATAGTCTTGTCGAAGCCACACAAGCCCTTGGGGCCCGTGCCACGTGTTTCCACGCCCCTGAAGTCGGTCACCATCAGCATCATGCTCCAATGTCGTTGTCGCCGATCCCACCACCGTCTTCTATTCCAACCAACTTGCGTCGATCCGTCAGACTAGCTTGTCCGACCAAGCCGATCTTATTCGGCTGCACGACACGCTCCAGACTCCTCAAGCCTTCACCCAACGCCATCCATACACAAAAGTGTACCAACAAAAGAAAACCAAAGCAAAATCCCTCACAGCCTTTCCGTGTGAACACCACACGTATATAGCTTCTGAACTTATCTTCTTTCTTTCTTCTTGATAGCGTCCCGGTCTTGACTAGTCTTTGTGTCAATATTTCCCCCCCAAACAAATCCTGAATCTGCTTTTCCATCAGCTCTGCACGCTCCGGCACCATGCAATCTCACACCATAGTCCACGCCCCAAGCCCAACGTGACATCCGTCACGCGCCGAAGCCCACCCAGCCGTGCCCTCGAATCGTACTGCTCCATGGGCCTTAGCCTCAGCCCAGCTCGTCCAGCCTACTACCTAGCTAGGTCGCCTTGGGCCGTCCTACTGGACCGTGCCGCTGCTGCCGCAACTCGCGTGCGCCGCCTGACGCTCGCCCGATCGATCGCAGATCCAATCGCCGTACGTCCTGCCTGCCGCGTGCCGCCACCGTACGTGCTGCTGCTTGACTACAGATGCTTCCGATTGCTATTCTTTCTCGGTCCCATCCAGCCGCAAACCTACAACTTCCATAGAAAACCTCAAACCGATCCGCGTAAGCTTCGATAATGAATTCTCACCGCCGTCTTTGCACACTGAATCTGACACGATCCAGCCTCTAGATCAACGATCCACCGAATAACCTAGCTCATGATACCACTTGTTAGAATAAATTCGAGGCATACCGTCGATACATCCGAGGACCAAGCAATCACACGAGCACGACACCGAGATTTGTTGACGAGGTTCACCGATATTGCTACATCTCCAGGGCCCGACTATGGGCGCTCCTCCCCATGACACCGCTACAATACTGCACCAGGTCGCCCTGGACACCGGCACATGCCGCCGACTTCCCCTGCGTTCCGGTGCTATTGTGTTGGCATAGGTTACATCGTGTGTCTAACCCCGCTATAAGAGGCCTAGGATACAAGTGTCCTATTAGGACACGACTCCATATCGTATCTAACACAATACTACTCAGAGTCCAACTGTAACCTACCTTGTACACAATATTCGACACAACTCTAACAAACGGATTTATTCTAACAGTGATTAATATATATTCTTCTTTTTACAACAGTAGTGTTCTTGGAATACAGTTCGATCTGTTGTTGCCGACTTGGTCCTGGATTTCGTGTTTCCTTGATGATTGAATTTGGATAGTTGCAGCCTGAAGAACACATATTTTCACTGATTTATTGCAACATTCAGCCTTCAAGTGCCTTCAATCCTTTTCTTGCAAACATGCTGCCCAAAAAACATTTATCTGGTTTCCAGAAAAGAACAAAGAGGAAAAGAATAGATAAGTTTATTGGAACTCAGAAGGGAGCTATGCGTAAATTTGCTGTGAGGAATGACACTGCTGATAATCTTGATGAATTAGATGGCAATGGTGCTGAAGAACAACAACCTGCTGAGACTGAGACCACAATTGAGGAAAACAATGCCCATGAGACTCCTATAAATTTGAGTGGTTGTGAGAATTCTACAAGTGTTGATGAACAAGGATATTCTCCTTTTGATATCTATGACCCTAGAAACTAGGACGCTCTTGACAATAAAGCAAGAGATATTAAGGACAGTATAACCGCACCTAATCTCTGCCCTCACAGCGATTTGGGTTTTCGGCCGTCCGTTTTATTGATCTGAACGTTTCTGGCTGTTGGATTTCTGTGTAGAGACAACTCTTCCGCGCTGGCCCAGCTGTCCTATGGGCTGCTACTCCAGTGGCTAAAACGGAGATCTCTGGTTACATGGGCCTTTTCTCCCGGCCCATTCTTCTATGGTCCACGCGAGATGCACTAGACAGCCAGGCAGCAGCCGAATCGCAAACCCTCGATCCGTCGACACAACCAACAACGCTCGCACTTCGCTCGATCTGTCGTTCCTGATTTCCAAGCCAATGGACTTCCTGCCCTACTTCTTCGGCGGCGGCGCAGCGGCGCGGGTGTCGACGCATCCCTGAAAGAACATTTCGCCGGTGCCAGATGCCTCCCCATCTTTTCTGCTTCCATCTCCTTCCAGATGTGGTGCCCTTCGGATGATGACGCCGGCTAGCCCTTCGGACGCGAGCCGTCCCCGGACACGCCCCACCGCCACCGCGAGCGCGTGCGCCAGGGTCGTCCGGCTCTGCCTCATGACATCCACAGATAACCGCACGGCCGCGACAGCCACGGCCACAGGGGGAGTGGCTCGGCGAGACGGAGGTGCAAAGGGTCAGTCTCGTTAGGGAGTGGTACAGATGGCCAGCCAGCCACGTGATGCCCGCGCGGCCTCCCACAGGGAGGAGCCGACCGCTGTGGAGCAGCTGAACCTCTAGCAGCATGTACATTTGTTTCCTTTCCTATACGATATACGATCCCTTCTTCCACCCGTGATTACCTTTTTCTAATACCCCCAATCTTAATTTTGTGCACGTGATGTGCATACTGGCTGTGGTCAACTGATTCTGGGGAATCCTATAATTTGGAGACTGATTTCACATTTTGATTTGGGTAATTCTTCAGTTTCCGATCTCTGATGATTACTGGCTGTTAACTAAGTTCTAAAATTATTTATTTGATGATCTGATCTTCCAGCATGCCTTTAAGTTAAATTGATCTATGCAGATTCTGTAAATTGAATTGTTCTATGTAGATGATTACCACCCCTAGAGTACCAATTGTGAGGACGTTTGATCTTGGGAATGGCTTCTATTTTGCCGCATGCTTCCATATAGAAAAATTCATTCTGATATGCCAGCTCTTGCTTCATAGGTGTCCATATCAGACCTATTCGAGTCAATGATGGTGAGTTTACTTACTGTTGAGAACTTGAGGTGCAATATTGTAGTTGGTATTCAGAAAGGCAGCTGATATAACTGTCTGAATTTTTCTTGTATTTGAATTTGGATGTACCAACTGGTTTTTATTTCTTGTGTATCACAACAATGGCAAATGTGACGCTGCAACAGGGATACACCATTAGAATTGGCCTTAATTCAGGAGCTAAGATCTACTCTGATGCATCTTTCAAAAGCTTAAAAATCCTAGGTTTAACTAATGGCAACACAACCACATGCATTGGTGTTTTTCTGAGTTTTTTACAGGAAGAAACGAACATACATGTAATGATTGAAGCATCTGCACTAGCCACTTCTTCATCACTTCAGGCAGAAGCGCCAACACTTCTTCTTGCAGCCAACTTATCCCAGCTCCTTGAGGTTTTGCAGTCCACTTTTCTCACAGATAATCTCACCTTTGCCAAGGCGGCGGCCCCAAGGAATTTCAGTGCTGACTCTATTCATGTTGTCAGAAAGCTTCTTGCAGATGTGTACTCAAGAATTGCAGCCGTGGGTGTTTCACATCTCTAGGAAAATCACTGGTATTGCTCATAATGTAGCTCATCATGTCGACCTGTCTTCAATTGTTTCGGTTCAGCTCATGGACTTACAATATGCCATGTAATCTCTCTCCTGTCTTCTGTAAATCTGCAGGGTGGTGTTCTTCCTTGTTGTACACTGCTTTTGAGCTGAATGAATTTGGTGTCTTTGGCACCTTTCTCTGTTAAAAATATATATAATACAGTAATGCTTACTTGCTAACTTGTGCATACAAGTTTGTCATTTTGCAGGTCTTTTTATTGAGAATACTCCTTTGAATGCATTACTGGCTGCATAGAATTATGGACCATCCAGATTGAAACTCACACTTCATATGCATTTGGAAAGCTGGTGTTTTTCAAATCGTTCCAAAAGTTTAATTCTCTTTGTCAAAAAAAATCTTAATATTCGAACAATTTGATCTTGAAAAGGTAAGTATTTGTTTGCATCTTATTTTAAGCTTACATCTTGCAGTTTACTTGACGCTATCTATGAAACCAACACATAGCTGCACTAGAGTCAATTGATAGTGAATCTGGACTGGTTGCCTTTACACCGATTTTACTGTTGTACGCTATTACAGTCCATTTCATATTTTTGCATGTATACTTGAAATCAGTTGAATGGGTCCATAACGGATTTTAGACCTCAGAAATGAATTAGTACAACATTAAAATTTACATGTTGGTCTCACTTTCTTTGGACAAATCCAGAGATTTCACATTTTGTTAAATTTGCTGGTTTGATGATTGGTTTAGTCTGCATCTCATGGATCTTTCTGGCACATGCTAGCTATGATGAAAGATGACTGACTCTAATCATGTATGCCTATGTATCACAGACTTTACAAGTTGTGCATTGTTCTATGAGTGAAAAATGTTATGTCACAACATTATTTGGCTAGAAGCACTACCAAATTTCTAGGACTTCACAAGTTGAATAGTTGATCGTTTATGCATCATGTTCATGTATGATAGGCTTTGTTACAAACTACTACCATTCTATTGTCCAAATAGACGGGTGCGGCAACGCGCACCACCAATGATCTAGTTCTGATTGAAAAAGGGCCTACAAGGGAATACAATCTTGTATTCGAAACGGATAATATTGGAAGACATTTTTCGTACGCTTACTACTCAAGAAAGCTTAGTAATGGGGAGGTCAGTAATCGGAAGTGATTGGTGTACTCTAAACATGTGAATAAAGTTTACTGTTTTTGCTGCAAATTGTTCAAGTCTGAAAGTAGCAAAAGTTTACTAGCATCTGAAGGACTAATGGACTGGAAGCATCTAAGTGAGAAGCTCAAACTTCATGAGAATAGTGTTGAGCATATTACTAACATGAATACTTGGAATGAGGTAAGACTGAGGCTAAGTAAAAATGTGACAATTGATAAAGATCTGCAGCAAGAAATTGCAAAGGAGAAAGAGCGATGGAGACAAGTTCTGATTAGAATTGTTGCTGTAGTGAAGTTTCTTGCCAAGCATAATTTGGCTTTTCGAGGATCAAATGAGAAACTATACCAAGTTAGCAATGGAAACTTTTTGGGAGTAATTGAAATAATAGCAGAATTTGACCCAGTTATGCAAGATCATCTTAGGCGCATTCAAAGTAGTGAAATTCACTATCATTATCTTGGGCATAAGATTCAGAATGAGTTAATTAGCCTTCTTGCTCAGAGTGTGAAAGATTCTATCTTAAAGGTAATTAAGGATGCCAAGTATTTCTCTATTATTCTTGATTGTACCCCTGATGTGAGCCATCAAGAACAATTGACTCTAATTGTGAGATGTGTAAACATGTCAAGTGCCACTACAAAAATAAATGAGTATTTTCTAGAGTTCCTAAAGGTGGATGATACATCAGGACTTGGACTTTATAAAGAGTTAATAACTGCACTTGGGTTGCTTGGTTTGAATGTTAATGATGTTAGAGGTCAAGGATATGATAATGGTTCAAACATGAAGGGAAAACACCAAGGTGTCCAGAAGAGGTTACTTGAGCATTGTACATGCCATGTGCCTGTCACAGCCTGAATCTTACTCTATGCGATATGGCAAAATCTTGCAACAAAGCTATTACTTTCTTTGGAGTTGTGCGACGGATCTACATATTGTTTTCAAGCTCTACTAAAAGATGGCAGGTATTGCTTGATAATGTTCCAAACCTTACAGTTAAATCTCTCTGTAATACTCGATGGGAGAGTCGGATAAAGAGTGTTCAAGGTATTAGATATCAAGCGCCTCAGTTAAGAAAAGCTCTATTGGAGTTGCAGAGAACTTCTAATGATGACCCCAAAACTAAGAGTGATGCAAAATCTTTGGTTACTGCACTTGGAAATTTTGAATTCTTAGTTGGCATGGTCATTTGGCACGATATTTTATTTACTATCAACATGGTAAGTAAGACGTTGCAGTCTGAGTTTATGTGCATTGATGTTACCCTTAAGCAAATTGAAGGTGCCATCTCATTTTTAGGAAGCACAGAAATGACGGCTTTACATCCAGTGTGAACATTGCAAAATCTATTGCATCTGACATGGATATAGACCCTGTATTTCCTGTAAAACGTTATTTTATCAGAAAAAAGCACTTTGATGAAACTAATGGCAGCCAAGAAAATAATCAAATGGAAGAAGCGCAAGTAGTTGCAGAGGAATCATTTAGAGTTAAATACTTTCTGGTGATGATAGATGTTGCAATTAATTCCCTGACCACCAGATTTGATGAGCTTAAGTCATTTGGGAGTATATTTGGCTCCTTATTCAACTCTAAAAAATCGAAATCCTTGGATGATAATGACCTGAGAAGATGTTGCACTAATTTTGCGAAGACTTTTTCTCATGACAACTCAGCAGATGTTGACTTGGATGATTTTGTTTCTGAACTGAAAGTGTTGCAAATGACATTGCAAAATAGACTCATGCCAGCAGATCAGATATTTGAGTTTGTTAGAGCTGCAGATTGCTATCCAAACGTGTCAATTGCTTACCAAATTCTCTTAACTGTGCCTGTGGCGGTAGCATCAGCCGAACGAAGTTTTTCAAAATTGAAGTTGTTGAAAAAATATTTTAGGTCAACTATGTCGCAAGAATGATTGAATGGATTGGCAATATGTTGTATTGAGAAGGATGTGTTGGATAACATTGATCTTGATACTGTCATTAATGATTTTGCATCAAAAAATGCACGAAGGAGCCGTTTCTCATGATTACTGGATGCTTGGAGGTTTGTTAGCATATGATTTACTTTTTGTTATGCTCTGTAACTTTTATGATATTTGATTTAGACCTGAAGTATGACGTTGTTATTTATGACTTGGAGTATTATTTACCAAGGAAAATTACCACTGTTTATTCTAGCTTTGCAAGAATTTTTTTCTATCAATGTATGGGAGCATTTTTTTTTCCTCCAATGTCGCCACTGGGCCCATTCATTTGAGTTTGCCCCGGGGCCTCCGAAACTCAAGGACCGGCGCTGCATGTATTCAGTGTAATTTTGTTTATCTACTCACAATCTAGTGCTGCGGCGATTAACTTTTGCAAGTCAATAAATAACTTCTGCAAGCCTTCCTTCTTGTATCGATTGCTTTTCATTAGAATACTTGTTGGTGACTAACTAGTTATATATGTTTATGCCTATGCAATGGCATTGGTGATGTGCACTGTGAAGGTGAAGCATTGATGAAATATAAGGTGGTTTTGTTTTTTCTATATTTAGAAACTATATATGTATTGGCATTACACGTTAATAATATGGGCGCTGCTACGTGTCCGCCGGCCGATTTTTAGATATTATCCGTCGCCTTGACCGTTGTTGGATGCCCGAGCTGATAGCCGTTCGATCTAGTGTCCGTACCCCGCACACCTACTCATTATTTCCCGCAACAAACGCTCTGTTGCAGCGACAATACACTCTTGCACCCGGCCCCGACATAGTTGCACCCCTCGCGGCGCCGCCGACAACCCACCCATCAGATCTCACATCATCGAGTGACCGAGCGTTGTCCTTCTCATTGCAATAGAGGTAATGTTGCAGAACTTTTTGAAACAAATGTCGTGTTGCAAAAACTTTTATAACAGAGGTCATGTGGTAAAAAAAATTGCAACAACATAATTGTTGCATTATTTTTTGCAACAAGATCTATGTTTCAGAAAAGCATCTGCAGCTCACAGTCATGTTCGTTGCATATTTTCTTTGCAACAAAGGTCTAGTTGCGAATTTTCTTTTTGCAACAGTGGTCTTGTTGTGGATTTTTTTCCTGCAACAAAGGTATTGTTGCACATTTGTTTTTGCAACAGAACTGATGTTGCAGAAATGGACGACGTCCTTGCTGTCATCAGTCGCGAGTAGTGATCGTCTTCATCACCCGGTAGCAGCTAGAGCGTCCACGAGCTCTGCCAGATGGTGGTGAAGGAGGATCGCCCGTCCTTACCTTCACGAAACCGTCGGCGAGCATCGGACCTCTGACCAGGTCGTCTTGCTGCCATCCCTTCCTTCTGCTTTTTCCGTCTGTCCACCTCTTGTCGTGGGAGCGTCATGCGTCGTCGTCATCGCGGGTCCTCAGCTACCGGACCTCGCCGAGCGGAGCCCCTGCTGCTCACAGATGTCCCTGCATCTTGCCCGCTCGCCATCCTCGCCGGATCCAGCGAGATCTGGCTGGAATTTTCTCCGGCGGTGCCCTCCCTGCCACACGAGTCTCCGCCCGCCACGGGATCTAGCCAGGCAGTTGCAAAGTCTATTTTCTGAAACAGGACTGCTTCTACTGGACACATATCTGGTTTTGGAGTGACCATTTGATGGTGCTGGAGACACAAACTTTGAAGTTTTCAACCGTCAATTTTCTCACCGGCTACCATCGGCATCTCAGAGACACTGACCCGAGCTGTGATAATCGGCGTCCAAATGCAGTTGTTGAGGGTAGGGAAGGAGCCATATAGATGTTTTCTCTTGTCTGTCAACACGGATCCTATGCTCTCCACCATACCTCGCTTGTTTTACTCAAATGGTTATATAGGGTGAGTCTATTATGATAACACCCTTAAGAGTCTTATTCTGATAACACCCGTCGTTATTCTGCTAACACCTTCGACCTACACCGTAGCTACAAAATTAACCCTGCGCAATGACCGACCGAACTGCCCAAACAAAAAAAAAACACCCACCTTATCTTGTCACCCACCCCACTCCTCTGTCTCCTCCATCCCACGACCTCCCCCATCCCAGCCCACCACACCACCTCCCTCCTCGGGCCGCCGCCACACATCCAGCTCC
>NC_041393.1:766874687-766877280 GCF_002162155.2 Triticum dicoccoides | reverse complement strand
GGCCGGGCAGTAAGGACTCGTCAGCCCGAGCCGGCCGACCACCTACCTTCGATGGGCTGGCCCGAACCGCCCCCATCCCGTCGCCTTCCACCCTGGCAGCATCGCCGGGGCCTGGGTCGTCCTCTCCCTCTCCGGTCGGCGGCGCTAGCGGTCCCCGCCCCCTGCTGCCCGCGGCGGAGGCAAGCCTCCTCCTCGTCTCCCCCCGGAGGTGATCCCATGAACTAACCAACCTCCTCAACTCCCCCGTGGCAGATCCGACTTGCTCCATCACCCCGCGCTGGCGGGCGGATCCACACCAGACGAACCGATGGGACCCCTGGATCTCTGCCACCGGAGCTCCTCCAACTGCGGTAGCGCCTCCCAACAACGCTCGCCCCTCCGCCCCCCGCGACTCTTCCTCCCCAACACTCTAGACCGAGGAGTCCACCCGAGGTACGGGATCTGGCCAGCACTAGTAGCGGATCCGCCCCCATCGACACCGGCCAACGCGAGGCCATCATTCTCGCGAGCGCCATGGGCGTCGACCTCCCCCTAGCCGTCACGCGCATCAACTCCTCCACCTTGCTTGAGTGCTCGAGCGTCGGCTGAGTGTAGCTCTGTTGTCGTCCCAATGCAACTCGGCTATCACTCTTCAGTCTTGGACGTGTACGTGCAGCTCGACAACCATGGGCGTGCAGCGGTTCAGTGCAACTCCGACGACTCCTCTGTTGTTTGTCAGCCCCACGCTCGAGTGGTATTTTAATTTGTTATTAAATTTGTTGAGAAAAACAAAGCACTTCGTTTAAAAAAAGGTTGGATAGAAGGCCCTTGCCGTTCACTATTCTTGTGTCCCCGTGAAAGTTTATTATAAAAAAATTGGTGGTTCACTGAAAATATTAATGCAGTGCATTTGCCTCGTCTTTGCAGGGAGACAAAATGAGAAGGAGACAAAAATGTTAGGGAGATGACAAAGAAATAATGCGTTTCACTTTCAGTCGTGTAGCGGTTCACTAACGTCCAATGTGAAGTGCAAAAAATGTTAGGAAGACAAAAAAAAACTCATGCGGTTCACTTGCGGTGGTGTCGCGGTGCACTTACTCCCAATATGAAATACAAAACAATGATATGGAAACGACACAAAAAAAAGTAATGCAGTGCACTACTTGACAGTGTGGCGTTTCACTTACGCCTGACGTGCAGTGTGGTTCATTTTCTCGTCTGAGAAAAATTTATGCCCGACAAAAGAAATCATGAAGTTCACTTGCTCGTTTGATGCAGTGCGATTTTCAGTTGAAAAGCTGTGCGGTTTTTTTACTTGTCTTCAAGAATTTACGTCCCACAAAAAGAAATCATGCAATCCGCTAGTCCGTGTGATGCAGTGCGGTTTTCAGTCTAAAAGCAGTGTAGTTTTCTTCCTCGTCTTTAAAAATTTATGTCCCACAAAAAAGAAACCATTCAGTTCTCTTACCCGTTTGATGCGGTGCGTTTTGTTGTCCGATGCAGGGCGGTGTTCAGTCGGATGAAGTACCCACGCCGATTTGGGTGTCGCGAAAAACAGAGTGTCCGCATTTCGGTAAATTCGAAATTTCTCTTAAACAGTAAAGAATTAGAGAGAGTGCTACATGAAAGATTTGCGTATCGTTGATATCTTTCCAACGGCATATTGTTTGAATCATTCCGATCAGCGGTTTGCAAAAATTTCGCCAAAACCGGCCGCTGCCACTTGTCGTCCGCCGCATGATTTTTAAAATTAACTTAAAACTGTAAGGAATTTCATAAATATTTCAATATATGAAAGTTGCGCCTTGTTCTTAGCTTCCCAACAGCGTATCACAAGCCTCGTTTTGACAAACGGTTCAAAAACTGAAGCGAAAACAGTACCGAAAATTTGAAAAAAAATGAAAAATAGAATTCCTCGATTTAGTAAATTTGAAACTGCTCTTAAACCGTAAGGAATTAGAGAAACATTTATATATGAAAAAGATGCGCCTCGACGATATCTATCCAAGGGCGTATCGTTTGCTTCATTCCGACGAGCGGTTTAGAAGAAATCGCGAAAAAACGCTCGCTGTCACTCGTCATGGGCCGCACCATTTTCAAAATTGCTCTTACACCGTGTGGAATCTTGAAAAGTGTTCAACATGTCGAAGTTGCGCCTAATATTAGCAGAATAGACCCAGAGATCGTACGGCAGTAAGGATGGGGGTAGTTACCCCTTAGTGGTAGAATGTTTCCTACAAGCAGTGGTAGTTACCATCACTTGCGTTTTTTATGTTGTATGTAGTATCTATCAAAACCGACAGTATGTACGTGTAGTATGTAGTATATAACAATGATTAGGTAGTATATATAATAATTTTTAGGTAGTATGTATCATTTTTTTGAGTATGCTCTTTTTTACGTACAAATATGTACGTATTTCACAAGTATAACAAAAACTATATGCTCGTATGCAAATTTTTCATGTAACTTGGTTTGAAATATCTTAGATATAGTATATGAACATATTTAAAATAATAAAATAGTATATATAGTATCAAATGGTAGTATATGAGACATGCGGGGTAACTACCACCAGGTGGTAAGATTGATTTTCCCTATCAATATATATATA
>NC_041393.1:766869213-766874018 GCF_002162155.2 Triticum dicoccoides | reverse complement strand
CCCTCGACGCGCTGCCCCTCTCCCCCAGCTTACCGGCCGCCCCCTACCCCCACTCTTTCCCAAAAGAGGCCGCCTCCGAGCTCTGCCATGCGCGGCTGCGCCTGCTCCACCATCCAGGTGACACCAGTCGAAGCCCCAACCGCGTGCCACCATATACTGTTGCTCCTTCCCATCAGCTACCTTGCCTGCTCCTCCATGGATAAGTTCGCCGACAAGCGAGGACTCCCAATCGAGCCGGCGGATGCCAACTTGCTGGCGTGCCACCCCCGCCCCAGCCATCTCCTCCACCACAGTGCTCCGCTGCCATTCTAGGCATGGGCAAGCACAAGCGCCACCCCCGGTACGACCCCTCCTCTCTCTGGATCGAGCATCTCCACTTGCTTTCATGTGAACTTTGCACTGATGAAACCTGAATTGTTGAACTGTTCATCCACATGTGACGCATGTTTTATTTGAACCAATGAACTGTTCTTGAACTGCTCATGCAAACTTGGTAGCGGGTATTCAGCACTGATAATGCACCTATGAAGCCAAAAAGTGTCTTGAATTAGTGAAAAATACCTCAGTAATGAACCTGCACTGTAGGTGCATTTAAGCATCAAAAGGTAAATTGGCATGGTTTTGAACCTGCACTGAAAATGCTCATGAAACGAGAGACATGCACTTTGGACGTGTGTGTTTGGTGACTCCTCTCCCTTTCTCTTTTCATGTAATGCATTCGGGACATTAGAGATTCCACCACAAAATCATGTCACACATGTTTCCCGACGGCCGCGCGCCTCTCTCCTCCCGCCCCCCTATGCATCTGTGGAGTCCATCCTGGTTGATCTGCTCTAGCTGTTCAACTTTGCGTCTTCCGGACACTCGGCCAGTGTTTGACGAGGAGCATCCTGGTCTTGCTCGTGTATGGAGTTTGGAGCATCTTCTAATGTTGTGTTTTGCTTTCTTCTATTTTCAACTGAATGTGCTGCCATGTGTTTTTCAACTAGTGTTGCTGGTGCTAGTGTGGATGTGTAGCAAGTTCAAGTACCAGTCTATGCCGAGTTCATGTATGTTGCCGTGGACGGCCAAGTTCAGTGATGCCTCTGTCCCTAAGGCAAGTTCAGGTACTAAACCAGTTCTTTGTAATAGTCCTATTTAGTACTACTTGTTAGCATTTTATTAACTCTCTTCATTTCTTTATAACAGGGTAGTTCAGTTTTGCTAATCGCTACAGTTCTCTAGTTAGAAAACTAGTGGTTCATTTTTCTAATTCGTGTGGTCTACAAAATTATTTAACCACCGTCGTTGGCTGTTCTTTTTCGTCATCTCCTAAAGGTCAGCTTTCGTCATCTCATCCTTGTATTTGTACGTATGTTCAATTGCTTCTTGCTTAAGAGTTCACAAACAAGATTTTGAACGGTGATCTCTAAATATTTTCTTGATCACTAAACAGGACCAATTTTAGCATGTTTCCTGAAATATTTTCTGTTTACATCGACAAGTTCACACACTACAGTCTCGGACGTTCAAACATTTGTTTCCCTGATGTTCATATATTATCGTCTAGGAATACATGTTGTAACTTTGAGAGAAAAAGTTAATGTTGATTACTCCAGTCAAGTGTAAAAATTCACCAATATACAATCTATAAGTTCAATATCCAGTATATTAGTTTAGTAGCAGGTACTAACTACTACCTTTTTTTCTAGATGTACCTATGGTGTATAATTTTTTCTTCCAGTTCAATTTGTAAATTTCATCCAATTCAATTCTTGTTGTAGCTGCTATTCAGTCCACGTGGTTAACTGTTGGCTGGTGTGTGCAGTGTACTGCAACAATGAGTAGGCGTGAAGTGTATCACTCCAGCACGCCATGCTCTAGTGCATGTCGACGTCATCTCTGCTGTAATGGAAGCTGCAGATTTTACTCCACTCTACTTACCTTGCGAGTGTTTGCTTTAATGCCTCAATGTTGCACCGTGCATCTTTTGCACTCTGAAGACAAAGTAAAAAAAGTGTTTCCCGCCCGAAAACGTCCAGAAAACGAGTGGTTGTATAAAAGTTAGTCTATGAATCACTCTACTGAAGATAGAACTAGTCTGCATGGTCTGGAAACTTTCGATTTCAGTTGCATTGTTGATCGAATACGAGCTCCTATCAGCCTCTAGTCCATCTATGCTCTCTAGTTCATGCAACATTTTGATATTAGTCCAGTTCAGTCTGATTAGTCTATTTCTACTATTATTTTAGGCAACCATGATTATATGATGTCTTGTTTTTGTTATTGTTACTTGATGTCTCCATTTCCTTTTTTCTCTTAATTTTTCTTATAGGCAAGGTTCTTGTAATTACTAGTTGTTTGATTGTGTGATGCAGCCGCTTACTCGATGTCATTGTCATTGTCATTGTCATTGTTCTTGTAGTTACATATACGAAAGTGTGTGTGCTTGGTTTGGTTCCATTTATCTCTCTCTCATGCCTGCCCTTTTGATCTTATAGGAACTGAGGCTATGCCAAGGAACAAGACCGGTAACAGCTAGCGCAAAGGAGACTATGTCGAGAGGTGGTGCTGCTAGACTTGCTGATGTGTAGTTATGTCATAAAAAGATGACAAATATAGTATATTGTATAATTCCACAAGTTGTACGTAGCAAATCTGTCCATGTGGATCAGTACAACTAGTACTCTTCGGGACTCTTGGTAACACTTTGTAAAGCAAGAGTGGTCCATTTTTTGTGAGCAACAATTCAAACATATCTATATCAGTTCATAAGATATACAAAAGAAATTTCACTAGCCAAAAGGTCTAGAGAAGTCCACCTTATAATTTGTGTACCTTCAAGATAATGGTAAGTTTGAATTAAAAATCAGTTTGCATTAAAAAAAAGTGATCAGTTCAAATTAAAAACAATGATCAGTTTGAATTAAAAATGACTGAATTAAAAACAATGACCATTTTGAATTAAAAATAAATGATCAGTTTGAACTAGAAACAATGATTAGTTTGAATTAAAAACTGACTCTTTCCAAAAAAATAGAAATGTGGAAGTGTCAAGTGCAAACAATGGCGTGTTAGATGTTCCAAAAAGGATTGAATGCAAAAAATCGAGCAAGTTCAATAAACCCACAAAAATTCAAATGTTAAAAGTTCAAGTTGCAAAATGAGAGAAGTCCAAAACATCATTGCAAAAAAAATGAGTTTAAAAAGGAAACACACAAAACATTTTCTGTTTGAAAAAATATAATTGAGTTCAATGACATAAACCATGCAAGTTCGGGGACTATGATACCATAAACCGTTATAAAATTACGAGAACCATATAAAAATAGAATAAACTCTAGTTTAAACACGCTCAGTACAAACCCATACGTACATCAGGTTAAGAATAAAAAAATGGTTTGAATCAAAAATATTGATCAGTACGAATTAAAAACAATGATCAGTTTGAAAAATAAAAGATGGTTAGGTTTTGGTATTTTGTGACATTGACGTCCAAAAAAACGTCCAAGTTCTGCAACTGATCCGTCCAGATGGGACAAGGAGGTCAGTCCAGCATGCGCATCTCAAGTGTCATGTCAGTGCGCTACCCACCCGTCCCCATGCCTCTCCGCCGCATGTCGTGTCATGTCGGCTTGCCATCAATCACCGTTATGGCTTAGCCCTGTAGTGCTTCCACGATCACCACACACAGCTTCCTTCTATCGTTGTCCACGCCCTGCTCTCATGCATATTGGCATTGTAAAAACATATCAAGTTCACAATTAATAAGTTCAAGCAAAAAAGGAAACCCCATGAAAATCCTGCTTAGTAAGTACCTCAGTACAAGTCGTAAAATGAGAGAAGTTCAGAACATCGTTGTCAAAAAAATGTTGAGTTAAAAAAAGAAACAAAACAAAACATTTTTTTTGAATAAAATATCATTCAGTTCGATGACACAAACCATGCAAGTACAGGGGCGACGATACAGTAAACCTTTGAACATCAGTACAGGTACTCTTTTTTCAGAATAATTCAAAATTACTCTACAAAAAATAGCCCAGTACAAACACACACATATATCAGTATGACTACTCTGTTTTTCAGACGGGAAAATAGCAGGATCCGTCTTGCCGTATTTAAAATTACTCTTAAACGGTTGTGAGGTAGAGAAAACGTCCAACATGACTAAGTTTCGCATTGTCGATAGCTATCCAACGGTATATTATTTGCCCCATTTCGACAAACTTTAAAAAAAACGTGTTCAAAACCAATTTTAACCGTATTTGAATTCGTATTTGAACCGTAAAGAATTAGAAAAAACTTTCTATACAAAACAGTTGCGCATTTTCCATAGATTTCCAATGCCGTATCATTTGCGTCAATCCGACAAACCGTTTGCAAGAAACAGTGAAAAACATTTCGCCTAGAATTCCACCATTTTTCAAATTACTTTTAAATCATATAGAATTTGAAAAAATAGTAGATATATGGAAGATGTGGATTTTCACAAGCTTTCCAATGCCATCTCATTTGCTCAATTCCAACAAACCGTTTGAAAATTATGTCGAAAGTACGATTCGCGTTTTCGGTTTTGAAAAAAAACGATTTTTTTCAAAACTGCTCTTAAATCATAATTTTTTTTCAAAAACAAATTATAAGGTTGTAACGTGGATGGCAAGAGCTTTCCAACAATATATTACACACCCCATTTCGACAAAAAAATTGCAAAAGAAATTGAACTAAAGAAGACGATTTTTAACATCAACAGAGAGCATCAGTTCAACTGCTCGAATTTCATCAGTTCAACCATTTGAATTCATCAGTTCAAGTAGGGTAACAGAATA
>NC_041393.1:766854366-766868887 GCF_002162155.2 Triticum dicoccoides | reverse complement strand
ACTTAGCTATTGTGCTATCGGGCATGATTTTCTTGTCAAATTAGGTAGGTGAGGCAGCCAAATCATGGTTTGTTTTGCACGTATGTTCAACAGTTTTATCTTAGGAGGGCCTCCCTTAGTTAAAATAAAATAATGCATACTAGTTTGAAAATCGAATATGTGTTGCTCCATATCATAGGAGAGAAAATGGCTTTCGCGCTTGCATCGTCATGTGATACATCTTTACTTATTCTTTGCACTTACACAAGAATGTTCAAACCAAGAATGTCGCATAACATGCAAGTTGATGTTTGAAGGCCTTAGTCATCTATTTATGATCATTCCTTATTTACCATGTCATGTTTCCATAAATAGATAGGGTCACCTATTATGGTCTGCTAATGTTTATGTATATTTCTTCCAACCTGCAATAAGATGGCTACGGATTCTTGCGAGGCACAAATAAGAAGCTTTTGTTCCATTATTCTTAAGAAATATCGTACTCCAAAATTTAGCGCATGCCTCCTTCCTAAGAAATTGGGATAGGAAAGATTCCAATTGCATCAACTGTGGTAGCTTCTAATTTCTAACGAAATACATGTCTGCAGATCTGAGCTTGGTATGTAGTTGCTCTGGTCTTGCTTGGGTCATACAACTGGAGTTGGATGGCGAATGTTCAAGATGGTGCTGATGTAGTTTGATATATCTGTATTGAGCGTTGTATGTATGTAAGAAGCATATTCTGGCAGCAAGTCTCCCATTGGTGTTTGGTTGGCAGCTTGACGGCCAGGTTATGTTAGTCCAGACAGTTTATCGATAGCTGAGAGTTCTATCTTTCTTCTGGGTGAGTGGATGAGTTGGTTAATTTCTTCAAATTAAGATGCTTCTAATGAGTTCATATAAATGCATGCCTAATTGTGGATGAGCTACTATGGTTTAGTTTCTTAAGCACTGCAAACATAGATGCTTTCATTCCTTAGAACCAGAGGTTGTCTAAGAGTGCATCATGCATATGGCTGGATGCATGTAAACATGAACTTTGGGAGACTCAGTTTTCATGTCTCCAATGCCTTGTGCCAGTTAGTCTCCATGCACGCCATCTGCTCCTCTGGCAACTCAACTTTGCTTCGCTTGGTTCTACCATTCTCACATCCATCTTGATTCTTCTCTATCTCTCTTGAAGGCACATGTTCTTCAGCGCGCGCGCCCTCGCCAGTTCCTACTCTGATTCCATGTTCCAATAGCAGTATCTACGATAACACAACAACACATGTCCTCAAAACATTCAAGCTGGACAAAAAAGTCCATAAACTTATTTGTTTTTTAGGAAACTTCTATTATTCTCATTCACGAGATGAATGTTGTTGATTATACATCTTTTTTTTTTGAAAAGGACGCAAAAGATTTGCCTCGTATATTAGTTAAGAAGGAATAGAGTTTGTGTTACAAGACCCTAGGTAGTATGAGTATCACCCTTCTAGTACAACATTTCCTAGTTTATTTGCGCTCTTCGAGATCCAAGGTCTCACATCACACTTGATGTTACATATAAGTATCGGCGGTTGAGTGCTCTTGTGCCGAAAAACGCAGGGTGTTTCTCTCAGTCCAAACGGTCCAACAATTGAGCATTGTAAGGGATGGCATTACCTTTTTATTGGTGGTATATTGGTCGGGCCGGTTGCCCCACCAATATTTGACAGAACTCTCCAAGCGTCATGTGAACGTGTCAATGGTCTTGAGGTGGAGCCAATCATTTACCAAGTTCCATAGACGAAGCATGAGCCGACATTTGAAGAAAAGTTATACTCCAGATTCTTGTTCTTGCTTGCTGATCGTGTCCTAGACTAGGGGGTGCTAAACACAACAACCCCTTTAGAGTGGGCCGGGTCGAGAACCCTGGATCACCAATAAATGGGCAAAGACTGCCATGTCCCCTGGCAGGATCAAGATGGAATCCTCCGAACACTTGACGCCTACTCCAAGGCTTGTTTTGAATCTTCGACATGCTTATCCCTAAATTTAACCGACCTTATTTAAACCATAGGTACCCCAGGTCCCTATATAAGCAGAGTGGTTTTCGCTTGTACTGATAGATTCATTCACATATGATCTCGAGCTAGATCATCATGTACTTTGTTACAACACAATCAATATAATAAGAGCATGGCGTGGGTCTTACCTCTTCGAGAGGGCTCGAACCTGGGTTAATATTTGTGTCCCTTATTCATCCTGTTACAATCAAGCTAAGATCATTAGCTCGGGAACCCCTACCCGAATTTGACGGATTTAACCCCGACACTTGCCAAGAGGGAAAGACCACAGTTTGGCCATCTACGCTTAGACGATATATCTGCAGCCCAAATCCTGTCTTGGGTGGCCAACCAAGCAAAGAATTTGGCCTACTACGGTGCCCAAGTTTTCCACACCGTATGCTCCATAGAGGAGTAGGAAGTCCCCAAGAATAGTGGCACATAGGCGGAGGCTGCTGAATATTGCCCATCTGTAGTGTGCTTCCAAACTATGTCATGATCGGCATGCTCATCCAATTGGAAACCGCGGAGACTAGTCCAAAGTTCCACGAATTGGCGGAGGTGCTCAAAGGAGACGATGGGTTATTTGACATATTGCATATGCCATTCTTTTTACAGTGAAAACACTAGGAAAGGCCCCTACTGCATATGTATTAAAAGATTGCATATCACATGGAGATTCATTTGCAACAAGAAGAAATTAAGTAGAAGTACACAGCTCAAGTTATGCCAGAATGAAGTTTGAAATTTATTTAAATTCAAACAGGTAAAAGAATATTTGAATTTTGGGTTATTCTATATATGAATAGAAAGTACTCCCTCCGTCCGGAAATACTTGTCGGAGGAATGAATGTATCTAGATGTATATTGGTCCTAGATACATCCATTTTTATGCATTTCTCCGACAAGTATTTCCGGACGGAGGGAGTATTTGGTACAAATGTCCAGATGCAAAAGGAATCGATTGAAAAGGTGTTATGGTTTGCAAGATACGATCGAGAGAAGGTATGAATTCAAATTTGAGTTGCTCAAATTTGAAAGTTTGATCATTGCAAATAATTATTCCACTGGATACTCAAGATTATTACGAACAATTTGTAAAAATATTCACTGAATTTGAATATGTGGATCACAAGTTATAGCTAAAACAAGGTTTGAACCGATTATGTCAAAAGTGTGCCGTGGCAGCGAAAACAGAGAAAAAAGGGTTGTTGTTGCAGCAGATTCTGAAAGAATGAAAGATCACTGCCTTTACCAAAATAATATGGCGTAGAGTTAAAATGAATGGTGCCAATGGAAAGAGGGCTTCAATATGAATCAAACACGATTGGTTTCATCAGATAGAACGCTACGGATAAAAAGAAATGATGAATTAAGGTTACATGTGCCTATATGTAAAATTAAAGAAACAATTCCGGCCGAAAAGATATTAAAACTAAACGATGTACACATGGCAACATGTGATTGGTGGATACCCATTCGCTGATTAAAACAACAGCCATGCGATCAAGTGACGACGGGACCACAAATATGTTGCCACATCAACTAGGTTTGCAAGTGGGTGTCCTCACCAGAAAGTTGGTCGGAGCCGGAAGAGATGACGGCAATGGTGGCTCGGACAATGCTCCTGGTGGCCATACGGAATGAGCGAAAAATCTCAAAAATGAGAACATGTGTGAGGAGTTTGTTGGTGTAGCCAGGGTGCTCAGGTGCATCATGTATCGATGGTGGTAGGCAGATGAACAGGTGGCGGTGATGGCATACTCAGGGATTTGTAGAGGAGTTCAATTCGGGGTGATCCGGAGAAAAGGGATAGGTCAGAGAGGTGTGAGCGTACACATGGAATTGATTGGTTCTCTTGGAGAGTTGTGGGGCTCACCATAGGTGGCGGAATCGATCGTCTGAGTGGTTTCGCGTGGCGGATCTTGGCGGGTTGGCCGCGCTGATGCTAAGGCAGACCTTACAATATGTCGAGGGGAATCAACAGAGAAGAACTCGAGGCAAGTTCCTGGTTTGGATCAAGGGCACGAGATAAATAGAATCACGAGGATTCTGCGTGGCTCTACTGGATTTTGGCAGAGTTATCCACTAGCTTTGAACTCGGGAGGAGGTATAAGGAAAGTGCGGACCCTGTGTGTTTGTGGAACGAAGTGTGTAGAGGCGTTGATAAGTGGGTCCCATGTGTCATAGGCTGAGGAAAAAAAAGAAAAGGATGTCATGTTGGTGTGTTGGGCCTTGCGATGTGGGTTGCCGCTATGCGAGCCGTGCCTGCTTACTAGGCTATTAATGCGGTGTCTTGCGCGTGTGGGCGATTGATTAAAGTGGGCTGCACGGACTGTCCAGGGTAGCTGGGCTGCGCCCAAAATATGACATGTTTAGATGTTAGCTTTAAACATTTCCTGTTCATTCCTAAACTTCAAATGATTTTACTTAAAAACCACATCATCTCAACTTGGAAAATTATACAAACTTTCATATAATTCCATAATATTATTATATAGCCCAACATTTTTTCTAGAATAAATATTTATATGAAATACATATAATTTTTTTATATAAACCTTATTTTGGGCTTTATAAATATTCCATACAATAATTTTGGTTTCTAAATAATTCCCATAATATTTGTGAACTCTGTTAAATACCGAAATGTTTTTAAAAAATTTCCAACTCTTTCATATTGAAGGAATCCTCTTTCATATTGAAGGAATCATATTACCTTCTCTCTTTCTATTTTATTTCTGAGTTGGCATTGTTCCAAATATAAAAACCAAATGAGATCCAAAACGAATATTTGGGAAAGTTCTTTTATTCCCTCTTATTTAAATAATCAATAAATTCAAAAGTTTCAAATCCCAGTCAAACATAGCTAAACGCAAACATCTCAAGCAAATTTTTAATTAATCAGCATTTCAAAATTATAAATTTTGGGATGTTACGTATGAATGCAACATCGGGTCCTTTTAGAAGAAAGAGAAAGAGAGAATTCCCTATTTGGCCCTTTCTAAAATTTTCTTCCCTATTTGCCCCTTAAAATATTATTTTTTACTATATGACACTACTTTTTATTTTGTTTCCTATTTACTCCCTCCGTCTCATAATATAAGAGTGTTTTTGACACTAAAGTAGTGTAAAAAATGATGTATATTATGGGGGACGGAGTAACACTTCCGTTCAATTTGTCCACTATAGGTGTCAAGTGAGACGTGAAAAGACGCTTTTACCTCTCATGTAGATAGCTCATGTATGCATATAATATTAATTAAACTGGTGTACAATGTGCGTTGCTTCGTGTACTTGCGCGTATTCGTACGTGAGCCAAATGCATCGGCCAACAAGGTCGCCATACACATGCACAGGCAGTGATAGTCGGAACCTAAGCTAATAATCACCTTGTATACTTTCCTTTTTAGTTTCTGTTTATATCGGTCCAAACAGTTGTTTTTTTACATGAGATGCAAAACTGTGTTTTCATTTCTCACTTAACAACGTTAGTGGGTAAAATAGATGAAACTGTCGTATACGGAACAAAACTTAGCGTTACTGTGAAATAGGAAAGAAAATAATTCTTTGGGCCAAATAGGGAAGTAGATTTTAAGAAAGTGTCTCTCAAAAGGAGATGGCTTGGTAGAGCTCCCTCTCCCACTCACTAGTCGCTCCCCAACAGAAGATTTATCCCCAACCGTAACCCTAGATCCCCTTCCTCCACCAAACCTCCATGGCCCCGCCGGCGCCGTCCTCCATCCCCATCCCCGACGAGCTCATGGAGGAGATCTTCCTCCGCCTGCCCACCCTGGAGATGCTCGCCCGCGCCTCCGCCACCTGCACTTCCTTCCTCCGAGTCATCAAAGGGTGCGTCTTCCGCCGCCGCTTTCGCGCGATGCACCAGCCTCCCCTCCTCGGATTCATGGACGTGGCCGGATTCCAGCCTGCCGAGGCGCCGCACCCCTCCGCCCCACTCGCCCATGCCCTCGGCCCGCGTGTCGCGGATTTCTCCTTCGTCCCGAGCGCTGTTTCTTTCTCATCCAACGTCTCGCCCGACGAGGATGGTCCCCGCTGGCACCCTTGTGACGCCAGCAACGGTCTTGTCCTCCTCGATTGGATCTCCCTCAAGGCCCGCATCGTCAACGGCTGGAGCTACTCCAAAGATGGCTCCGAAGTAAGCATCCTCATGGACAGTTGGGAGCTCGTTGACTTCTGCGACGATGGTCGCCGCCTCGCTTGCATCATACGGGATCAGTGCAATGCCGCTGACTTTCACCTTGCCGTATGTGACCCTCTGTCCAGCAGATATGTGCTGCTTCCAACCATACCTAAGGACCTGGCTTCCCAGCCGCAGGATCACCTACGAGAATTCGAGCCCATGCTTGTCCCCAAAACCAGCAACGACGGCGAGGAGGAGCCCTTCAAGGTAATATGTGTAGCAAGATACCGAACAAAGCTCGTCCTCTTTGTCTTCCAGTCTACAACTATGCAATGGTGTGTGGTCGAGTCCCCTGCCCTCCCGTATTTGAAAGACATGTCTTGTTTTAACCGTGTAAGAGACTGCTTCTACTGGACACGTCTTTGGTTTTGGAGTGACCATTTGATGGGGCTGGACACACGCACTTTGAAGTTTTCAACCGTCAATTTTCTCACCGGCTACCATGTACAGCTCAGAGACACAGACCCAAGCTTTGATTATCGGCGTCCAAATGCAGTTGTTGAGGGTAGGGAAGGAGGCATTGAGATGTTTTCTCTTTTATGTCAACATGGGTCCTATTCTCTCCACCATACCTCTCTGCGGGATAACTCTCATGAACGGAAGCTGGAGAAGATCATACAACTACCTGGGCAGTATAAGGCCTATTCCATTTCGACAATGGGTGCAGCTGAGGGTTCTTGTTATTGCAAGGTGCTCCGCTTGGCATTAAGTTTGAGAATGTTGATTGTTACTCAATGGATATCAAAACTTATGAAATTTCCAAGGTCTGTACAAAGATGGTGAATTTCTTTCGTCGCAAACGCGCCATCCCGTACTTTAGCTTCCCACAACTATTATCTGAACCAACTATTTGATCCACTGGTAAGCCTAATCATATTTTTTGTCATTTTGTGCACAATTTGCTTGTTCTAATCAAATTGTTATATATAGACTTAGTTATTGTGTTATTGTGCTTGATTGCCTTGTCAAACTAGCTAGGTGAGGCAGCCAATTCATGGTTTGGTTTGGCATGCATGTTAGTGGAAATAAAAAGAATACATGCTAGTTGGAAAGCTAATATTTGTTGCTCCATATTGTCGGCGAGAAAATAGCTTACACGCTTGCATCGTCATATGGTACATCTTTAGTACGTCATACTTTGCACTTACACAAGAATGTTCAAATCAAGAATGTTTCATAACCTGCAAGTTGATGTTTGAAGGCTCTTAGTCATCTAATTATGAGCTTTCCTTATTTACCATGCCCTGTTTCCAGAAACAGATAGGGTCACCTATTGTGGTCTGCTAATTTTTATGTATATTGCTTCCAAACTGCAATAAGATGGATCAGGGATACTTGCGGTGGCACGATAAGCAGCTTTTGTTCAGTTATTCTTAGGCTATAATGTACTCTGCAATTTAGCGCATGCCTTCTTCTTAAGAAATTGGGATAGGAAAGATTCCAATGGGGTAGCTTCAAATTTCTAACTAAATACATGTCTGCAGATCTCAGCTTGCTCTCTAGTTGCTCTGTTCTTGCTTGGGTCAAACACCTGGAGTTGGACGGCGAATGTTCAAGATGGTGTTGATGTAGCTTGATAAGTCTGTATTGTGCGTCATATGTATCTATGTAAGCAAGATATGTTGGCAGCAAGACTCGTACCGATGTTTGTGTTGGCAGATTGGCGTCCAGGTTATGTTTGTCGAGATGGTCTATTAGTAGCTGAGAGTGCTAGTTTTTCTCTGTATGAGTGGATGAGTTAGTTAATATCTTGTATTAAGATTCTTCTGATCAGTTCATCTACAATGCATGTCCAATTTTGGATGAGCAATGATTTAGTTTCTTGAGCACTTCAAACATAGATGTTTCCATCCCATTGAACTAGAGGTTGTCTGAGAGTCCATCATGCATATGGCTGATGAATGTAAACAACAACTTTGTGAGCATCATGTTTCATATTTCCAATGCCTTGTGTCGGTTAGTCTCCATGCGCGCCTACTCCTCCTCTGTTAGCTCAACTTTGCTTGGCTTGCTTCCATCATTCTCACCTCCATCTTGATGCTTCTCTGCCTCTCTTGCAAGAACATGTTCTTCATCGCCTCCCTCGCCAGTTGGTCCTGGTCTGTTTCCAGGTTCCTACTGTAGCATCTACCTCCGCTAGCGGTGGATCTATATCTTCTTGCACCAATTCAGTGTCATGATTGTTCGTCGACACAGGTTCAGTCCCCCAAAATATTCCGGGAAGACGTATTGAACTGGACAAGCTTCCTCCTTTTGGGGCAGCATGCAGGAGGAAGTCTCTGGCTTTAGTTTGGTTCCACACAGAAAATGATGTGACTCTTGTAAGGATATCTTGAGTTGTCTTCATGGTCCATCTCCAATAATTGGTTGTTTAAGAGACTTTGCAACAGTGGCAGGGACAGGGATATACCATCACTAGTAGAAAAACACCTAATAGTCCCGGTTCGTAAGGGCCTTTAGTTCCGGTTCATGAACCGGGACTAATGGGTCATTACTAATACCTCCACCCATTAGTCCCGGTTCAAACACGAACCGGGACCAATGTGCCTACACGTGGCCTGTGCGCCGAGCCCAGTCAGGGGGGCCTTTGGTCCCGGTTGGTGGCACCAACCAGGACCAAAAGGCATCCAGGCGTCAACATTCCAATGGCTGGGGTTTTTGTTTTTTTAAAGGGGGGGGGGGTTGGGGGTTTTGGGGGTTAATTTAGGTGTTTCATATATTGTGTTAGCTAGCTAATTAATAGAGAGAAGTGATCGAGAGAACCATTGAGTACAGAAGTTCGTCATGCATACCGAGAGAAGTGATCGATCGACCTCTCCTTCTCGGAGAGATTGGTCGAACAACAAGTTTTCGTATCATGTATCCGACACTACTGGCTACATACATGTACAATATGTAAGATCTCTTAATTACAATCCCCTAGCAATTGAAATCAACTTCCACATGGTATTCTCCGGCTTTATTTGTGACGTGGTCAAGAAAGAATCCCGCCAATTCCTCTTGAATTGCTTTCATGCGATCTGGTTCTAGGAGTTCATTCCGCATCTGCCACGTCTAATTTGAAGAAGGGGGTTAATTAATACATATATATGAATGAAACTCAACAGAAATGATGGTGTAATAAAATGAAATTGTGAATATTATTGCTTACTCACTTCATATTGTCTTTGAGAGTAGCCCCGCTTGTTTTTCAAAGTCGCATTGTGGATGAACTCGCACACGTAGTATCCACAGAAATCATTCCCTTGTTCCTGCCACAAGAACTTTACGAGAAATAGAGGTCAATCAAACTGATAATGAAGCATTATAAATGGCATTGATGAAAGTATAGCTATAGAATCAACGGGAGATGCGCGCAACTAGCTAGCCAGTAGTACTTACTTTTGGGTATGTATATCGCAGCTCCTTCGGCAGTCCCGGAGCTTCTGCGGTGAACTATTTCCAAACCCTGCAAGACAAAGAAAATAATTATTATTACTTGAGATATCAGGAAATGAACAAAAGGTTGCCGATATGGTGCGATAATGATCGATTGAACTTACTTGTTGAGCAATTCAGTCATGTCCGCATAGGTTTTGGGATCTTTCCGTCTCGAGTCTAAGACGGTTACTAGTCCCCGCTCAAGCTTAATCTCCAGAAGAACATAGTGGTACCTGCGCACGCATGCATAACTCATCAATTACATTACTATAACCTCGCTCGAGTAATAAGGGAAACCGAATATGCACACGACAGTAACACTCACTTGCCGTTGTAAGAAAAGAGCATGGTATCTTTGTTTTAATTTTTTATCAACGATCGTAGCAAGTTGTCCTCGGCCTCTTCGACGTCCTTTTCAACTAGAAATTCATCTATGATATTTGTGTTAATGAACTCAATATCATAAATTTCTTGTTTTTTGCACTCGACGATCTTCAATCTGAATAATATATTGAGGATAATTAATTATAAATACATGAAATGAAAGAGCCGAGCTATATATAGAGACTTAATGACAGAAATAGTACTTACAGACAGTAGCAAAAGACCATTAGTTTATTGAGGGCCTTTTGATTGAAGAACACGAAGAACTCATCAAATGGAACAGTCAACAGATCACTTGCAACGAGGTCGTGCTCCTCTTTAATATTCAGATACAAAGCATTCGTCCCCCCAGACTCTCTGCAGGTTTCCATGTACCAATTATGGAATCTTCGCATCATTGTTGTCAGAGATTTTTCATCTTTGACGAGAGGCTTCCCGTACTCGTATCTGTGTTCGTCCACCTCCAAGAAATCAGGAAGTTGATCGTCAGGCAGGTAATCTGCAAGATTGCCATAACCGGCCACCGTCCCCGGAGCATTAGACACATTGAGCGGGGGGCACGATTGCTGTGCTTGTTCGCCGAGCTGGGAAATTTTTTTCCCCTTTGCTCGTTCTTTTAACCTTTTATCACTGACAGTAATTCCCGACCGCTGGGCTTGGAGATATGTCTGTTCAGTAATGCGCTGATAGTTGGTTCTCGGCGGAGACTTTGGTGGTTTCCTCAGGGCATCGATAGTGCGCTTTGCTTTCACCGGATCTACCTTCTCCTCCGGAGGTGGATGTCTCTTTGCTTTCACCCCTTCAAAGAACTCCTTCACATGGGTCCGCACAATCGTATCGTTTTCTTCCTCGGTCCTCTTGTACGGTAACTTCTCTAGAGGCTTGAGAGGTGGACCGTATGTATTGCCTCCCGCCTCTGGTTGTGCTGCTAGACGCCGGAGCAGATGGAGCGGCTGCGGCGTCTGTCTTCTTTCGTGCTTTCTTACGAGGCGGAGGAGAAGGAGTACGACGCGCCGGAGAAGGCGGGGCGGCGGCGGGTCTCTTCCACCCTTGCTGGCGAGGCGGAGAAGGAGGAGGCTGCTGGCTGCTTGGGAGCGCCAGCGCAGGCGGAGAAGGAGGCGGAGTGCCGCCACGCGTCGGAGAAGGAGGCGGAGTGCTGCCACGCATGCCCTGATCGTCACTCGCCGGAGGAGGATGCAGTGGAGGAGGCGGAGTGCCCTGACTCGCCGGAGGAGGAGGAGAAGGCGGAGGCGTCCAGTTCGGAAGGTTGATGAGCTCCTTCCGCCATAGGCATGGAGTCTTCAGAGCAAAACCCAGCCTAGTCTCCCCTTCACCGGTAGGGTGGTCAAGCAGGAGGTCCTCAAATCCCTCCGTTATTTCATCCACCATCACCTTAGCATATCCTTCTGGAATCGGCCGGCAGTGATAAGTTGCTCCGGATCCAGTAGGATAAACAGAGCCAACAGCCGCTTTGACCTTCAAATTCATCCATTGCACCATAATGTGGCTATGTTGAGACTCCGTGATAGCATCCACGGGATAGCTGGCAGGAGCCGTCAAGACATGCTCCGGCTGAAGCAGCTCGGTGGAAGTCACGCTGCTTCTCCACTGAGATGGCGGGGTAGCTTCAGGGGAAGCTTCGGCAGGTCGTTTGCTGTGATCTGCTACTTCTCGTTCCTCTAGCCCCATTACCCTTTCGTGCAGCGCCTGCAGTTGGCCCTGCTCCAGTTTCTTCCTCCTCTCGTGGGTTTTGTAACCCCCTTCGTCTGGAAAACCAACCTTCCACGGAATGTAGCCTGGCGTGCCTCGTGTCCCTCCAGGGTGCTCAGGATTCCCGAGGGCCATTGTGAGCTTGTCCTTCTCCCTGTCTGGTATAAACGTCCCTTTCTGCGCTGCATTGATATAGTGTCGAAGGTTCTTGACTGGTAGTTCCAGTTGCTCGTCCGTCCAACAGCACATCCCTGATACAGGGTCCAAGGTTTCGCCAGCCCCGAAGAACCAAGTCCGGCAACGGTCTGGCCATCTCATTGTCTCTGGTTCGATCCCTTTTTCAAGAAGATCATTCTCCTCCTTGGACCACTTAGGCCGGGCTTTGAGGTAGCCACCTGACCCCGTGCGATGGTGAAGCTTCTTCTTCGCAGCATTTTGCTTGTTCATCGCCGACATCTTCTTACTCTTTTCCGATGTCTTGTGGGTCAAAAAATGCGGGCCAGTGATCTTTGGTCTTCTCATATTTGCCGATGAATTCTGGTGTCTTTTTTTTCGACAAAATGGTTCAACTCTTTCCTCCACCTCCTGAACAGGGTTGCCATCTTCTTAAGAGCACAAGACTTGATTAATTGCTCTTTAACTGGCTTCTCCGGATCCTCCTCTGGCGGTAGGGTGAAATTTGCCTTCAGCTGAGTCCAAAGATCTTTCTGCATATCATTGACATAAGACACCTCAGGGTCGTCCTTAGGCTTATACCATTGCTGGATGCTGATCGGGATCTTGTCCCTAACAAGAACCCCGCACTAAGCAGAAAATGCGTTCTTTGTCCAGATGGGTTCAATCGGTTCACCGTCGGGCGCGATTTCTATGATCTCAAACCTTTCATCCGAGCTCAACTTTTTCTTCGGGCCTCGTCTCCTTACCGAAGTTGTGCTCGATCCGGAGGGCTGGAAATTAAAAGGAAGAAAGACGAGAGTAATTAATATGTGTACATATACCAAAACAATGAGTGCATCAATTAACTAGTCAGCACGGGCTTAACTAATATATATATACCTGGCCGGACTCGGTTCGGTCACCGGAGCAGTCAGCACGGTCTCCTTCTTGTACCTCCATTGGGTCATCACCGGAGCCATCATGAACATAGCCCTCTTCTTGTATCGGCATTAATGGGCCGGAGCCATCATGAACATGGCCCTCTTCTTCACCCAGTCCTTCCTGACCAACGACGTCGTTGAAAAATGACGCAATGACATCAGTTCCTTCTGCGATTATCTCCCCCAACATCGCTTCTGTTGCTTCGTCTCGGTAGTGCTCCATAGTTTCTGCAAATATTTACAACATGTCAATTATTATTCAAACATGCTACAGATGGATATATATTAATGGCAAACGTAGAACTAGCTAGCTAATCACAATAAGGAATCATGTTAGTGGCCTCTACGCTGCTTCTCTAGGGTTTGGGATCGCCTCGACACAACGCTTCAAGGGTTTGGGGTGGCCTCGACGACAACACTCTTTTAACTTGGTAAATTTGGGTGGCCTCGAGAGTTTTGGTCGAGCGAGAGGGCCGAGGGGGGTGATGCCGTTGTGTAGGGTTATCACGGTCGAGAGGGGGTATATATATCGACCGCCCCTCATGTCGAAGTTATCTCGAGGGGGCGGCGAGGGCGAAGGCGAGCAGCCTGACAGCGACACACCCGATAAAACATAAGAAAACAAAGAAGAAATAAAAAGAGGAGAAGAAGAAAGGAATAGAGGAGAAGATCGAATAAAAAAAAGAAGAAAAAAAAGAGGAGAAGAAGAAAGGAATAGAGGAGAAGAAGAAAAAATAGAATTTTTCTATTTTTTCTTCTTCTCCTCTATTCCTTTCTTCTTCTCCAATTTTTCTATTTTTTCTTCTTCTCCTCTATTCCTTTCTTCTTCTCCTCTTCTCTATTTTTTCTTCTTCTCCTCTTCCTTTTCTTCTTTTTTGTTCTTCTTATTTATTTCTCCTCTATTCCTTTCTTTCTTCTTCTCCTCTTCTTTTTATTCTTCTCCCTCGAGAAAGGGAAATAATTAAAGAAAAGGAAGAAAAGAGGAAGAAGGAAGAAGGAAGAAGAAGAAGAAAGGAATAGAGGACAAGAAGAAAAAATAGAATTTTTTTCTATTTTTTCTTCTTCTCCTCTATTCCTTTCTTCTTCTCCTCTTCTTTTTCTTCTTTTTTCTTCTTCTTATTTATTTCTCCTCTTCTTTTCCTCTCCTCTTCTTATTTTCCTTTTTCCTCTCATTATTTTTCTTCTTCTTCTTCCTTCTTCCTTCTTCCTCTTTTCTTCCTTTTCCTTATTTTACGTTTTCCTCTACACTAACCTAATTAAAATGCACTAACCTAAAATCGATATCTACTAACAACCTAAATAAAAAATTAATACATATATGAAAAAACATATATAAACAAAAAAATGCTATGAACATTATATTCATACATACATAGCCACATCCATTCATCATATAGCTACCATATACATATATACATTAATTATATATATATGTGAAAAAATGCAATGAACAAAAAAATACACATGTATGTATGAAAAAAAAGCACTGAACACAGAGCCTCGACGGCGGCGGCTCACAATGGGGGCGGCCGGCGAGGGCGGCGGCGACGACCACGGCGGGCCGGGGCAGGGGCGTGGCCGGCGAGGGTGACAGCGGCGGCGACGAGGGTGTCGGCGACGACCACGGCGGGTCGGGGCAGGGGCGTGGCCGGCGACGACGGCGACGGTGACGGCGACGATAGGCGCGGGCGGGCGGT
>NC_041393.1:766853223-766854356 GCF_002162155.2 Triticum dicoccoides | reverse complement strand
GGGGGCACACCCCGGACATGCGTGTCGGGCGTTTGCAACCGCCACAACAATTCCAGACTTGTGAGAGGCCGCCTACGCAAGATTTGGCGGCATGCTAGCCCCCGGAGGCCGCCGGCCACAGCCGTAGACGCGGGAAGGGCAATCTGCGTAGAGGGATTTTTTCGGATACTTCTCCATCACCAAAAATTATGAAAAAATACCATCGTTCCTATAGCACATGTGCCCACATCGTGCAAAAAAACTCATGATTTTATCACGCTCTGAGTATTATTAATATTGACACCGCATCGTTACTGCAGAAGTCTACTACAGTGTCATCGCCGTCCGTGAGGGGGGGCCACGCCCCGGAGACGCGTCCCGCCTCTTCGGACATGCCACCACACCACCCCGCATGTATGAGGGCCCGGTGCGACGCTCCGGTGGCATTGCTACCCCAGTGCCTCCGTCCTGCCTAACCCTGTAGCGTTTGACCACGGGATCTAGCCCTTTGACTTTGCACGGACGGGCTTTGACCAGTGGACCTCCCCACCCGGTTGTGCTAGGTCATCCCATAGGAACACTTTGGAGCAACATCCGGGCCAGATCCACAGCAAGATCCCCTCCGTGTAGACCCGACGCGTCTGTTTCCCCCCTCCAGGTGCCGGCGGCGGCGCCGTCCGTGAGGGGGGCACACCCCGGACACGCGTGCTGGGCGTTTGCAACCGCAACAACACTTCCAGACTTGTGAGAGGCCGCCTATGCAAGATTTGGCGGCATGCTAGCCCCCGGAGGCCGCCGGCCACAGCCGTAGACGCACGAAGGGGGCGTAGAGGGAATTTTTCGGATACTTCTCCATCACCAAAAATTATGAAAAAATACCATCGTTCCTATAGCACATGTGCCCACGTCGTGCAAAAAAACTCATGATTTTATCGCGCTCCGAGTATTATTAATATTGACGCCGCATCGTTACCGCAGAACGTCTACTACCGTGTCATCGCCGTCCGTGAGGGGGGGCCACGCCCCGGAGACACGTCCCGCCTCTTCGGACATGCCACCACACCACCCCGCATGTATGAGGGCCCGATGCGATGCTCCGGTGGCATTGCTACCCCCAGTGCCCCCGTCCCGCCTAACCCTGTAGCGTTTGACCA
>NC_041393.1:766830932-766853213 GCF_002162155.2 Triticum dicoccoides | reverse complement strand
GGCAACTGGCGATGTGTTCGTCAAATTTTCCTAAGTGTTGTATATATAGCAAGAGCATTGGTCCCGGTTCGTGAAACCAACCAGGACCAATGCCCCCTTTAGTCCCGGTTGGTGCCACCAACCGGGACCAAAGGCCTCTTTTCAGCAGCCCAAAGGGCGGGAAGCGGCGGCCTTTGGTCCCGGTTGGTGGCACCAACCGAGACTAATGCCTCCCCCTTTAGTCCCGGTTGGTGCCACCAACCGGGACCAAAGGACCCTGTGTTGCCCGCATCGGGGCCAAAGTTTAGTCCCACCTCGCTAGTTGAGAGGGGCGCACAGTGGTTTATAAGCCCCACTGTCGCACCCCTCTCGAGCTCCTCTCCACCATAGGCTTGCGGGCCTATTTGATACTGCTTTGCTTGATGGGCCTTCTGGGCCTACTGCGGGCCTGAATCCTGGCCCATGGTAGGGTTTCTAGTCGTATTCAGGCCGTGGGGGCCCAGTAGGAGGCATTTTTTTGTTTTTTTTGTTTTCTTTCTTGCTTTATTTATTTTATTTTGTTTCTACTTACAACAAAATACTTATTATTGCTATTTTTAATCATTTTCCAGTTTTTTGTTTTGTTTTCTGCATTATTTATTTTCTTTTGTTTTTTGCTTTATTTTTTAATTCTTTTTGCTTTTGGTTTCAGAAAAATTATAAACTTTCTGTCAGTGCCATTAGTTTTCAAATTTGAAAACACTTTTTTGTTTTTTTGTTTTCTTTCTTGCTTTATTTATTTTATTTTGTTTCTACTTACAACAAAATACTTACTGTTGCTATTTTTAATTGTTTTTTTGTTTTGTTTTCTGCATTATTTATTTTCTTTTGTTTTTTGCTTTATTTTTTAATTCTTTTTGCTTTTAGTTTTAGAAAAATTATAAACTTTCTGTTAGTGCCATTAGTATTCAAATTTGAAAACACTTTTTTGTTTTTTTTGTTTTCTGTCTTGCTTTATATATTTTATTTTGTTTCTACTTACAACAAAATATTTATTGTTGCTATTTTTAATTATTACGAGGGCCAAACCATAAGACATTAAAGCATTTCAAATGAACTATGAAAAAGTTGAAAGTTGGCATGGTGTCATAAATTCACCCACATAGCATGTGCATGTACAAAACGGACAATGGTATCATACTCGTGTGTTACAAAGTTGGCATGGTATCATCATAATAGTTGCGGGAGAAAGTCTTCACTTTTTCTTCGCTTGTGTCATTTGCTTATTGCGCCGAAACCATGGATAATCTTCATCGCTTATCAGGATGCTGGGGTCAGCCTTGACTTTGAAGGGAGGAATTTCATGAAACTTTTCATAATCTTCAGACATGTCTGTCTTGCCCTCAACTCCCATGATGTCCCTTTTTCCTGAAAGAACTATGTGGTGCTTTGGCTCATCGTATGATGTATTCGCTTCCTTACCTTTTCTTTTTCTTGGTCTGGTAGACATGTCATTCACATAAATAACATGTGCCACATCATTGGCTAGGACGAACGGTTCGTCAGTGTACCCAAGATTTTTCAGATCCACTGTTGTCATTCCGTACTGTGGGTCTACCTGTACCCCGCCTCCTGACAGATTGACCCATTTGCACTTAAACAAAGGGACCTTAAAATCATGTCCGTAGTCAAGTTCCCATATGTCCACTATGTAACCATAATATGTGTCCTTTCCCCTCTCGGTTGTTGCATCAAAGCGGACACCGCTGTTTTGGTTGGTGCTCTTTTGATCTTGGTTAGTCGTGTAAAATGTATTCCCATTTATCTCGTATCCTTTCCAAATCGTAACAGTCGAAGATGGTCCCCTGGACAACAAGTACAGCTCATCACAAATAGTGTTGTCACCTCTGAGACGTGCTTCCAACCAACTGCTGAAAGTCCTGATGTGTTCACATGTAATCCAGTCGTCGCACTGCTCCGGGTGTTTGGAGCGCAGACTGTTCTTGTGTTCATCGACATACGGGGTCATCAAGGTAGAGTTCTGTAGAACTGTGTAGCGTGCTTGAGACCAAGAATATCCGTCCCTGCATATTATTGAGTCCCTTCCAAGCGTGCCTTTTCTAGTCAGTCTCCCCTCATACCGCGATTGAGGGAGACCTATCTTCTTAAGGCCAGGAATGAAGTCAACACAAAACCCGATGACATCCTCTGTTTGATGGCCCATGGAGATGTTTCCTTCTGGCCTAGCGCGGTTATGGACATATTTCTTTAGGACTCCCATGAACCATCCTTCTGGCCTGGCCCAGAATGAAAATCTCGTCAACTAGATGAACTAGGACATGCGTCATGATATTGAAGAAGGATGGTGGGAACACCAGCTCGAAACTGACAAGACATTGCACCACATCACTCCTTAGCCTTGGTATGATTTCTGGATCGATCACCTTCTGAGAGATTGCATTGAGGAATGCACATAGCTTCACAATGGCTAATCGGACGTTTTCCGGTAGAAGCCCAATCAATGCAACCAGAAGCAGTTGCATCATAATCACATGGCAGTCATGAGACTTTAGGTTCTGAAACTTTTTCTCTGACATATTTATTATTCCTTTTATATTCGACGAGAAGCCAGTCGGGACCTTCATACTAAGCAGGCATTCAAAGAAGATTTCCTTCTCTTCTTTGGTAAGAGCATAGCTGGCAGGACCTTCATACTGCTTTGGAGGCATGCCGTCTTTTTTGTGCAAACGTTGCAGGTCCTCCCGTGCCTCAGATGTATCTTTTGTCTTCCCATACACGCCCAAGAAGCCTAGCAGGTTCACGCAAAGGTTCTTCGTCACGTGCATCACGTCGATCGAAGAGCGGACCTCTAGGTCTTTCCAGTAGGGTAGGTCTCAAAATATAGATTTCTTCTTCCACATGGGTGCGTGTCCCCCAGCGTCACTCGGAACAGCTAGTCCACCGGGACCCTTTCCAAAGATTACGTGTAAATCATTGACCATAGCAAGTACGTGATCACCGGTACGCATGGCGGGCTTCCTTCGGTGATCTGCCTCGCCTTTGAAATGCTTGCCTTTCTTTCGACATTGATGGTTGGTCGGAAGAAATCGACGATGGCCCAAGTACACATTCTTCCTGCAGCTTCCCAGGTATATACTATCGGTGTCAAGTAAACAGTGTGTGCATGCGTGGTATCCCTTGTTTGTCTGTCCTGAAAGGTTACTGAGAGCGGGCCAATCGTTGATGGTCATGAACAGCAACGCCTTTAGGTGAAATTCCTCCTGTTTGTGCTCATCCCACGTACGTACACCGTTTTCATTCCACAGCTGTAAAAGTTCTTCAACTAATGGCCTTAGGTACACATCAATGTCGTTGCCGGGTTGCTTAGGGCCTTGGATGAGAACTGGCATCATAATGAACTTCAGCTTCATGCACATCCAAGGAGGAACGTTATACATACATAGAGTCACGGGCCAGGTGCTGTGATTGCTGCTCTGCTCCCCGAAAGGATTAATGCCATCCGCACTTAAAGCAAACCGTACGTTCCTTGGGTCACTTGCAAACTCATCCCAGTACTTTCTCTCGATTTTTCTCCACTGCGACCCGTCAGCGGGTGCTCTCAACTTCTCGTCTTCCTTACGGTCCTCACTGTGCCATCACATCAACTTGGCATGCTCTCCGTTTCTGAACAGACGTTTCAACCGTGGTATTATAGGAGCATACCACATCACCTTCGCAGGAACCCTCTTCCTGGGGGGCTCGCCATCAACATCACCAGGGTCATCTCGTCTGATCTTATACCGTAATGCACCACATATCGGGCATGCGTTCAGATCCTTGTACGCACCGCGGTAGAGGATGCAGTCATTAGGGCATGCATGTATCTTCTGCACCTCCAATCCTAGAGGGCATACGACCTTCTTTGATGTGTATGTACTGTCGGGCAATTCGTTATCCTTTGGAAGCTTCTTCTTCAATATTTTCAGTAGCTTCTCAAATCCTTTGTCAGGCACAGCATTCTCTGCCTTCCACTGCAGCAATTCCAGTACGGTACCGAGCTTTGTGTTGCCATCTTCGGAATTGGGGTACAACCCTTTTTTGTGGTCCTCTAACATGCGATCGAACTTAAGCTTCTCCTTTTGACTTTCGCATTGCGTCCTTGCATCGACAATGACCCGGTGGAGATCATCATCATCGGGCACATCGTCTGGTTCCTCTTGATCTTCAGCAGCTTCGCCTGTTGCAGCATCATCGTGCACATCGTCTGGTTCCTCTTGATCTTCAGCAGCTCCCCCTGTTGCAGCATCACCGTATTCAGGGGGCACATAGTTGTCATCGTACTCTTCTTCTTCGCCGTCTTCCATCATAACCCCTATTTCTCCGTGCCTCGTCCAAACATTATAGTGTGGCATGAAATCCTTGTAAAGCAGGTGGGTGTGAAGGATTTTCCGGTCAGAGTAAGACTTCGTATTCCCACATATAGGGCATGGGCAACACATAAAACCATTCTGCTTGTTTGCCTTAGCCATTTTGAGAAATTCATGCACTCCCTTAATGTACTCGGAGGTGTGTCTTGAACCGTACATCCATTGTCGGTTCATCTGCGTGCATTATATATAATTAAGTGTGTCAAAAATTATTACAGAACATCATGAATAGATAATTAAGTGACCAAATTAATAGAAGTTCATCATCACATTAAAACCAAAGTACATACATAGTTCTCATCTAACAACATAAAGATTTGCAGAGCATCTAAATTAATTAAACCATACATTGAAACTATGTAAAACATTTCAATGTGAAAACAAATGCGATCATAATCGCAACCAATGTAACAACTGATCCAATGGCATAATGATACCAAGCCTCGGTATGAATGGCATATTTTCTAATCTTTCTAATCTTCAAGCGCATTGCATCCATCTTGATCTTGTGATCATCCACGACATCCGCAACATGCAACTCCAATATCATCTTCTCCTCCTCAATTTTACTAATTTTTTCCTTCAAGAAATTGTTTTCTTCTTCAACTAAATTTAACCTCTCGACAATAGGGTCGATTGGAATTTCCGGTTCAACAACCTCCTAGATAAATAAAATCTATGTCACGTTGGTCAGCATAATTGTCATAAACAATAGATGAACCAATAGTTATGAAAAGATAATATATATCACATCCGAATCATAGACAGGACGAGGGCCGACGGGCGGATACCAAAACCATTTCACTATATAAGATGCAATAATAAAAGTAAGAAAATTATACAAGTATCTATATAAACATACAAGTAAGAATTTTTTTTCCTTTCAGAAAGAAGATAAGAACAAGAGGCTCACCACGGTGGTGCCGGCGACGAGATCGGCGCGGGCGATCGATGACGGTGAAGACGGGGACGGGACGTGACGGACCGCTAAACCTAGACAAATATTGAGGAAAATGGAGCTTGGAGGTCGAGCTTGGAGAGGAGAAAGCTTAAGTAGTGTGGCTCGGGCATTCCATCGAACACCTCGTGTGCATAGGAGGTGAGCTAGAGCACCACAAAGCTCTCTCCTTGCCGGCCACGAAAAACAGAGCAGTGAGAGTGCTCTGCTCGCGGGCGAGGGGTATATATAGGCAATTAATTGGTCCCGGTTCGTGGCAAGAACCGGGACTAAAGGGAAGCCTTTGGTCCCGGTTCAGGCTACCAACCAGGACCAATGGTGGTGGGCCAGGAGCAAGGCACATTGGTCCCGGTTCGTCCCACCAACCGGGACAAAAAGGTCCAGACGAACCGGGACCAATGGCCCACGTGGCTCGGCTGGCCCCTGGGGCTAACGAACTGGGTCCAATGCCCCCATTGGTCCCGGTTCTGGATTGAACCGGGACTAATGGGCTGACTCGGCCTGGACCAATGCCCCCTTTTCTACTAGTGCATGTATCATGCATTCCCAAATTTCTATGCTACAGGTAATAATAGCATGCCTCCTATTGTTTTCTTTTGCAGCTGGATGCAGTTCTGTAACAACAAATAGTGGTCATATGGATAAATCTTTTCAGCATCAGATTTGGTAACAGGCGTATGAGTTGATATCTTCAGGCCTCATTTGATAGATGTGGGTCGGGGAGGTTTTGGGAGGAGGTGATTTGGGAGGATTTGGTGAATCCCTCCCTTTCACCCAATCCTCTCAAAACCCACCAATCCCTAAACCCCTCACACACCACAACTATTTGTTACACGGGGTTTGCAAAATTACTTTACTATAATTAAAAATGCAATTTTTACAACTTCAAAAGCTCACAGAAGAAATGTACTTGCAACAAAGGTGCAACTAGATTACGCAAAATAACAAACATGCTTTGTTACAAGTACTATCAATGGTTCAAATGAAAATGGTACATGCATATATGTCACGGTCCAAATGAAAAGCATGACACATGCCACGGTCCAAACGAAAAATACAAGATGTTCGGTCAACAAAAGTCAACAGTTCATCACAACATAAACACATGTCTGATCGGCGAATGGTCCGAGACATGTTTGCGGGATGCAGAGAGTGGAGGAGACTTGTGGCAGCAAAAGGGTGGACGCCCTTCTTCCGCGAGATCATGTCCCTATAAAAATAGATGAATTGGTCCAAGGGTTAGATGCGGAAAAAAAATCCCTGAACATATCAAAAATATGGAGCCACTTTATGCATCAAGCTTATGCGTGCAACCTTGGACGTTCATAAAATGATTATGCGAGCTAGAAAGAATCACCTTATAACGTTTACATGTTTAAACCGTGCCATCATGTTAGCTTTTATGCATAACTGTCAACTAACGTAATCAGGCTCCTTTGCTATTGCTGACACCACTAGAACCATTTTATGAAATATAGTGGAGAAAGAAGGCTCGGTATTCACCATATACTGAGATTGTTACATAACATTCTTGGTGTTCACCATGCAATGAAAAGAAGTAATCAGATCCTTTTGCACCTAATACTTCAGCACAAGCAAGTAGGCATAAGCAGATTACAGGGACAGGATATTAACCATAAATAATAAGTATTTTTTGTAAAAAGCTCTAGTACTGAGAACCAAAAATTGAGTAGCCTAAGCAAGTGCAGAATGATAATGAAAAATATTTATTATATATCTCAAAACAGAGAGAAGTACTAGTGCAGGCTTCAGCACATACAGGCATTCAGGAGGAAATTAGCAACCTAAAGCAACTGCTGAGTGTACCATATGCGATGGAGATCATCATCCTAACCTGCTGGGCAATCTGGACAACTAGGAATGATCATATATTCCAACACATTCACCCAAGCATATACATATGCAGAAAGAAGCTAAAAGAAGAACTCAAATGGATCATCTACAGAGTCTGAGGCTTGGATCAAATCCTTTAGATAACTTGCTATGCTGCTGTTGTATTTGTTGTTTACTGTCTCTTCTTTCTTTCCTTAGTTTTGTTTGTATCTTCATGTATAGTTTTTTTCTTCAGACCTTATTCTTTGTACTATATTTTTTTTAAAATCAATAAAAATACGCAGCAGAGTCCTGCTGTTTCCCTAAAAAAACAATCTTAGTTTTTATGAAGTGGAGCAAAATGTCAAAAGAGATTGGCTTGTCCATACCTCTGCCATTTCGCTCTGATGAAACACCGCAGCGCTCTCTTCATCTTCGGCGGCAGAATTGAGAAAGATCTCATGGTTCTCAGCATCTGTGAAGACTTTGTAGGCGCCGTCTCTTTCATTTCCGAAGGAATTATATGAAATGAGACAGCAACGACCAGGTATATTTTGTGCAAATGGTATTAAAGCTCGCAATGAGATCTTGCCCCTGAAAATAAAATTCAGTGTGAAGTTACCCAATCTGGTCAAATAAAAACATTCCATCTAGTAACCATCAGACTGCAGCAGAAAATCAGCAAAATGCATCACTGCTTTCAATCTCAGTTTACCAGAAGCAGCGGAAATTAAGTCACCACGAATGAGCCAAAAAAGCATCGGCAACCATGTTAATGCTCAGTGACAGCAGGCAATTAAGCAGGACCATTCAACAATGTATACTTTGTTCTGCACCTAATGCTGAAACATAATCTACTGTACATGAATTATCGGCCTAAAATCTGACTGTACATTATTACTACTACCAAGAGCACAACTGCATGGCAGAGATTAGTAACAACTAACAGCTATAGATCGTGCATATGGAACAGTCGCGCCTCCATCGCATTATGCAACAGAGAACACAAAATTTGCATGTTCGTCTAATTCAAAGCTAGCTGCATGCACTAGATAGTACTACTCAGATTTCAAGCTGGCTTACTCTTACAACTGAAGGACGCTGGTCCTTATATAGTGGATTACAAGTTGCCTTTGAGCTGCACGTGTACAGCCACCACACACACCTACTACATCCACCTCACACACCTACAGACTACACTACGTACTAGAGTTTATTTCTTGCATGCACAGCTCATGCATGCACCATTCTAATGAAGACATGTTGCTTCCTTACTAGTTAAGCTTGCCGACATGCATTTGGATATTTCGTTGCACTTGCCGGCAGCCTGATATTTTGAATACTCTACCAAGGAGCAAGCAAGATTATATTTTAACACTCACCTCCCTAATCTTGTTGCCTTTGAGATTTTGTATGCCGATTCGCTCTCTCATTTCAAGGAACTTGAGTCCGCCGAGCGGCTTAGTGAGCATATCCGCAAGTTGATCTTTAGTTGCGACATACTCCATCTCAATTTTACCATCTTCTATGCACTCGCGTATGAAGTGGTATCTTATATCGATGTGCTTGCTTCGGTCGTGATAAACCGGATTCTTGCATAATGCAATTGCTGATTTGTTGTCCGCTCTCAGGATAACCTTGTTATCTGATTGCATTTTCAATTCATTCAGCAGGCGTCCAAGCCAGATGCCTTGACAAGTTGATGTAGTAGCAGCAATATACTCCGCCTCACATGATGATAATGCTATTGTCTTTTGCTTCTGGGATGTCCAAGTTACCAAATTTGGACCAAGGAAAAATATAGTGTCGGTAGTACTCTTCCGGTCATCAACATCTCTAGCCATGTCGCTATCACTATAGCCCACGAGAATAGATTTTTCAAAGCCCTTTCTCACATAACGACATCCAAAATTAATTGTACCCCGGATATACCTCAAGATTTGCTTCACTTCAGCCATATGCTCCTCAGTTCGTGCTTCCAAGTAGCGACTTACAATTCCAACCGCATATGCTATGTCCGGTCTAGTATTTACCAAATATCGAGGACTTCCAACAATACTGCGGTAGTCTGTCTTACCAACCAGAGGACTCTTGCTTGATTTACTCAATTTTTGTCTCGCTTCCATCGGTGTCTGGGACGGGTTGCAATTAGCAAGCCCACACCGCTCCAATATTTTTGATGCATAAGATGATTGACACAAGAGAATTTCTTCATCTTTCTGCTGTACTTCAATCCCCAAATAATAGCTTAATAATCCGAGGTCACTCATGCTAAACAATTTCTTCATCTCCATCTTGAATTTTTCAATTTCACCAGTGCTTGTTCCTGTGATAATCAAGTCATCCACATATACACCAACTAGAAGGCTTGTATCACCAATAATTCTCTTGTAGACAACATGCTCAACTAGGCTTCTCTCAAACCCAAGCTAGGCTTTTATCAAGTTTTGCAAACCATGCTCTTGGTGCTTGATGAAGCCCATATAATGCTTTCTTGAGCTTTAATACCTTGTCCCCGTTACCTTCTTGTTCATGACCGGGTGGTTGCATCACATATATCTCGTCCTTCAAGTCGCCATTAAGAAAAGATGACTTTACATCCATGTGATGCACCTCCCATCCTTCTTGAGCTGCCAACGCTATGAGAAGTCGCACTTTCGAGTCGTGCGACTGGTGCAAAAACTTCATCATAATCAACTCCTTGCTTCTGCACATAGCCTTTAGCAACTAGACGTGCTTTGTGCTTGATAATATTGCCCTATGAATTTTTCTTTACCTTGAATACCCATTTCAAACCTATGGGTCTATGTCCAGGTGGTAGATTAACAAGCTCCCATGTTCCATTCCTCTCAATGGAACCAAGCTCTTCTTCCATTGCACGCCTCCAACATGCATGCTTGTTGGCCTCCTGAAAATTTGTTGGCTCTTCCATGGCTAGCAAACAAAGACCGGAATAATCATCACTGACCTTTGTTGACTCATCGTAGATGTCCAAAAGGGGGCGGACTCGCTTTGGTGGTGTAGACGTGTCGTATGCGACACCGCTCTTCGTCACACCAATAGGTGTGCTAACCTCATCACTTGTACCACCAGTTGTTGTTGTTGGTGTGTTTGGTACAGCTCCTGTACCATCAGTACTTGCCTTGCTCGGGGAGCTAGGAGAACTGTCGGTGTCGCTCATTGCTCCTTGCGGCACCATGTTATTTCCTGCATCAGTGTGAGGTGGATAATATACTATAAATTCATCACCAAGGTTGTCTGCACCTTCACCTGACACGGTCTCCCATGTCCATGGTCTGTTTTCTTCAAACACGACATCTCTTGAGACATGTAGCCTTTTTAACACTGGATCATACATACAATATGCCTTTGTACCATCCTCATAGCCGATGAACACCATTGGCATGCTGCGATCAGCGAGCTTCTTCACATGTGGATGCACCACCTTGACATGTCCAACACAACCAAAGGTGCGAAGATGACGCACACTTGGTTTCTTACCGTAGAAAGCTTCATATGGTGTTTTATCGATGACGCTCTTTGTCGGTGAACGGTTCAGGAGATAAACTGTCGTTGACACGGCTTCTCCCCCAAACCTTCCAGGCATTCTCATGCTTTTCAACAAGCTTCTTGCCATAGAAACCACAGTCTGGTTTCGTCGTTCCACCACACCATTCTGTTGTGGTGAATATGGCGCGGTGAGGAACCTCTTGATGCCCAAGTTCTCACAATACTCGTGGAACTCATGAGAGGTAAATTCTCCTCCTCGGTCAGTGCGGAACACCTTCAGCTTAGCGTTCGCCTCCATTTCAGCACCAATTTTTATCTTCTTGAATGCGGCAAAAGCTTCATCTTTGTTTTTTAGAAAAACAACCCACATATATCTACTATGATCATCAACAACCAATAAGAATTTTTTTTTACCTCCTGGTGTTGCTGGCGTTATTGGGCCGCATAAATCTCCATGCACAAGTTGCAGTAGTCTGTCTGCTCGGTAGGATGTTTTTTTTTAGAAAAGGGGAAATACCCCAGCCTCTGCATCAGAAAGATGCATACGGCTCATATTATTAAAAACAAAATGTGTCACAAAGTCCCCAACATGTTCAAGGTCTAAAAGACAACAAGCCTCTCAAACGAGCGTAAACAAAAAGCCGCAACCGGCTGGCAAGAAAATAGGAGCACTACATGCCTATCCTATTACATGACCGCCATCCAAACCGGTTGAAAATAACCCGAGCTACCATCTCCCATCGGGTAGACGCAGTAGCCAAACGCCCCCTGGCCTCCGTCGGAGTGAGTAGCGACCACATACGGATCAATGCTGTGGCCCTGAAGATAACCTGCAAAAAGTGAAAGTTCGTTGCTCGGTAGGATGTTGCCGCCGGAAACGGCGCACATCGTTGCTTGCCAATCATGCATCCATCACAAATCTGGTTAACATGTTGAATGAGGGGCATACCTTCCACCATTCCATGGTGTGCTAAGTTATGGAGAGCTTGGAAATTCAGATGCCCAAAGCGTCCATGTCATAGCCATGCATCATCCTTGATGCATGCCAAAAGACGCACAGGCTGTGTCAGGTTCAGGTTGAGTACGTATAGCCTGTTCCTTGTCCGCTTCACCTTAGCCAGTACCTTCTTGTTACGGTCGTAGATGTATAGAAATCCATCCTCAAGAACGGTTCTGCAACCATTCTCATCAAGCTGGCCAAGGCTTAATATATTGCTGCTGAGACTTGGGATGTAATATACGTCGGTGAGGACACGATGCTCTCCGGTTAGGCACTCCAACAATATAGTTCCGCGTCCACACATCGCCACGGTGGAGCCGTCGCCGAACCGGACAGTGCCTCACACTGAAGTGTCCAAATTGTTGAACACCTCGATGCGCCCCGTCATGTGGTTACTAGCTCCTGTGTCGAGATACCACTCGTCACTCTTCTCCATAGACCCTAGTGTAGGAATCACCTTCTCTTCATTTAGCATGACCATGTCAGACACTTCCTCCGCGCACGCCGAAAAGAGCAGAGCGGGCTCATCGTCTTGAGCCTGTGCGAGGTGCGCTTCCTCACCATGAGCACGACGTGGTTTACGACACTCAGAAGAGTAGTGTCCGAGAATACCACAGTTGAAGCACTCAATATTGCTCTTGTCGGAACCCATTTGTCCTACCACCACGTCCTCCTCTGCCGCGGCCACGACCACAACTGCCACCAAACCTACCGCGGCCACGACCATTACCATAGTTCTTGCTGCTCCTGTTGCTGCTAGAAGAAGATTCTCCACCACCAGTCTTCTTCATACGTGCCATCCACTCTGCCTGTGTGAACAACAAGTGACCATGCTCATCCTTGTCACCGATTCTATACCTTTCCTCAACAGCTTTAAGGCGACCAGTAAGCTCTTCGATAGACAAGGTCTTGAGGTCGACAAGTTGCTCGATGGAGATCGCCACTTGCATGTACCTTGCGGGTACAACACGAAGGAATTTCTTAACAACGTGGACATCTTCCAGCGTCTCTCCCAATGCACGGATGCCGTTGACGATCCCTGTCAACCGCATGGCAAAGTCATCCACAGACTCACTGTCTTTCATGCGGATGGCCTCGAAGTCTGCCTTCAAGGTCTGCGCCTTTGCCTCCCGGACGCGCTCCACGCCCATGTGCATCGTCTTTAGTGTCTCCCAGGCTTCTTTAGCCGTATCTTTCACAGCTAGTGGGAAGCATCTCCTCCAGTACGCCTTGGAGGATGGCCGCAAGAGCCATCCTATCTTCCCGGTCGTCTGTCTTGCCATCCTCGATGGCCGCCCAAACACATTGGGCCTGCAAAATGACCCTCATTAGAAGGGACCAATTCGCGTAGTTGGACCTTGTGAGCATGGGGCAGCGCAGCGGCACTCCATACTCCCTTAACGGCCTTTGTGCAGACGCCTCATCGCTGCTCTTGCTTGGAGAACCTCCTCCAATCTTCGCCATCTGAAGCTCTGGTGCCAAATGTTAGCTAAACTACAGGGTAGTTAGCTTCTCCCAGGATCAAAGTAAAAGATCAGAGAGCAGCTAGAAGAAACAACAGGAGGAGAGTCAAGTAAACTGCAGCTCCATATGCAGTCTACACGCACACATACATGCAGTAGATAGTACTACTCAGATTTCAAGCTGGCTTACCTCTTACAACTGAAGGACGCTGGTCCTTATATAGTGGATTACAAGTTGCCTTTGAGCTGCACGTGTACATCCAGCACACACACCTCCTACATCCACCTCACACACCTGCAGACTACACTACGTACTAGAGTTTATTTCTTGCATGCACAGCTCATGCATGCACCATTCTAATGAAGACACGTTGCTTCCTTACTAGCTAAGCTTGCCTACATGCATTTGGATATTTCGTTGCACTTGCCGGCAGCCTGATATTTTGAATACTCTGCCACGGAGCAAGCAAGATTATATTTTAACACTTACCTCCCTAATCTTGTTGCCTTTGAGATTTTGTATGCCGATTCGCTCTCTCATTTCAAGGAACTTGAGTCCGCCGAGCAGCTTAGTGAGCATATTCGCAAGTTGATCTTTAGTTGCGACGTACTGCATCTCAATTTTACCATCTTCTATGCACTCGCGTATGAAGTGGTATCTTATATCGATGTGCTTGCTTCGGTCGTGATAAACCGGATTCTTGCATAATGCAATTGCTGATTTGTTGTCCACTCTCAGGATAACCTTGTTATCTGATTGCATTTTCAATTCATTCAGCAGGCGTCTAAGCCAGATGCCTTGACAAGCTGATGTAGTGGCAGCAATATACTCTGCCTCACATGATGATAATGCTATTGTCTTTTGCTTCTGGAATGTCCATGTTACCAAATTCGGACCAAGGAAAAATATAGTGCCGGTAGTACTCTTCCGGTCATCAACATCTCTAGCCATGTCGCTATCACTATAGCCCACGAGAATAGATTTTTCAAAGCCCTTTCTCACATAACGACATCCAAAATTAATTGTACCCCGGATATACCTCAAGATTTGCTTCACTTCAGCCATATGCTCCTCAGTTGGTGCTTCCATGTAGCGACTTACAATTCCAACCACATATGCTATGTCCGGTCTAGTATTTACCAAATGTCGAAGACTTCCAACAATACTGCGGTAGTCTGTCTTATCAACCAGAGGACTCTTGCTTGATTTACTCAATTTTTGTGTCGCTTCCATCGGTGTCTGGGACGGGTTGCAATTAGCAAGCCCACACCGCTCCAATATTTTTGATGCATAAGATGATTGACACAAGAGAATTTCTTCATCTTTCTACTGTACTTCAATCCCCAAATAATCGCTTAATAATCCGAGGTCACTCGTGCTAAACAATTTCTTCATCTCCATCTTGAATTTTTCAATTTCACCAGTGCTTGTTCCTGTGATAATCAAGTCATCCACATATACACCAACTAGAAGGCTTGTATCACCAATAATTCTCTTGTAGACAGCATGCTCAATTAACTAGGCTTCTCTCAAACCAGCATCTCTCTGAATATTTGACTTGTCATGCCATATATGCAGTAAACTACTCTAAATTTCCAGAGCATTTATTTTCCATTTGTCTTTCTGCATATTTTAATAGTTGACTCTGATTGTGTTATATCAACTTGTAAGAAAAGAATAGGGACCAACATTGAACAGATCAACCGACTTCACTAGGAGGGCAGCAGAGTCAACAAGTAACAGATGCTAGAACCAAGGATCGACGAACAAATCGCAAGAACACGAGGACTCGAATTTTGCCGGGCGACAAACACCCGGGGCGACGGATGACGAACGCCGGGGCTTTTTTCTACCTCTGTATTCACTTGGCACGCCGGACAAGTTGATTGCATTGTCTTATAATAGCTCAGCACACAGGAGCACAGCCCCCGTCCGATTCTTGCCACCCGCATGGGCGCATATGCGTACGAGTGTGGAGAGGACCCTGTCGCTCCACGCGCTCTCCGCCACCGTCACAGACGCGTTTCCGGCCGCTCCGAGGTCACGCACCACTTCCTCCGGCCGCGGCGCAACACCAGATTAAATCCTTGCTAGCGCGTAGTCCCTCATGGCCAGTCCAGGGTGAGCGCGATCCTGGTCCTCCGGTGACGGCGTGCGATCACGGTTAAGAATGAATCCTTGCTAGCGCGTAGTCCCTCACGGCCAGGGTGTACACGAACACGATCCTGGTCCTCCGGCGGCGGCGTGCTACAAGCCACCGCTCCTGTCTGTTGCAATTTTAGTACCACACCGCTCGACTTAGAAGGTTTTACGCGGGTTAAATAGGGGGGTGCTGACCTCTTCATCGCCCAAGACGCAAAGCTGATTCATCAGCTCTGCCGAGGCAAAAAGCAGTCGCTACACACTTCTGGCCGGGCCTGTCCTGGCGGCCTGTGACCCTAGGTCTCTCCTCCCTTGGAGGTGCGGGGGGTTAGAAGTACGGTGCGATGTCAGTCTTTTTTCTTTTCTCCGCCTACACCCTCTACCTCTACACCCTAGGTCTCTCCTCCCTTGGAGGTGCGGGGGGTTATATCCCATCCATCGAGCCCCCAAAGCTTGGCACGATCACGATGAGCACTCGCCGCAGCTTGTCGACGCCCTCAATGGACGACCATGACCTCCTTTGGGAGATCCTGCCCCACAGCCGTCTGCGCTCCCGCGCGCCTCCCTCGTTTGCAAGTTTTGGCCTTGTCTCGTCGCTGACCACGTGTTCCTCCGCCGCTTCCGCGCCCAGCACCGGAGGCCTCCCGTCCTCGGCTTCTTCTCCACCTTCGGGGACACCAGCTTCACCCCCGCGCTCGACCTGCCGAACCTTATCCCCTACGCCCGCTTCTCCTTGCGGCTCGAAGAGGGTGACCACTACCAGTTCATCGGCTGCCGCCATGGCCGAACCCTTGTCCTCAACTTGCCGTGGCCCTTTCTCCTAGTGTGGGATCCCATCACCGGAGACCAGACCCGCGTGGCGGTTCCATCAAAGCTCGATGGCGATGAGGTCGTCATCCAAACTGGGGTGCTGCTTTGTGCTGCCGGCAACCAGGGCCACGCGCATGGCTATTGTCGTCACGCCCGGACATTTCCAGGTGGCTCTTATATCCATTGCGCGAGCCATTGTCTTCTTTTCACAACCGTTTACTCGTTGGTGACCGGCGAATGGGGCGAAATTGTCTCAATACCGTTCATGATTAGGACATCTGCATCTATGAGATCTTTTCAACCTATCATCACTCCCACTATCTTGATTGGGAATTCACTCTACTGGTAGTATGTTCTTGATGGAGTGCATAATTGAGTTTGATTTGAACAGGCTGAGGTTGACACTGATAGAGCCACCGCAGGATGCATATGCCCACGACGATACGGTTTTCGCGGTAATGCCGGCTGAAGATGATGGCCTTGGCTTAATCATTGTGTCGGGCTTCCGCGCCCAGCTATGGAAGTGGAAAGCTCGTGTTCGTCATGATGGTGCGACATGGGTTCTGGGAAGGACCGTTGAACTGGACAAGCTTCTTCCACTTGGTGCAGCAGGAAAAAGGAAGCCTCTAGCTTTAGTTTTTTTTAGAAAAGGGGGAAAACCCCGGCCTCTGCATCAGATGATGCATACGGCCACAGCCTCTAGCTTTAGTGGGGTTCGAGGAAAACAATGTGATGCTTGTAAGGACATCTTGTGGCATCTTCATGGTCCATCTCTAGTCAATGACATTTAAGAGACTCTGCAACAGTGGCAGTGCCCGGGATATCCACATCTATAATGCATTCCCAAGTTTCTATGATGCAGGTAATAGCATTCTTTTACATAATCACCTTCCAGCATGATAACATACTAGTTTTTCATATGTTCAATGATTGCTTGCTGAAATGCATGTGATAATCCTTGATTTCTGTGATGATCATTTAGTTCATTCCGTTTCAGTTCTTTCTTTCGCTGCCTGATGAATTTCTGCTGAAGAATTTTGGTATTCAGAGTGTGTTTGAGATAAGGGTACCAGATGAACTAAAATAATTTTATTTGGTACCCTGCCTCAAGTGTTCCACTTGTACCAGTGAAAAAAGTGAAATAAAATTGTGTTGTCTCTTATCAGGCTATGCACTCTGAATACCAAATTATTTTCTCCTGGAGAATTTTGATGCTCTCCGTGTATATTTATCTAGGCTCATTCGCTAATTCAGGCTGGCAAGCTGCATTGATTTTCTTTGATGGTTGCTTTTTTTCCTCCTTCTTCTCTAGTGGAAGTACTACTGTCCACGATATTTTTTCAGATTTATAATAGTAACTGCATACACCTGTTCGAAGAGCTAGATTTAGAAACTACACTTTTGCATTAGTCATCAATAATGTTGCTGGTCATTTTTTGTTATCGATGGCCGGATTAATTACTGCCACACGACTGATCATCGACGTACTCCCTCCGTCCTTTAAAGAGTGTATTTTCAACTTTGTTGGAGGGTCAAACTATCTCAAAGTTTGACCGTGTTTGTGCAAAAATATATTAATATTTATGAAATCAAATAGGTATATGACGAAAATATATTTTATCATGAATCGAATGTTACTAATTTGATGGCATAACTATTGGTGTTGGCGGAACCTTGGACCCTGTATCAGGAAAGTGCATTTGGACGGAAGAGCAACTGCGAATACCCGTCAGGAAGCTTCGGCACTATACTGCCGCAGCACAGGAAGGGACGTTCATTCCAGACAGAGAGAAGGACGAGCTCACAATGGTCCTCGGGAATCCTGAGCACCCTGGATGGACACGAGGCACGCCAGGCTCCCTTTCGTGGAAGGCTGGGTTTCCGAACGCAGGGGGTTACAAAACCCAGGAGAGGAGGAAGAAAGTGGATCATAGCCAACTGCAGGCGCTGCACGAAATGGTACAAGGGCTAGAGGAACGAGAAGCAGATCGCAGCAAACGACCTGCCGAAGCTTCCCCTGAAGCTACCTCGCCATCTCAGCGGAGAAGCAGCGTGGCTTCCACCGAGCAGACTCAGCAGCTGGAGCCTGTCTTCACGGGCTACCCCTTGGATGCTATCACAGATTCTCAACATTGCCACTTTATGACGCGATGGATGACATTGAAAGTCAAGGCGGCTGTTGGCTCCGTTATACCTAATGAACCTGGCTCGACCTACCATGGTCAGCCGATTCCAGAAGGATATGCTAGGGTGATTTTGGATCAAATAACGGACGGATTTGAGGACCTTGAGCTTGACCACCCTACGGGTAAAGGGGAGATTCGGCTGGGTTCTTCTCTGAAGATTCCATGCCTATGGCAGAAGGAGCTCATCAACCTTCCGAACTGAAGGCCTCCGCCTCCTCCTCCTCCTCCGGCGAGTCAGGGCACTCCGCCTCCTCCTCCGGCGAGTGATCAGGGCACTCAGCCTCCTTCTCCGGCGCGTGGCGGCACTCCGCCTCCTTCTCCGTCTGATCCGGCGCGCCCGAGTAGCCAGCTGCCTCCTCCTTCTCCGCCTCGTCAACAAGGGCGAAAGAGACCCGCCACCGCCCCGGCTACTCCGGTGCGTCGTAGTCCTTCTCCTCCGCCTCGTAAGCAAGCACGAAAGAAGACAGCCGCAGCCACTCCGTCTGCTCCGGCGTCTAGTAGTACAGCCAGAGGCGGGAGGCAATACAGATACGGCCCATCTCTTAAGCCTCTAGAGAAGTTACCGTATGAGAGGACCGAGGAGGAAAACGTGAAGATCGTGCAGACCGAAGTGAAGGACTTCTTTGAAGGGTTGAAAGCAAAGAGACATCCACCTCCGGAGGAGAAGGTAGATCCAGTGAAAGCAAAACGCACTATCGATGCCCTGAGGAAACCACCAAAGTCTCCGCCAAAAACCAACTATGAGCGCATTACTGAAAAGGCATATCTCCAAGCGGAGCGGTCGGAAAGTACTGTCAGTGAGCAAAGGTTAAAAGAACGAGCAGTTGGGAAAAAAATTGCCCAGCTTGGCGAACCAGCAAAGCAATTGTGCCCCCCGCTCAATGTGTCTAGCGACATCATCACTAATGCTCCGGGGACGGTGCCCGGTTATAGCAATCTTGGAGATTACCTGCCTAATGATGTACATTTTGATTTCTTGGAGGTGGACGAACACAGATACGAGTACGGGAAGCCTCTCGTCAAAGATGAAAAATCTCTAACAACGATGATGCGAAGATTCCATATTTGGTATATGAAAACCTACAGAGAGTCTGGGGGACGAATACTTTGTATCTGAGAATTAAAGAGGAGCACGACCTCGTTGGAACTGATCTGTTGCCTGTTCCATTTGAGGAGTTCTTCGAGTTCTTCAATCAAAAGGCCCTCGATAAATTAACAGTCTTTTGCTACTGTCTGTAAGTACTATTTCTGTCATTAAGTCTCTATATATAGCTCGGCTCTTTCATTGCATATATTTATAATTAATTATCCTCACTATATTATGCAGATTGAAGATCGTTGAGTGCAAAAAACAAGAAATGTATGATATTGGATTCGTTAACACAAATATCATAGATGAATTTCTGGTTAAAAAGCACCCCGCAAAGGCCGAGGAGAACTTGCTACAATCGTTGATCAAAAATCAAAACAAAGATTTAATACTCTTTCCTTACAACTCCAAGTGAGTGTTGCTGTCGTGTGCATATTCGGTTTCCCTTATTACTCGGGCGAGTTTATAGTAATATAATTGATGAGTTATGCATGCGTGCGCAGATTTCACTATGTTCTTCTGGAGATTAAGCTTGAGCGGGGAGTAGTAAACGTCTTAGACTCGAGAAGAAAAGATCCCCAAACCTATGCGGACATGACTAAAATACTCAACAAGTAAGTTCAATCAATCATTTATCGCACCATATCGGCAACTTTTTGTTCATTTCCTGATATCTCAAGTAATAATATTTATTTTCTTTGTCTTGCAGGGTTTGGAAACAGTTCACCACAGAAGTTTCGGGACTGTCGAAGGAGCTGCGATATACATACCCGAAAGTAAGTACTACTAGCTAGCTAGTTGCGCGCATCTCCCATTGATTCTATAGCTGTACTTTCATCAATGCCATTTATAATGCTTCATTATCAGTTTGATTGACCTCTATTTCTCGTAAAGTGCTTGTGGTAGGAAGAAGGGAATAATTTCTGTGAATACTACGTGTGCGAGTTCATCTACAACGTGACTTTAAAAAATAAGCGGAGCTACTCTAAAAGACAATATGAAGTGCGTAAGCAATAATATTCACAATTTCATTTTATTACACCATCATTTCTGTTGAGTTTCATTCATATATGTATTAACCCCCTTCTTCAAATTAGACGTGGCAGATGCGGAATGAACTCCTAGAACAAGATCGCGTGAAAAGCAATTCAAGAGGAATTGGCGGGATTATTTCTTGACCACGTCATCAATAAAGCCGGAAAATACCATGTGGAAGTTGATTTCAAATGCTAGGGGATTGTAAGAGATCTTACATATTGTATGTGTATGTAGTCAGTAGCGTCAGATAGATAATACGAAAACTTATTGTTCGACCAATCTCTCGGAGAAGGAGAGGTCGATCGATCACTTCTCTCGGTATGCATGACGAACTTCTGTACTTAATGGTTTCCTTCATTTTCTTACTAGCTAGCGTGTCGAGGGCCTCTCTATGTACAGTAAATAGCGTCGACCAAGCACGGACATAAGAGAGGACACTTCTCTCTATTAATTAGCTAGCTAACACAATATATGAAACACCTAAATTAACCCCCCAAAACCCCCACCCCCACCCCTTAAAAAAACAAAAACCGCAGCCCTGAAATGCTGACGCATGGATGTCTTTTGGTCCCGGTTGGTGCCACCAACCGGGACCAAAGGCCCTCCTGCCTGGGCTCGGCGCACCGGCCACGTGGAGGCCCATCTATCCCGGTTTATGCAAGAACCGGGACTAAAGGTTTAGGGCATTAGTACCGACACTTTAGTCCCGGTTCAAAAACCGAGACAAATGGCCCTCACGAACCGGGACTATAGGTCCTTTTTCTACTAGTGACGTATAGTACATAGCGTCGACCAAGCACGGAGATAAGAGAGGACACTTCTCTCTATTAATTAGCTAGCTAACACAATATATGAAACACCTAAATTAACCCCACCAAACCCCTCCCCCTTTAAAAAAACAAAAACCACAGCCCCTGAAATGCTGACGCATGGATGCCTATTGGTCCCGGTTGGTGCCACCAACCGGGACCAAAGAGCCTCCTGCCTGGGCTCGCCGCACCGGCCACGTGGAGGCCAATCTGTCCCGGTTTATGTAAGAACCGAGACTAAAGGTCTAGGGCATTAGTAACGACACTTTAGTCCCGGTTCGTAAACCGGGACAAATGGCCCTTACGAACCGGGACAATAGGCCTTTTTTCTACTAGTGTCAATTTTGATTAGTTTCAGCGAGGCTGATGCCACTCTCTATTTTCCTTCGTTTATGTATCCGTTTCTATTCTCAAGGTTTCTAAGTTTGGAGTTGTTCTAGCATGTTATTTAAACATCCGTTTGGTAGATGTTTACGTGGCTGGCTAACTTTGGTTATGCGTGGGAGCTTTGAACTCTGTTGCATGGTTTCATTAATGGAAATAGAGCTGGGAGGGAAGGATACCTTTTATTTACTATTTAACAATCTCGAGGTTTCCATATAGAAGAAATACTATTGAGGTGACATCTCCTTGTGTGTCAATTTTTTTTATTTGGGTCGAGTTGTTCTCTCTTGGGTTCGAATCACCGCGGCTCCCATTTTCCTCCTAATTTCTTTGCCTACTTCCCCGACTAGTGGGGTCCACACATTAGAAAGGGATAGAGAGAGAGCTGACAAGCGGGAACAAGGGTATTTTGGTCATATATCTTGGGTAGCGTGCTTTGACAGAACGGTAACAGTGAAAAATAGCACTTTTTAGTACGGCGGAACAATGGCATTTTTTAGTAGTGAAAACTTTAGTGGAAAATTGAGTAGTGTAGCGCAACTAGTGGCGCGCTGGTAAAAACCCTTTCTATTATTACTTTGACTCCTAAAGATAGTAATGTTAAGGAAATGAGGAATTTTAGACCTATCAACCAAGGCTATGAGTAATTGGGCCTCCTTGTTAGTGATAGAT
>NC_041393.1:766743695-766830609 GCF_002162155.2 Triticum dicoccoides | reverse complement strand
TTGTGATGGCTCATGAGGTCATCATGAGATTCATACCTCTAACTCTAGTGCCCTTATTGTTAGGTCAGATTAAGAAAAGGCCTATGACAAAGTAAATTGGGATTTCCATTTGGAAATGCTTACTTCTAGAGGATTTGGTGAGAAATGGATTGTGACCGTGTCTTGGATTTAGAAAAAGGTGGCTTAACTAACGAAAGAAAGATGGAACCAGATGCTTCTTTAAAAGAAAGCACTTTGCCTTACCTGTGAATTAATCAAAAATGTTGCCCCTTACTCGCAGATGTAGGAAGAAGGCTTTTCTCGCCAACTGAACCCCAATAGGCTTGGATAAGGGGGTACTAACCCAGCCGGCCCATTCTCCTCGGGTTGGGCCGGCGAGCCGCCATTCGTGATCAAGATGGACTCCGGAGGCCGCGCGTAGGAGGCGTGTTCAAGATTGCCTCCCCCGAAGACTTGAGGTATACTCCAAGATCCCTGCCGCCGCCTAGCTCATAGCTACCGACCTTGTAACCCTAGATACCCTTCCTGGCGTGTATATAAGCCATAGTTTAGCCCGTAGAGGGGACATCAACACAAAATCATTCACCCATCCCTAGAGTTAGACCACGCATTACGATCTGCAGGTAGATCAACTATGTACTTGATACGTCAAGGGAAATTGTTTGAGAAAAATTGCGGAACATTTTCTAATATTGTGTACTACAAATTCAACAAACATTTTTTGAAACTGTAACATATTTTTGAATCGACAAATATTTTTGTGAAAGCCGTGGACATCTTACAAAAAAATTAAAAACATTTTCTAAAAATGATGAACACTTTTTAATTCACATTTTTTTCAAATTGACGAACATTTTTTGAATATGCAAAATGTTTTGTCCTGAGCATTTTTTTGTGAAATAGTGAACATTATTTGAATATGCGGACTTTTTTCTAATTCGTGGTCCCTGGGGAGGCTGGCCGCGGCGAGAGCTCCGGTGCCCAAGAAAGCAAGTGCTCGGCGGCAAGCCCCCAAGATACCCCCAAAGCCTGCTCAATGGATCCATTAGAACTCAAGAGCCATGTACTAACTTTCTTGTGATAATATAAACTTATTCTATGGTAACATGAATGAGTCCTTATGTACTTGCGAACAAGTATCTCTTGCAGGACATTTGACAGGAAAAATAGCGTGGAGCACTTTTTTTAAAAAGAACATTACAATAAGTAACTGAAATATCATATAAATCTGATGAGTAAATTCCTATCGTACTTGTTTTAATGTACTAATTTAGCTTATAATCCATTGAACACATTTGTAAATGCATAAACAACAACTGAAACACTCTGACATTTTAGAAACTAGCAAGGTCCTATACCCTCATATTTGACCATTATTTTCTAAATGCAATTAGTAATAGAACTATTTTTATATTTCATGAAAATTCAAATCGTAGGTAATAAATTAAGCAAGGCTTGTGCGGAAGTGATGCACTATGTTTGGTACACAACCAGAATATAAACAAGAGCTCTGCAGTTCTTCTTGACGGATAGAAAATTATGCCCATAGACAACCATAGGTTGAACTACTTATACGATAATAACTACAAATATATTAAATAATATTCATGCTAATAGGCATTAAACTCACTAGCCAACTAGATTAAACGGATAAATTTGTCAACATTTTTTACAAGCTCGTGAACATTTTTGAAATTCATGAGCCTTTTTGAAGTTTTCTAGATTTTTGGAACACTTTTTTTTGAGTGGTGAACAAACTGTATTCCTCAAGGAACAGCATCAGGGATAAACAGTAAGCCCGGCTTAGATAACTGCCATACACATAACCTTTGGCAAGGTTGTGTGCTTCATAATTGTGATCCCTCTTCTGATGTGTAATCTGGGCTTCAACAAACTCCCGCTGCTTCTCCTTTATGTCACCAATGATCATGCTATTTCAGCCTAAATAACTTCCCTGAAGATTCTTGACAGTAGCAGAGCAATCAGTAGCAAGCTGAACTTTTTGCAGGTATAGATCACTGGCCAAAGCAAGACCTTCCGCACATGCCATATAAACGCCTGCAAGAGCTCCTCTGCTATGGCCAATTTGGTCCCTGATAATCATAGCCAGTGGCGGAGCTACGCAAAAATAGTTGGGCGGGCCAGACAAACAAGTGAACATTTATTTTCCTAAATTACGATGAATCATGCTACTTCATCAGACATAAGACTGCCCTCACTAATATTTTAATTAAATCAGCAGATATATGCAGCCCGTGCTCGCCCTTGGCTGCTTGATGTATGATGCTGGCCAGCTAGTGGCCACTGGTGCTTGCTGTTCCGCTGCAGCTCGGCTGCTCCTTGTGGCCATAATTACTGAATCTCCCACTGCTAGTAGACTAGGCTTATGAGCTACCGATGTAGTATGTGAAAGAAAAAAGATAGCGGCCACTTCGGCCTTGCTGTAGCTCCGATCATGGGCGGGCCACGGCCACTTTGGCCTTGCTGTAGCTCCGCCAGTGATCATAGCAGAGGAACCCATATAAACGCCTGCAAGAGCTCCTCTATCTCCATGCCTTGAAACAGCCACGTCCACATTGATCTTGGAGAAGCCTTGCTTCGGAGCAACCCATTTTGCACAGCTATCTCGGACAGCGGTTACAGTCACCTTGTTCTTTGTTGGCATCAGGGACAAGTCACCAAGAAATTTATTGATGAACGCTAGGGTAGACAGAGGAGACTAAAATTCCCCTTCATGCGTAGCTCTCCTTCTCGCCCACCATATGGCCCACAAGGTGGTCAATACCTTAGCAAAATCTTCCTGTCCCAAGAATTCCTGCATATCTAAGAACCATGATCACCGGTTCAAAAACATTGTTCATGTGTTCCAAAAATCTAAAAAAATTCTAGATTTTTGGAACACATGAGCAATATTTTTGAACCGGCGATTATTTTTTGAAATTTGGGAAGAATTTTTTTAATTCAAGAATATATTTTTTTCAGAACATTTTTTGAGTTCATGAATACTTTTCAAATCTGTGATTTTTTTAAATTTGATAACTTTTTTTAGAAAATTCGCTGAACTTTTTTTGAATATTATGAACACTTTCTACACATTCACGAACATTTTTAGAAACTGTGAAAATCTTTGTGAATTGGCAAACCATTTTACTGAAACTCGCGAACATTTTTCTTAATTTTTCGAAACATTTAAAAAAACAGTGAACGTTTTTTCAAATTGACGAATATTTTTGAAATATTCGAACATTTTTTCCTCAACATTTTTATGAAATCGTGGACAGTGTTTGAATACGCGTGCATATTTTCTAATTCGTGATTTTCCAAATTCATGAACAAGTTTTGAATTTATTGAACAATTTAGAACTATGTTAACATTTTTAGAAATCACGATTTTTTTAATCCATTAACATTTATAAGATTGCTTGAATTTTTTTTACAATTCACAATTTTTAAAAATTCGGGAAGCTATTTAATCCTGAATTATTTGAACAAAGAATAAAACGAAAACAGAAAATGGAAATGGAAAAATGAGAAAAAAAAACAGGGGCCCGCAAATGGGCCGGCCCAAACTTGTGCGCCAGGGCGAAGGGAGAGTGCGCGTTTGCACAATCCCTGACCCGCACCACACCAAATAGTGTGTCCCGCCATTGGCATCGGCCTCTCCTCACGCGCCCCCTCCCCAATCTTAGGGGGGATGGCCGCAGCGAGAGTTCCCGTGCCCCCGAGCACCTCCTAAGCCCGCTCAGCGGATCCCCTGAGTATGATGGCACCAAGTCTGCTTCTCCATGTACCTGGGACCCGTCCCCATTCCTGCCGACAAAAAGATTCCAAAAAGATTCCACAGATGAAATTTAATAGACAGATCTATGGAGCTTTAAATTATAATTCGTTTTCTAAACGTTTTTGAAGGCTAAAACGACAATTTTCCAATCCATGAAATTGAATGGCTTCGTAGAGCTCAGTGCCAGTGACTGGTCGCCCTAATTTTCTAAACGTTTTTTAAGGTTAAAGCCACAATTTTCCAATCCATTAAATTTAACTCACTGCCTCACTCCCACTATCCCGAAATCTAACCCTCGATCCCCTTCTCCCAGCACCGCCGCCATGGACCCGCCGCCGGCGGCGGCCTCCATCCCCGTCCCCGACGAGCTCCTGGAGGAGATCTTCATCCGCCTGCCCACCCCGGACGCGCTCGCCCGCGCCTCCGCCGCCTGCACCTCCTTCCGCCGGGTCATCGAAGGTCGCGCCTTCCGCCGCCGCTTCCGCACGCTGCATCGCCCTCCCCTCCTCGGCTTCATGGACGAGGCCGGATTCCAGCCCTCCCAGGCGCCGCACCCCTCCGCCCCGCTCGCCGGCGCCCTCGCCCCCTGCGCGGCCGATTTCTCCTTCGTCCCGGCCGTCGTCTCGTCGTCCTCCTACTTCATGCCGCCGGGCGTCCAAGACGACGGGGAAGGCCCCCGCTGGCGCCCCTGCGACGTCCGCGACGGCCGCGTCCTCCTCGATTGGGTCTCCCTCCACCCCCGCGCCATGCGCATATGCTGCTACATGGAAGACGGCTACGAAGTAAGCATCCTCATGGATTTCGGTGAGCTCGCCCCGCATGACCGCCCCACCTGGACCAAACGGGAGCGGTGCAACGCCGCGGAGTTCCACCTCGCCGTCTGTGACCCCCTGTCCAGCAGATACGTGCTGCTTCCAACCATACCCGAGGACCTCGCCGTCAAGCCGCAAGATTACCTTCGGGAATTCGAGCCTGTACTCGCTCCCAACACCAGCGACGACGGCGAGGAGGAACACTTCAAGGTGATATGCATAGCAAAATACAACACAAAGCTCGTCCTCTTTGTCTTCCAGTCCACAACTATGCAATGGTCAATGGTCAGAGTCTCCCATTTCCCCTTCTTTGAAACACATGTCCTGTTTTGACTGCGTGCGCGGCTGCTTCTACTGGACAGAGCCTTATGACAGGAGTGACCATTTGATGGTGCTGGACACGCGCACTTTGAGGTTTTCCACTGTTGACCTTCTCACAGGTTACCATGTGGAGCTCAGAGATCTGCCTGACCAGAGCTTTGATCGTCGGCGCCCAAATGCTGTTGTTTTGGGCCGAGAAGGAACCCTTGAGATGTTTTCTCTTGTCCATCAACACGGATCCTTTGCCCTCTATCATACCTCTCTGCAGAACAATTCGCAGGAATGGAAGCTTGAGAAGGTCATACAGCTGCCTCGGCAGTATCATGACTATTCCATTTCCACAGTGGGTGCAGCCGAGGGATTCTTGTTCTTACGAGGCACTCTAGAAGGTATTCCTGTTGAGAATGTCAACGTGGATTGCTACTCAATGGAGGTCAAGACATATGGAATTACCAAAGTCTGTACAAAGACGGAGAAGTACTTCAACCGCACATGTACCCTCCCATACTTTAGCTTCCCACCACTGTTATCGGAACCAACTATCTGATCAACTGGTAAGCCTAATTATTTTATTTATGTTGCCATTGGGTTTGGGTGCATGCTTTGCTTGTTCTACTCGCATGGTTATATAGAGAATTAATTATTGTTCTATTGGGCCTGGCTACCTTGTCAAACTAGCTAGAAGAGGTAGCTAATTGATGGTTTTAAGCTGATACCTGAGTACTCTTTATTTCCCTGTTCTGTTTTCAAGAGCATAGAGTTCACATGTCATGGTCTGCTATTTTTTATTTATCTTGCTTCACTGCAATAAGATGGCTATAGGATTCTTGGGAAGCACGAATAAACAGCTTTTGCGCCTTTCTTCTTAAGCTATATTTTGCTCTGTAATTTTGCAGATAGGAAAGATTCCCATTGCATCAACTTCAGTTGCTTCAAAATTCTACTGCCATGGTTACATAGAAAGTTAACTATTGTTCTATTGGGCTTGACTAAATTGTCAAACTAGCTAGGACAGGTTGTCAACTCATGGTTTTGATTCTGCATGCGTGTTTAACTCCCATTTATGTGATTGAGAATGTTAATTGAAAAGAAAGATTACACACTAGTTTGGAAAGCTAGTTTTTATTGCCTGCATCTTTATGTAATACATCGTTAGTCATACTTACCAGTTGCTACATATCTTTCATTTATTTCAACGACAATGTTCAAAATCAGAATGTTGCCTAACCAGTAAGTTAATGTTTGAAGGCCTTGAGTCTTGTGTTTATTGCTTCGAAGCTGCAATACAATATAGCTGCTTCTGTTCTGTTATTGTTAAGCTAAATCGTACTCTGCTACTTAGCACATGCCTAGTTCCTAAGAAGATGGGATGGGAAAGATTCCCGTTGCATCAACGGCAGTTGCTTAAAGTTTCTAACTAAATACATGTATGCAGATCTGACCTTGCTAGCTTGATCTTGCTTGCGCATATATCTGGAGTAGGATGGCGGATGTTCATGCTGATATAGTCTGATAGTTCTGTATTAAGTATCGTATGTATGTCTGTAAGCAGGGCAGTAGGGCACGCTGTCAGTAAGTGGAATTTGACCAATATTGACGTCTAAGACTTTGGTTTATGTTGTGTGCTAATGTTCGCATTGGAAGCCCTCGGGGTTTATGTTCCCCGCTTCAATCCATGTCATTGGTCTATCAGTACTGAGATAACTAGCTTTTATCTGCATGAGTGGAGTAGATGAGTTAGTTAATTTCTTTTTATTTAGATGCTTCTGATGAGTTCATCTCCAACGCCTGCAAAATTCTAGTTGAGTTACCATGATTGAGTTTCTTGCGCACTGAGCGTGGATGTTGTGTGCAAACGATGACTGCCATCAAAAAAGTGAGTCCTCTGCCAGCTTCTAGAGCTTGAGGTTTCTCCTCAGAGAAACGGATATCGATATCATAGAAACATCAACTGTAATAGCTTCAGGTTTCTGTAACTGGAGAGCATCATGCATGTCCTCTATCAATATGCACATAAATTCCAGGATACTTGTTTTCGGCGAAACATTCATACCAACCTACAAAGTCCGAAATCTGATGTGTGCAGAGGCTTGAGAGGAATTAGTCCCAAAGCTAACCTTTACTACTGCACTAATAATTTCTGTGTCTTGTTCAGGAGCTTGTGTTTTATTTTCATGGATTTGATGAATCACATTGAAGTTGGATTTGTTTTCACTTAGAGCTAACAAGAGCTGTATATGTGAACTTACATCAGCTTTGTCTCTGTAGATTTGGTTGAGCAAGTGGATCAACTTCCGCTAGTGGTGGGTGGGTCTATATCTTCTTCCTGTGTGGCTCCATCTGTAACAGATAATGAATGTGCAATGCTATGACAAAAAAAATGTCTGAAACATCCAGAAAAATTGCACTTGTAAGCTACTGTACAAACCTAAAGATTTGCATGTCTGCACAGTAAACAAAAGAGAGTGCTCAGACCAGGTTCTCCCTCTGTGTAGTGTAGGATCTCCCACTCTGGCAACCCTGCCCTTCAGATCACAAATGTATCTCTGAAACAAGGACAGTTTCAGTGAAGAATGCATAGGTGCAGGAAGAAGAAGGTCAATTGGCACAATGAAAGCAACGAAGTATAAAATATACAAGTACATACGGATTGCAATGCGAATACATACGGATGTATATAAACATATTTTAAAGTGTAGATTCACTCATTTTGCTCAGTATGTAGTTTATATTGGAATCTCTAAAAAGACTTTACACCTGTTGGATTCACACAGCTGATTGGAAGAGAATAGTAGTATATATTTCTGAACGCAATGCTACTTTACACAGATTGATTTTCATGACATTTGGTTCGCAAGAAATTCCGCTGTACATGTAACAAAAATGGTAAAAAAAGAAATCTACTATATGTAAAAATGGTGAAAAAAGTAAAGAGAAAAAAAATAAATAGGGGCATTCCGAGAATTGAACTCGGGACCTCTCGCACCCTAAGCGAGAATCATACCACTAGACCAAATGCCCTTTCATGCTAGTTTTACCTAACGATCTCTCTTGATCCTACTCTGCTTTTTTTTTCCTTTCCTTTTTACCAAACGATCCCTCTTGATCCTACTCAATTTTTGTCCCCTTTTTGGATGGATCGGCTCGCTCGTCACCTGGGCAGGAGCTTAAACAAGTGGAGTACTCCTTACTACAGCAATCTGGTTGATCCATCAGCATTGTTTGATGGATCTGGCATCCATGCACGGCCGATCCTGATTTTGAGCCAGACTGCGCACGTCCTCCAATCATCAACCCGTCTGTATGCATGTTATCTGCACACCTGAACTGAACTTCATCTTGCTGCTTCTGAAAATCCGAGTTGTTATATGCAGAAGAAGAGATCAATGAGCTACACGGTTTCACGTACGTACCTGTGTTCAAATGGGTGAGTGTATGTGTGTGTTATTGGATATCTCGCACTTTTACTATCAAAGTCAACCTTTTGTATTTGTTTACTACGTTCTTTTGTAGCGCACAAAGCATGGCAACTTATCTTGTTTTGTTTATCTCATCTTATTCAATCACAGCTGATCAAAGATGGAAAGTTTTTGATAGATGAAATGGATTCTTTCTTTTTCATGTACTTTTTGGCCTTGTTTTTTTGTTATCCGGTTGGTGAAAGACTTTGAAAATCATAGTAATATGAGAGTTGGTGCAATAGGACAACGTTGCTACATTCACGGGCTCAATACGGGGCTTTTACATTGTCATTCTGAGTTGTCAGGGGTTGATTGGATTAAGGGGGAAGATTGGGCCCCACCCACCTGAAAATTAGGGGGCGCAGGTTTAGTTAAATGGAAGCAGCCCCGTAAAAGCATGTAAACAGCCCGTGCGTTTAGCATTTTTGGGATTTGAGCCAGTTCATTTTTTGTTAGTTTTCCTTTGATCTTTTTTGTTCCTTCCAGCGATGTGGTTTTTGTTCAAGTATTTTTTTTATTAGTTTGGTACAAAATTATTGTATTTATGGGACTGACCGATAGGAGCAAGGCTTGTGTTAGGCCCACTCATTTGGATGGCTTGATGGGCTTTGAAGGATGGCATTGCGACGCGTGAAGCTTACGGACACATCATGGGGAAATCATTAGCACGCGTATGATATGTCTCGCTCCCGTGATATCGGAAGCGATATCGGGGGAACGGTCATGCGCTATCGCGCCCAATTTGGTAGGTTTAAATGGACGCCAAATTTACAGATGGGCACAATTAAAGTCGGGTCAAAGATCTGCTAGATATTCGATCGCGTTCACAAGTACTAAATAAGGCAATCTTCTTCGTACCTGTCACAGTAAACTCTTACCAAATCACGGTAACCCCTCCACTATAAATCCACCCCTCCTCCCTCACCGAAACCAACAACTTTCTTTTCCTTCGCTGGTTTTATCTCTTGCCAGCAATGCCTCGCAACGTGACCCTCAAGTACATCCCCCATGACTCGACCCGGCGCGATAGATTCAAGAAGCGCCTCAAGGGCCTCATGAAGAAGGCGGATGAACTAGCCATCCTGTGCGATGGCAAGACCTGCGTACTGGTGTACGAAGAGGGTAAGGCGGCGCCGGAGGTGTTCCCATCCCATGCCGAGGCAGTGGGTATCCTGAATCAATTCAAAAGCCTGCCAGAGCTGGGGCCGTGCAAGGAGGCGATGAACCAGGAGAGCTTCATCACCAAGCGCATTGAGAAGCTCCAGGACCAGATCGACAAGACGCGTCGTGAGTGCGAGGACAGCGAGACCAGGTACCTCCTTCACAAAATCATGCATGGCGACCCCTCGGTCCTCGTTGGCCTCAACATCGAGCAGCTCATCAAAGTTGGCTACAAAGTGGACGTGCTTCTCAAGAGCATCACCGAACGCATGGCAAAAATCCATTCCCATGGGCCACCGCCAGCTCCATGTGTCACCACCGGCAACATAGACATGGGCTCTCCCGTATTGTATCTGGCACCACCTCAGTAGCAGGAGGGCTGACTTGACATGGTGAGCTTCAGAGGGGGCCTCGACACCCTGGTCTAGAGTGGCTACCCTGGCACCAACTTCTGTTGCAGCGATATGAAGATGAAGATGCAGCTCTTTGATATGGGGTTCGGTTCGATTCCTTTCGCTCCCATGTACCAGGAGGCCAGCTACATGCGCCGATCTCATCTCATTTTTATTTGGCTTTGGTGGTTAGTATGAGACATTCACTTAATTTCTTGAAATTGTTATATTCGCCTATGTGCGTCTTGTAATCATTGTGTTCTTTGAGCCAAATCATATTTAATTCCAATGTATTCATTGAAATTGTTATTCAGTTGATCTCTTCCCTAAGTTGTTTGTTTGATCTCTATTGTTTAGTTGGTCGTAAATCTTTAGTTGCGCCTATTTTTTTGTGTCAGCACTGTGTTTTCTTAGGCATAGTTGCACCAGCTACGTGCTAGACAATTGATTGATTGCTGAACCTTGGTCGTGTGTTGGGAGATCTAATGTCATGGTGTTGTTATCGAATCCCGCCCATATTTTTTGTGATGCTCTCTCTCTCTCTCTCTCTCTCTCTCTCATATGGGTCCTTCATGGTTTTAAAAAAGGAAAAAACTAGGCACATAACTGAATTTGAATTAGTGACCTATGTGAAGAGACGAACTACACTGACAGCGTAGCCAGGCGCATTTTGTGTTGCTAATAGGGCAAAAACTTGCGAGACTTTTCGGAAACCAGCCCTTGCGGCCCCTACCGACAGAAAAGAAGGGCATCCAGAACAAAAAACCTTGGGTTGGGTGGTAAAGCCGAGCTTGAACCAAGTAGAACGTCAAATGTGATAGACTCACTCAATCGGCACTATATAAGATTATCTGATGCCCTTTTTTCTGTGTCCATCCTGCTCTCGAACGACTACTGCTTGTAGATGTAGACCAGAAGATGTCTACATCAACATCATGTTGGTGTTTTTAACTCTGTTAAAAGTGAAAATGTGACTTGATGAGGCGACGATGTATACTTTGATAGGGAAAAGAAGACGATTCCACCAGCATTATTGGACAGGACAAGAGCCTCGTCTCCTTGCAGAGAAGGGTATATATCTCCGAATGCGATGCTACTTGACGGATATTGATGTCCATGGCATCTAATTCGCTTAGCTGCACGAACAAATTCTGCTACTATACGAGATGGAAAAAAATCTACCATATGTAAAAATGGTTAAAAAAAAAGAGGAAAAAATCTGGGGCATTCCGAGAATTGAACTCGGGACCTCGCACCCTAAGCGAGAATCATACCACTAGACCAAATGCCCTTCCATGTTTAATTATCCGAAAGAAATTATTTAGACACACGCGGGGGTCAACAATCTGGATCGAAGATGAAGTCAACCCTCATCCACCAACAAGCTAACTCGATCGATGAACTGAGCTAGCTTTAGGTTGCGCTACACACATGGTCTCATCGATCCCATCAACTACGGCCGGTGCGAGATGCCGATCGATGGATCGATCCACCAATGGCAGCTAGCATCCAGGACGATGATGATTTTGTTATCGGATGCATGGATCGGCTGGCGCGTCACGCAGGAGCTTAAACAACTGGATAAGTTGTGATTAATCAACTACAGTAGCGATTTGAATTGAGACGCCGTACGTTCACCACCCCCATCCACATCGATTCATCTGCATCGTCACATGACATGCGCAAATATAGCTGCTTGACAAATGCCAATGCCTCCTCCATAGCCGTTTCATCAAATCGAATCTGATTAAGAAGCTAACTGCATCGGCCGATCGTCCTTGCATAGCACACACATGCCCTAGCTAGCTAAAAAGAACTCATATTTAGGAACGGAAGGAGTAGAATATACGCTATATATGTAGCCAGACCAGTAATACGCCCTCCTTGTTTGTTTCATTTGGAATGCAATGCACCACCGATCCACGCACGACGATTCCCTGAACCACACCCGCAATCGGACGCCCTCTGCGCTGTCTGATTCACCCGTGCCGCCTGCCTAACGGCCTCTCCAGTCTCCACCGTCCAATAATGCTCATCACTAACAGGTGATCAATGGCTCAGCAGTGATGAGGGGTCAGTGTTATTCGGATTTGTAGTAGTGAGGTGTGTGCAGGCTCAGTATCTTGGACGTGTTCATAGGAGTAGGATGTGGGTGCGTGAGTTTATAAGTGTGTGTGTGTGTGTGTGTGTGTGTGTGTGTGTGTGTGTGTGTGTGTGTGTGTGTGTGTCTTCCTGGATATCTCGTAGTTTTATTATCAAAGTCATTGCAATATTTTTCATTTGTTTTATATGTTCTTTTGGAGCGCACAAAACATGTCAACTTATGTTGTTTTGTTCATCTCATCTTAGTGTCAATCACAACTAATCAAACATGGCAACTTTTTGATAAATGAAATGGATTCTTTCTTTTTCATGTGTTTTGTGAGCTTGTTCTGTTGTTATCTGGTTGGTGTAAGACATAGTTTCGAGAGGGATGGAAATCGAGGACTCCCGATGCCTATTTTGTGGGCGGAATGTGGAAGACAGAGGACATTAATTTGTACGTTGCAAGGAGGTGAAGGCAGTGTGGCGAGTCATGGGAATGGAAGCTGTCAGAATGAAGCTACAGGCCTATAATTCAGTGGAACCTGTCATGGATCGGGAATGTATCCGGTGCACCCGCACTTGTGGTGCTACCGGTGCACCGGATGCCATAGAATGTTTTAAAAAATCTGAAAAAAAATCTAGTACGTTGACACAACATCAATGTATGATGTCATAAAATTTCATATAAAAATTTGAAATATTGTTTGAGATACAAAACTGACAAATATGGCATCAGTGCGATAATGGGCCAAATCTAAAGCCCAAGTTATGTTGTGTACTATTCATTGTTGAATTTATCATTTGTTGTTTTTCGAGTTATGTTTTGAATTTTGAGCTGAAATTTTGTGACAATCAACTTTGATGTTGTGTGAGTGTGCTAATCTTTTTCAGATTTTTTTGAACATTTTAAAAGCACAATATAAGTTAATTGGTGCACTGGTAGCACCACAAGCTCCGGTGCACCAGATATTTTCCCGTCATGGATCATCTTTGGTCACTGAAGATGGAGCTTGCAAAGCTTGTGTTGGAAATATGCCCTAGAGGCAATAATAAAATGATTATTATTATATTTCCTTGTTCATGATAATTGTCTTTTATTCATGCTACAATTGTGTTATCCGGAAATCATAATACATGTGTGAATACATAGACCACAACATGTCCCTAGTGAGCCTCTAGTTGACTAGCTCGTTGACCGACTGATAGTCATGGTTTCCTGACTATGGACATTGGATGTCGTTGATAACGGGATCACATCATTAGGAGAATGATGTGATGGACAAGACCCAATCCTAAGCATAGCACAAGATCGTGTAGTTCGTTTGCTAGAGCTTTTCCAATGTCAAGTATCTTTTCCTTAGACCATGAGATCGTGTAACTCCCAGATACCGTAGGAGTGCTTTGGGTGTACCAAACGTCACAACGTAACTGGGTGACTATAAAGGTATTCTACGGGTATCCCCGAAAGTATCTGTTGGGTTGACACAGATCGAGACTGGGCCCACTAGGTAATGCATCATCATAATGAGCTCAATGTGACCAAGTGTTTGGTCACGGGATCATGCATTACAGAACGAGTAAAGTGACTTGCCGGTAACGAGATTGAACGAGGTATTGGGATACCGATGATCGAATCTCGGGCAAGTAACGTACCGATTGACAAAGGAAATTGTATACGGGGTTACTCGAATCGTCGACATCGTGGTTCATCCGATGAGATCATCGTGGAACATGTGGGATCCAACATGGGTATCCAGATCCTGCTGTTGGTTATTGACCGGAGAGTCGTCTCGGTCATGTCTGCATGTCTCCGAAGCCGTAGGGTCTACACACTTAAGGTTCGGTGACGCTAGGGTTGTAGAGATATTAGTATGCGGTAACCCGAAAGTTGTTAAGAGTCCCGGATGAGATCTCGGATGTCACGAGGAGTTCCGGAATGGTCCGGAGGTAAAGAATTGTATATAGGAAGTCCAGTTTGGCCATCGGGAAAGTTTCGGGGTCACCGGTATTGTACCGGGACCACCGGAAGGGTCCCGGGGGTCCACCGGGTGGGACCACCTATCCCGGAGGGCCCCATGGGCAGAAGTGGGGAGGGAACCAGCCCCTGGTGGGCTGGTGCGCCCCCCCTTGGGCCTCCCTCCCTGCGCCTAGGGTTGGAAACCCTAGGGATGGGGGGCGCCCCACTTGGCTTGGGGGGCAAGCCACCCCCCTTGACCCCCCCCCCTTGAGATCCAATATCTAGGGCCCCCCAGGGCCCCTATATAAAGGAGGGGGAGGGAGGGATGCACACCTATGCTCTTGGCGCCTCCCTCTCCCTCTGCAACACCTCTCCCTCTCATAAAGCTTGGCGAAGCCCTGCCGAGATCGCCGCTACTTCCACCACCACGCCGTCGTGCTGCTGGATCTCCATCAACCTCTCCTTCCCCCTTGCTGGATCAAGAAGGAGGAGACGTCTTCCCAATCGTACGTGTGTTGAACGCGGAGGTGCTGTCCGTTCAGCACTAGGATCATCGGTGATTTGGATCACGACGAGTACGACTCCCTCAACCCCGTTCTCTTGAACGCTTCCGCTCGCGATATACAAGGGTATGTAGATGCACTCCTCTCTCTCGTTGCTAGATGAACTCCATATATTGATCTTGGTGAAGCGTAGAAATTTTTTATTTTCTGCAACGTTCTCCAACAGTGGCATCATGAGCTACGTCTATGCGTAGTTTCTTTGCACGAGTAGAACACAAATTTGTTGTGGGCGCAGATGTTGTCAATTTTATTGCCACTACTAGTCTTATTTTGCTTGGCGGCATCGTGGGATGAAGCGGTCCGGACCGACCTTACATGTACGCTTACGTGAGACAGGTTCCACCGACTGACATGCACTAGTTGCATAAGGTGGCTAGCGGGTGTATGTCTCTCCCACTTTAGTCGGAGCGGATTCGATGAAAAGGGTCCTTATGAAGGGTAAATAGAAATTGGCATATCACGTTGTTGCTTTCACGTAGGTAAGAAAACGTTCTTGCTAGAACCCTATTGCAGCCACGTAAAACATGCAACAACAATTAGAGGACGTCTAACTTGTTTTTGCAGCATATGCCTTGTGATGTGATATGGCCAAAAAGTTGTGATGAATGATATATATGTGATGTATGAGATAATGTTCTTGTAATAGGAATCACGACTTACATGTCGATGAGTATGACAACCAGCAAGAGCCATAGGAGTTGTCTTAATTATTGTATGACCTGTGTGTCAATGATTAAACGCCATGTAATTACTTTACTTTATTGCTAAACCGTTAGCCATAGTAGTAGAAGTAATAGTTGGTGAGCAACTTAATGGAGACACGATGATGGAGATCGTGATGATGGAGATCATGGTGTCATGCCGGTGACGAAGATGATCATGGCGCCCCGAAGATGGAGATCAAAGGAGTTATATGATATTGGCCATATCATGTCACTATTTGATTGCATGTGATGTTTATCATGTTTTTGCATCTTATTTGCTTAGAACGACGGTAGTAAATAAGATGATCCCTCATAATAATTTCAAGAAAGTGTTCCCCCTAACTGTGCGCCGTTGCGAAAGTTCGTTGTTTTGAAGCACCACGTGATGATCGGGTGTGATAGATTCTAACGTTCACATACAACGGGTGTAAGACATATTTACACATGCATAAACACTTAGGTTAACTTGATGAGCCTAGCATGTACAAACATGGCCTCGGAACACAAGAGACCGAAAGGTCGAACATGAGTCGTATGAAAGATACGATCAACATGGAGATGTTCACCGATGATGACTAGTCCGTCTCACGTGATGATCGGACACGGCCTAGTTGACTCAGATCATGTATCACTTAGATGACTAGAGGGATGTCTAATCTGAGTGGGAGTTCATTAAATAATTTGATTAGATGAACTTAATTATCATGAACTTAGTCTAAAAACCTTTGCAAAAAATGTGTTGTAGATCAAATGGCCAACGCTCATGTCAACCTCAACTTCAACGCGTTCCTAGAGAAAACCAAGCTGAAAGATGATGGCAACAACTATACGGACTGGGTCCGGAACCTGAGGATCATCCTCATAGCTGCCAAGAAAGCATATGTCCTAGAAGGACCGCTAGGTGAAGCACCCATCCCAGAGAACCAAGACGTTATGAATGCTTGACAGTCACGTGCTGATGATTACTCCCTAATTCAGTGCGGCATACTTTACAGCTTAGAACCGGGGCTCCAAAAGCGTTTTGAGCAACATGGAGCATATGAGATGTTCGAGGAGCTGAAAATGGTTTTCCAAGCTCATGCCCGGGTCGAGAGATATGAAGTCTCTGACAAGTTCTATAGTTGTAAGATGGAGGAAAATAGTTCTGTCAGTGAGCACATACTCAAAATGTCTGGGTTGCACAACCGCTTGTCCCAGCTGGACATTAACCTCCCGGACGAGGCGGTCATTGACAGAATCCTTCAGTCGCTCCCACCTAGCTACAAGAGCTTTGTGATGAACTACAATATGCAGGGGATGGTGAAACTATTCCTGGCGTATTTTCAATGCTAAAATCAGCGGAGGTGGATATCAAAAAGGAACATCAAGTGTTGATGGTCAATAAAACCACTAAGTTCAAGAAGGGCAAGGGTAAGAAGAACGTCAAGAAGGACAGCAAGGAAGTTGCCGCGCCCGGTAAACCAGTTGCCGGGAAGAAGCCAAAGAATGGACCCAAGCCTGAGACTGAGTGCTTTTATTGCAAAGGGAAGGGTCACTGGAAGCGGAACTGCCCCAAATACTTAGCGGACAAGAAGGCCGGCAACACTAAAGGTATATGTGATATACATGTAATTGATGTGTACCTTACCAGTACTCGTAGTAGCTCCTGGGTATTTGATACCAGTGCGGTTGCTCATATTTGTAACTCAAAGCAGGAGCTGCGGAATAAGCGGAGACTGGTGAAGGACGAGGTGACGATGCGCGTCGGGAATGGTTCCAAGGTCGATGTGATCGCCGTCGGCATGCTACCTCTACATTTACCCACGGGATTAGTTTTAAACCTCAATAATTGTTATTTAGTGCCAGCTTTGAGTATGAACATTGTATCGGGATCTCGTTTAATGCGAGATGGCTACTCATTTAAATCCGAGAATAATGGTTGTTCTATTTGTTGGGTTTCGTAGTAATTTCAAAAAATTTCCTACGTGCACACAGGATCATGTGATGCATAGCAACGAGAGGAGAGTGTTGTCTACGTACCCAACGCAGACCGACTGCGGAAGCAATGACACGACGTAGAGGAAGTAGTCGTACGTCTTCACGATCCAACCGATCAAGCACCGAAACTACGGCACCTCCGAGTTCGAGCACACGTTCAGCTCGATGACGATCCCCGGACTCCGATCCAGCAAAGTGTCGGGGAAGAGTTTCGTCAGCACGACGGCGTGGTGACGATCTTGATGAACTACAGCAGCAGGGCTTCACCTAAACTCCGCTACAGTATTATCGAGGAATATGGTGGCAGGGGGCACCGCACACGGCTAAGGAATCGATCACGTGGATCAACTTGTGTCAACTTGTGTGTTTAGAGGTGCCCCTGCCTCCGTATATAAAGGAGGAGAGGAGGGGAGGCTGGCCGGCCAAAGAGGGAGGCGCAGGAGAGTCCTACTCCCTCTGGGAGTAGGATTCCTCCCCCCAATCCTAGTCCAACTAGGATTCCTCGGAGGGGAAGGGAGAGAGGGGGGCCGGCCACCTTCTCCTAGTCCTAATAGGACTAGGGGAGGGGAAAGAGGCGCAACCACCTTGGGCTGCCCCTTTCTCCTTTCCACTAAGGCCCATGATGGCCCATATGGCTCCCGGGGGGTTCCGGTAACCTCCCGGTAACCCGGTAAAATCCCGATTTCACCCGGAACACTTCCGATGTCCAAACATAGGCTTCCAATATATCAATCTTTACGTCTCGACCATTTAGAGACTCCTCGTCATGTCCGTGATCACATCCGGGACTCCGAACAACCTTCGGTACATCAAAATGCATAAACTCATAATATAACTATCATCGTAACCTTAAGCGTGCGGACCCTACGGGTTCGAGAACAATGTAGACATGACCGAGACATGTCTCTGGTCAATAACCAATAGCGGGACCTGGATGCCCATATTGGCTCCTACATATTCTACGAAGATCTTTATCGGTCAGACCGCATAACAACATACGTTGTTCCCTTTGTCATCGGTATGTTACTTGCCCGAGATTCGATCGTCGGTATCCAATACCTAGTTCAATCTCGTTAACGGCAAGTCTCTTTACTCGTTCCGTAATACATCATCTCACAACTAACATATTAGTTGTAATGCTTGCAAGGCTTATGTGATGTGTATTACCGAGAGGGCCCAGAGATACCTCTCCGACAATCGGAGTGACAAATCCTAATCTCGAAATACGCCAACCCAACATCGACCATTGGAGACACCTGTAGTACTCCTTTATAATCACCCATTTACGTTGTGACGTTTGGTAGTACCCAAAGTGTTCCTCCGGTAATCGGGAGTTGCATAATCTCATAGTCGTAGGAACATGTATAAGTCATGAAGAAAGCAATAGCAACATACTAAACGATCAGGTGCTAAGCTAATGGAATGGGTCATGTCAATCAGATCATTCTACTAATGATGTGACCTCGTTAATCAAATAGCAACTCATTGTTCATGGTTAGGAAACATAACCATCTTTGATTAACGAGCTAGTCAAGTAGAGGCATACTAGTGACACTCTGTTTGTCTATGTATTCACACATGTATTATGTTTCCGGAAAATACAATTCTAGCATGAATAATAAACATTTATCATGATTATAAGGAAATAAATAATAACTTTATTATTGCCTCTAGGGCATATTTCCTTCAGTCTCCCACTTGCACTAGAGTCAATAATCTAGATTACACTGTAATGAATCTAACACCCATGGAGCTTTGGTGCTGATCATGTTTTGCTCGTGGAAGAGGCTTAGTCAACGGGTCTGCAATATTCAGATCCGTATGTATCTTGCAAATCTCTATGTCTCCCACCTGGACTAGATCCCGGATGGAGTTGAAGCGTCTCTTGATGTGTTTGGTCCTTTTGTGAAATCTGGATTCCTTTGCCAAGGCAATTGCACCAGTATTGTCACAAAAGATTTTCATTGGACCCGATGCACTAGGTATGACACCTAGATCGGATATGAACTCCTTCATCCAGACTCCTTCATTTGCTGCTTCCGAAGCAGCTATGTATTCCGCTTCACATGTAGATCCCGCTACGACGCTTTGTTTAGAACTGCACCAACTGACAGCTCCACCGTTTAATGTAAACACGTATCCGGTTTGCGATTTAGAATCGTCCGGATCAGTGTCAAAGCTTGCATCAACGTAACCTTTTACGATGAGCTCTTTGTCACTTCCATATACGAGAAACATATCCTTAATCCTTTTCAGGTATTTCAGGATGTTCTTGACCGCTGTCCAGTGATCCATTCCTGGATTACTTTGGTACCTCCCTGCTAAACTTATAGCAAGGCATACATCAGGTCTGGTACACAGCATTGCATATATGATAGAGCCTATGGCTGATGCATAGGGAACATCTTTCATATTCTCTCTATCTTCTGCAGTGGTCGGGCATTGAGTCTTACTCAATTTCACACCTTGTAACACAGGCAAGAACCCTTTCTTTGCTTGATCCATTTTGAATTTCTTCAAAATTTTGTCAAGGTATGTGCTTTGTGAAAGTCCAATTAAGCGTCTTGATCTGTCTCTATAGATCTTAATGCCTAATATGTAAGCAGCTTCACCGAGGTCTTTCATTGAAAAACTTTTATTCAAGTATCCCTTTATGCTATCCAGAAATTCTATATCATTTCCAATCAGTAATATGTCATCCACATATAATATCAGAAATGCTACAGAGCTCCCACTCACTTTCTTGTAAATACAGGCTTCTCCAAAAGTCTGTATAAAACCAAATGCTTTGATCACACTATCAAAACGTTTATTCCAACTCCGAGAGGCTTGCACCAGTCCATAAATGGATCGCTGGAGCTTGCACACTTTGTTAGCTCCCTTTGGATCGACAAAACCTTCTGGTTGCATCATATACAACACTTCTTCCAGGAATCCATTCAGGAATGCAGTTTTGACATCCATTTGCCAAATTTCATAATCATAAAATGCGGCAATTGCTAACATGATTCGGACGGACTTAAGCATCGCTACGGGTGAGAAGGTCTCATCGTAGTCAATTCCTTGAACTTGCCAAAAACCTTTTGCGACAAGTCGAGCTTTGTAGACAGTAACATTACCATCAGCGTCAGTCTTCTTCTTAAAGATCCATTTATTCTCAATCGCTTGCCGATCATCGGGCAAGTCAACCAAAGTCCATACTTTGTTCTCATACATGGATCCCATCTCAGATTTCATGGCTTATAGCCACTTTGCGGAATCTGGGCTCACCATCGCTTCTTCATAGTTCGTAGGTTCATCATGATCTAGTAGCATGACCTCCAGAACAGGATTACCGTACCACTCTGGTGCGGATCTTACTCTGGTTGATCTACGAAGTTCAGTAGTATCTTGATCTGAAGTTTCATGATCATTATCATTGGCTTCCTCACTAACTGGTGTAGGTGTCACTGAAACAGTTTTCTGTGATGAACTACTTTCCAGTAAGGGAGCAGGTACAGTTACCTCGTCAAGTTCTACTTTCCTCCCACTCACTTCTTTCGAGAGAAACTCCTTCTCTAGAAATGATCCATTCTTAGCAACGAATGTTTTGCCTTCGGATCTGTGATAGAAGGTGTACCCAACAGTTTCCTTTGGGTATCCTATGAAGACACATTTCTCTGATTTGGGTTCGAGCTTATCAGGTTGAAGCTTTTTCACATAAGCATCGCAGCCCCAAACTTTAAGAAACGACAACTTTGGTTTCTTGCCAAACCATAGTTCATAAGGCATCGTCTCAACGGATTTTGATGGTGCCCTATTTAACGTGAATGCGGCCGTCTCTAAAGCATATCCCCAAAATGATAGCGGTAAATCAGTAAGAGACATCATAGATCGCACCATATCTAGTAAAGTACGATTACGACGTTCGGACACACCATTACGCTGTGGTGTTCCGGGGGCGTGAGTTGCGAAACTATTCCACAGTTTTTCAAATGTACACCAAACTCGTAACTCAAATATTCTCCTCCACGATCAGATCGTAGAAACTTTATTTTCTTGTTACGATGATTTTCAACTTCACTCTGAAATTCTTTGAACTTTTCAAATGTTTCAGACTTATGCTTCATTAAGTAGATATATCTATATCTGCTCAAATCATCTGTGAAGGTGAGAAAATAACGATATCCGCCACGAGCCTCAATATTCATCGGACCACATACATCGGTATGTATGATTTCCAACAAATCTGTTGCTCTCTCCATAGTACCGGAGAACGGTGTTTTAGTCATCTTGCCCATGAGGCACGGTTCGCAAGTACCAAGTGATTCATAATCAAGTGGTTCCAAAAGTCCATTAGTATGGAGTTTCTTCATGCGTTTTACACCGATATGACCTAAACGACAGTGCCACAAATAAGTTGCACTTTCATTATCAACTCTGTATCTTTTTGGTTTCAACATTATGAATATGTGTATTACTACTATCGAGATTTAGTAAGAATAGACCACTCTTCAAGGGTGCATGACCATAAAAGATATTACTCATAAAATAGAACAACCATTATTCTCTGATTTAAATGAATAACCGTCTCGCATTAAACAAGATCCAGATATAATGTTCATGCTCAACGCTGGCACCAAATAACAATTATTTAGGTCTAATATTAATCCCGAAGGTAGATGTAGAGGTAGCGTGCCGACCGCGATCACATCGACTTTGGAGCCGTTTCCCACGCGCATCGTCACCTCGTCCTTTGCCAGTGCCCGCTTATTCTGTAGTCCCTGTTTCGAGTTGCAAATATTAGCAACAGAACCAGTATAAAATACCCAGGTGCTACTGCGAGCATTGGTAAGGTACACATCAATAACATGTATATCACATATACCTTTGTTCACCTTGCCATCCTTCTTATCCGCCAAATACTTGGGGCAGTTCCGCTTCCAGTGACCAGTCTGCTTGCAGTAGAAGCACTCAGTTTCAGGCTTAGGTCTAGACTTGGGTTTCTTCTCTTGAGCAGCAACTTGCTTGCCGTTCTTTTTGAAGTTCCCCTTTTTCTTCCCTTTGCCCTTTTTCTTGAAACTAGTGGTCTTGTTAACCATCAACACTTGATGCTCCTTCTTGATTTCTACCTCCGCAGCTTTTAGCATTGCGAAGAGCTCGGGAATAGTCTTGTTCATCCCTTGCATATTATAGTTCATCACGAAGCTCTTGTAGCTTGGTGGCAGTGATTGGAGAATTCTGTCAATGACGCAATCATCTGGAAGATTAACTCCCAATTGAATCAAGTGATTATTATACCCAGACATTTTGAGTATATGCTCACTGACAGAACTGTTCTCTTCCATCTTGCAGCTATAGAACTTATTGGAGACTTCATATCTCTCAATCCGGGCATTTGCTTGAAAATATTAACTTCAACTCCTGGAACATCTCATATGCTCCATGACGTTCAAAACGTCGTTGAAGTCCCGATTCTAAGCCGTAAAGCATGGCACACTGAACTATCGAGTAGTCATCAGCTTTGCTCTGCCAGACGTTCATAACATCTGGCGTTGCTCCAGCAGCAGGCCTGGCACCCAGCGGTGCTTCCAGGACGTAATTCTTCTGTGCAGCAATGAGGATAATCCTCAAGTTACGGACCCAGTCCGTGTAATTGCTACCATCATCTTTCAACTTTGCTTTCTCAAGGAACGCATTAAAATTTAACGGAACAACAGCATGAGCCATCTATCTACAATTAACATAAACAAGCAAGATACTATCAGGTACTAAGTTCATGATAAATTTAAGTTCAATTAATCATATTACTTAAGAACTCCCACTTAGATAGACATCCCTCTAATCCTCTAAGTGATCACGTGATCCAAATCAACTAAACCATAACCGATCATCACGTGAGATGGAGTAGTTTTCAATGGTGAACATCGTTATGTTGATCATATCTACTATATGATTCACGCTCGACCTTTCGGTCTCCGTGTTCCGAGGCCATATCTGCATATGCTAGGCTCGTCAAGTTTAACCTGAGTATTCTGCGTGCGCAACTGTTTTGCACCCGTTGTATTTGAACGTAGAGCCTATCACACCCGATCATCACGTGGTGTCTCAGCACGAAGAACTTTTGCAACGGTGCATACTCAGGGAGAACACTTCTTGATAATTTAGTGAGAGATCATCTTATAATGCTACCGTCAATCAAAGCAAGATAAGATGCATAAAAAAAATAAACATCACATGCAATCAATATAAGTGATATGATATGGCCATCATTATCTTGTGCTTGTGATCTCCATCTCCGAAGCACCGTCATGATCACCATCGTCACCGGCGCGACACCTTGATCTCCATCGTAGCATCGTTGTCGTCTCGCCAATCTTATGCTTCCACGACTATCACTACCGTTTAGTAATAAAGTAAAGCATTACATCGCGATTGCATTGCATACAATAAAGCGACAACCATATGGCTCCTGCCAGTTGCCGATAACTTGGTTACAAAACATGATCATCTCATACAATAAAATTCAGCATCATGCCTTGACCATATCACATCACAACATGCCCTGCAAAAATAAGTTAGACGTCCTCTACTTTGTTGTTGCATGTTTTACGTGGCTGCTACGGGCTTAAGTAAGAACCAATCTCACCTACGCATCAAAACCACAACGATAGTTTGTCAAATAGACTCCGTTTTAACCTTCGCAAGGACCGGGCGTAGCCATACTTGGTTCAACTAAAGTTGGAGAGGCAGTCGCCCGCAAGCCATCTCTGTGCAAAGCACGTCGAGGGAACCGGTCTCGCGTAAGCGTACGCGTAAGGTTGGTCTGGGTCGTCTCGTCCAACAATACCGCTGAACCAAAATATGACATGCTGGTAGGCAGTATGACTTGTATCGTCCACAACTCACTTGTGTTCTACTCGTGCATATAACATCAACATCATTAACCTAGGCTCGGATGCCACTGTTGGGTTTCGTAGTAATTTCAAAAATTTTCCTACGTGCACACAGGATCATGTGATGCATAGCAACGAGAGGAGAGTGTTGTCTACGTACCCAACGCAGACCGACTGCGGAAGCAATGACACGACGTAGAGGAAGTAGTCGTACGTCTTCACGATCCAACCGATCAAGCACCGAAACTACGGCACCTCCGAGTTCGAGCACACGTTCAGCTCGATGACGATCCCCGGACTCCGATCCAGCAAAGTGTCGGGGAAGAGTTTCGTCAGCACGACGGCGTGGTGACGATCTTGATGAACTACAGCAGCAGGGCTTCGCCTAAACTCCGCTACAGTATTATCGAGGAATATGGTGGCAGGGGGCACCGCACACGGCTAAGGAATCGATCACGTGGATCAACTTGTGTCAACTTGTGTGTTTAGAGGTGCCCCTGCCTCCGTATATAAAGGAGGAGAGGAGGGGAGGCTGGCCGACCAAAGAGGGAGGCGCAGGAGAGTCCTACTCCCTCTGGGAGTAGGATTCCTCCCCCCAATCCTAGTCCAACTAGGATTCCTCGGAGGGGAAGGGAGAGAGGGGGCCGGCCACCTTCTCCTAGTCCTAATAGGACTAGGGGAGGGGAAAGAGGCGCAGCCACCTTGGGCTGCCCCTTTCTCCTTTCCACTAAGGCCCATGATGGCCCATATGGCTCCCGGGGGGGTTCCGGTAACCTCCCGGTAACCCGGTAAAATCCCGATTTCACCCGGAACACTTCCGATGTCCAAACATAGGCTTCCAATATATCAATCTTTACGTCTCGACCATTTCGAGACTCCTCGTCATGTCCGTGATCACATCCGGGACTCCGAACAACCTTCGGTACATCAAAATGCATAAACTCATAATATAACTGTCATCGTAACCTTAAGCGTGCGGACCCTACGGGTTCGAGAACAATGTAGACATGACCGAGACATGTCTCTGGTCAATAAACAATAGCGGGACCTGGATGCCCATATTGGCTCCTACATATTCTACGAAGATCTTTATCGGTCAGACCGCATAACAACATACGTTGTTCCCTTTGTCATCGGTATGTTACTTGCCCGAGATTCGATCGTCGGTATCCAATACCTAGTTCAATCTCGTTAACGGCAAGTCTCTTTACTCGTTCCATAATACATCATCTCACAACTAACATATTAGTTGTAATGCTTGCAAGGCTTATGTGATGTGTATTACCGAGAGGGCCCAGAGATACCTCTCCGACAATCGGAGTGACAAATCCTAATCTCGAAATACGCCAACCCAACATCGACCATTGGAGACACCTGTAGTACTCCTTTATAATCACCCATTTACTTTGTGACGTTTGGTAGTACCCAAAGTGTTCCTCCGGTAAACGGGAGTTGCATAATCTCATAGTCGTAGGAACATGTATAAGTCATGAAGAAAGCAATAGCAACATACTAAACGATCAGGTGCTAAGCTAATGGAATGGGTCATGTCAATCAGATCATTCTACTAATGATGTGACCTCGTTAATCAAATAACAACTCATTGTTCATGGTTAGGAAACATAACCATCTTTGATTAACGAGCTAGTCAAGTAGAGGCATACTAGTGACACTCTGTTTGTCTATGTATTCACACATGTATTATGTTTCCGGAAAATACAATTCTAGCATGAATAATAAACATTTATCATGATTATAAGGAAATAAATAATAACTTTATTATTGCCTCTAGGGCATATTTCCTTCACTATTTATATGAGAGATATGTTTTATGGTCATGCCCCGCTGGTCAATGGTTTATTCTTAATGAATCTCGAACGTGATGTTACACATATTCATAGTGTGAATACCAAAAGATGTAAGGTTGATAACGATAGTCCCACATACTTGTGGCACTGCCGCCTTGGTCACATTGGTGTCAAGCGCATGAAGAAGCTCCATGCTGATGGACTTTTAGAGTCTCTCGACTATGAATCATTTGACACATTCGAACCATGCCTCATGAGCAAAATGACCAAGACTCCGTTCTCTAGAACAATGGAACGAGCAACCAACTTATTGGAAATCATGCATACTGATGTGTGCGCTCCAATGAGCGTTGAGGCTCGCGGAGGCTATCATTATGTTCTCACTCTCACTGATGACTTGAGTAGATATGGGTATGTCTACTTGATGAAACACAAGTCTGAGACCTTTGAAAAGTTCAAGGAATTTATGAATGAGGTAGAGAATCAATGTGACCGAAAAATAAAGTTCTTACGATCAGATCGTGGAGGAGAATATTTAAGTCACGAATTTGGTACGCACTTAAGGAAATGTGGAATCGTTTCACAACTCACGCCGCCTGGAACACCTCAGCGTAACGGTGTGTCCGAACGTCGTAATCGCACTTTATTGGATATGGTGCGGTCTATGATGTCTCTTACCGATTTACTGCTATCATTTTGGGGATAGGCTCTAGAGATAGCTACATTCACTTTAAATAGGGCACCGTCTAAATCCGTTGAGATGACACCGTATGAATTATGGTTTGGGAAGAAACCTAACCTATCGTTTCTAAGAGTTTGGGGATGCGATGCTTATGTCAAGAAACTTCAACCTGAAAATCTCGAACCCAAGTCAGAAAAATGCGTCTTCATAGGATACCCTAAGGAAACCATTGGGTATACCTTCTACCTTAGATCCGAAGGCAAGATCTTTGTTGCCAAGAACGGGTCTTTTCTGGAGAAAGAGTTTCTCTCGAACGAAGTAAGTGGGAGGAAAGTAGAACTCGATGAAGTACTACCTCTTGAACCAGAAAGTAGTGCAGCTCAGGAAGATGTTCCTGTGGTGCCTACACCAACTAGAGAGGAAACTAATGATGATGATCAAGGTACTTCGGATCAAGTTGCTACTGAACTTCGTAGGTCCACAAGGACACGTTCCACACCAGAGTGGTATGGCAACCCTGTCCTAGAAATCATGTTGTTATACAACGGTGAACCTTCGAACTATGAAGAAGCGATGGCGGGCCCAGATTCCAATAAATGGCTTGAAGCCATGCAATCCGAGATAGGATCCATGTATGAAAACAAAGTGTGGACTTTGACAGACTTGCCCGATGATCGGCGAGCGATAGAAAACAAATGGATCTTTAAGAAGAAGATGGACGCGGATGGTAATGTTACCATCTATAAAGCTCGACTTGTTGCTAAGGGTTATCGACAAGTTCAAGGGGTTGACTATGATGAGACTTTCTCTCCCGTAGCAAAGCTGAAGTCCGTCCAATCATGTTAGCAATTGCCACATACTATGATTATGAGATATGGCAAATGGACGTCAAAACGGCATTCCTTAACGGCTATCTTAAGGAAGAACTGTATATGATGCAGCCGGAAGGTTTTGTCGATCCCGAGAATGCTAACAAGGTATGCAAGCTCCAGCGATCCATTTATGGGCTGGTGCAAGCATCTCGGAGTTGGGACATTCGCTTTGATGAGATGATCAAAACGTTTGGGTTTATGCAGACTTATGGAGAAGCCAGCGTTTACAAGAAAGTGAGTGGGAGCTCTGTAGCATTTCTCATATTATATGTAGATGACATACTTTTGATGGGAAATGATATAGAACTTTTGGACAGCATTAAGGCCTACTTGAATAAGTGTTTTTCAATGAAGGACCTTGGAGAAACTGCTTACATATTAGGCAACAAGTGTTGGAAATATGCCCTAGAGGCAATAATAAATTAGTTATTATTATTATTATATTTCCTTGTTCATGATAATCCTTTATTATCCATGCTATAGTTGTATTGATAGGAAACTCACACACATCTGTGGGTACATAGACAACACCATGTCCCTAGAAGCCTCTAGTTGACTAGCTCGTTGATCAATAGATGGTTACGGTTTCCTGACCATGGACATTGGATGTCGTTGATAACGGGATCACATCATTAGGAGAATGATGTGATGGACAAGACCCAATCCTAAGCCTAGCACAAAGATCGTGTAGTTCGTATGCTAAAGCTTTTCTAATGTCAAGTATCATTTCCTTAGACCATGAGATTGTGCAACTCCCGGATACCGTAGGAATTCTTTGGGTGTACCAAACATCACAACGTAACTGGGTGGCTATAAAGGTGCACTACGGGTATCTCCGAAAGTGTCTGTTGGGTTGGCACGAATCGAGACTGGGATTTGTCACTCCGTGTGACGGAGAGGTATCTCTGGGCCCACTCGGTAGGACATCATCATAATGTGCACAATGTGACCAAGGGGTTGATCACGGGATGATGTGTTACGGAACGAGTAAAGAGACTTGCCGGTAACGAGATTGAACAAGGTATCGGGATACCGACGATCGAATCTCGGGCAAGTACTATACCGCTAGACAAAGGGAATTGTATACGGGATTGATTGAATCCTTGACATCGTGGTTCATCCGATGAGATCATCGTGGAACATGTGGGAGCCAACATGGATATCCATATCCCGTTGTTGGTTATTGACCGGAGAACGTCTCGGTCATGTCTGCATGGTTCCCGAACCCGTAGGGTCTACACTCTTAAGGTTCGGTGACGCTAGAGTTGTTATGGGAAATAGTATGTGGTTACCGAAGATAGTTCGGAGTCCCGGATGAAATCCGGACGTCACGAGGAGTTCCGGAATGGTCTGGAGGTAAAGATTTATATATGGGAAGTCCAGTTTTGGTCACCGGAAAAGTTTCGGGTGCTATCGGTAACGTACCGGGACCACCGGGAGGGTCCCGTGGGTCCACCAGGTGGGGCCACCAGCCCCAGAGGGCTGCATGGGCCAAGTGTGGGAGGGGACCAGCCCTAGGTGGGCTGGTGCACCCCCCCCCCCACCAGGTCCCAAGGCGCCTAGGGTTTGGGGAGGGGGCGCCTCCACCTTGCTTGGGGGGCAAGTATCCCCCTCTCCCCCCTTGGCCGCACCCTAGATGGGTTTTTGGGGCTGTCGCCACCCCTAGGGAGGGAACCCTAGATGGGGGCGCAGCCCCTCCCCTTCCCCTATATATACTTGAGGTATTGGGGGCTGCAAACATACGAGTTAATCCTCTCCCTGGCGCAGCCCTACCTCTCTCCCTCCTCATCTCTCGCGGTGCTTGGTGAAGCCCTGCTGGAATGCCACGCTCCTCCATCACCACCACGCCGTTGTGCTGCTGCTGGACGGAGTCTTCCCCAACCTCTCCCTCTCTCCTTGCTGGATCAAGGCGCGGGAGACGTCACCGGGCTGCACGTGTGTTGAACGCGGAGGTGCCGTCCATTCGGCACTAGGATCTCTGGTGATTTGGATCACGATGAGTACGACTCCCTCATACCCGTTCTCTTGAACGCTTCCACTTAGCGATCTTCAAGGGTATGAAGATGCACTCCCTCTCTCTCACGTTGCTAGAATCTCCTAGATTGATCTTGGTGATACGTAGGAAAGTTTTGAATTATTACTACGTTCCATAACAGTGGCATCATGAGCTAGGTCTATTGCGTAGATTATATGCACGAGTAGAACACAAAGTAGTTGTGGGCGTTGATTTTGTTCAATATGCTTAACGTTACTAGTCCAATCTTGTTTCGACGGTATTGTGGGATGAAGCAGCCCGGACCGACCTTACACGTACACTTACGTGAGACAGGTTCCACCGACTGACATGCACTTGTTGCATAAGGTGGCTAGCGGGTGCCAGTCTCTCCCACTTTAGTCGGATCGGATTCGATGAAAAGGGTCCTTATGAAGGGTAAATAGCAATTGGCATATCACGTTGTGGTTTTTGCGTAGGTAAGAAACATTCTTGCTAGAAACCCATAGTAGCCACGTAAAACATGCAAACAAGAATTAGAGGATGTCTAACTTGTTTTTGCAGGGTATGCTATGTGATGTGATATGGACAAAAGAATGTGATGAATGATATGTGATGTATGAGATTGATCATGTTCTTGTAATAGGAATCACGACTTGCATGTCGATGAGTATGACAACCGGCAGGAGCCATAGGAGTTGTCTTAATTTATTGTATGACCTGCGTGTCATTGAACAACGCCATGTAATTACTTTACTTTATTGCTAAACCGTTAGCCATAGTAGTAGAAGTGATATTTGGCGAGACAACTTCATGGAGACACGATGATGGAGATCATAGTGTCATGCCAGTGACGATGATGATCATGGAGCCCCGAAGATGGAGATCAAAAGGAGCAAAATGATATTGGCCATATCATGTCACTTTTTGATTGCATGTGATGTTTATCATGTTTATGCATCTTATTTGCTTAGAACGACGGTAGTAAATAAGATGATCCCTCATTAAAATTTCAAGAAAGTGTTCCCCCCAACTGTGCACCGTTGTGAAAGTTCGTTGTTTCGAAGCACCACGTGATGATCGGGTGTGATAGATTCTAACGTTCACATACAACGGGTGTAAGCCAGATACACACGCGAAACACTTAGGTTGACTTGACGAGCCTAGCATGTACAGACATGGCCTCGGAACACAAGAGACCAAAAGGTCGAACATGAGTCGTATAGTGGATACAATCAACATGAAGATGTTCACCGATGATGACTAGTCCGTCTCACGTGATGATCGGACACGGCCTAGTTGACTCAGATCATGTATCACTTAGATGACTAGAGGGATGTCTATCTGAGTGGGAGTTCATAAGATGAACTTAATGATCCTAAACATAGTCAAAAGGTCTTTACAAATTATGTCGTAAGCTCGCGTTTTAGTCCTACTGTTTTAGATATGTTCCTAGAGAAAATTTAGTTGAAAGTTGATAGTAGCAATTATGCGGACTGGGTCCGAAAAACTGAGGATTGTCCTCATTGTTGCGTAGAAGGCTTATGTCCTTAATGCACCGCTTGGTGTGCTGAACCTCGAACGTCGTTTGTGGATGTTGCGAACATCTGACACACACGTTTTGATGACTACGTGATAGTTCAGTGGGTAATGTTAAATGGTTTAGAAATGAGGCACCGAAGACATTTTGAAATGTCGCGGAACATATGAGATGTTTCGAGGGCTGAAATTGGGATTTCAGGCTCGTGCCCACGTCAGAGGTATAAGACCTCCGACGAGCTTCTTGCCCTACAAACTAAGGGAGAAAAGCTCAATCGTTGAGCTTGTACTCAGATTGTCTGGGTACAACAATCACTTGAATCGAGTGGGAGTTAATCTTCCAGATGAGATAGTGATGTTTCTCCAAAGTCATTGCCACCAAGCTACTAGAGCTTCGTGATGAACTATAACATATCAGGGATAGATATGATGATCCTTGAAGTATTCACGATGTTTGACACCGCGAAAGTAGAAGTCAAGTAGGAGCATCAATTGTTGATGGTTAGTAAAACCACTAGTTTCAAGAAGGGCAAGGGCAAGAAGGGATACTTCATGAAATGGCAAAACAGTTGCTGCTCTAGTGAAAACCCAAGGTTGAACCCAAACCCGAGACTAAGTGCTTCTGTAATGAGAGGAACGGACACTAAAGCAGAACCACCCTAGATACTTGGTAGATAAGAAGGCAGGCAAGGTCGACGGAAGTATATTGGATATACATTATGTTAATGTGTACTTTACTAGTACTCCTAGTAGCACCAGGGTATTAGATACCGGTTCGGTTGCTAAGTGTTAGTAACTCGAAATAAAAGCTACGGAATAAACGGAGACTAGCTAAAGGTGAGCTGACGATATGTGTTGGAAGTGTTTCCAAGGTTGATGTGATCAAGCATCGCACGCTCCCTCTACCATAGAGATTGGCGTTAAACCTAAATAATTGTTATTTGGTGTTTGCGTTGAGCATAGACATGATTGGATTATGTCTATCACAATACGGTTATTCATTTAAGGAGAATAATGGTTACTCTGTTTATTTGAATAATACCTTCAATGGTCTTGCACCTAAAATGAATGGTTTATTGAATCTTGATCGTAATGATACACATGTTCATGCCAATAGATATAAGATAATAATGATAGTACCACCTACTTGTGGCACTGCCATGTAAGTCATATTGGTATAAAACGCATGAAGAAGCTCCATGTTGATGGATCTTTGGACTCACTCGTTTTTGAAAAGTTTGAGACATGCGAACCATGTCTATTGGTATGTACGCATGAAGAAACTCCATGCAGATGGATCGTTTGGACTCACTTGATTTTGAATCACTTGAGACATGCAAATCATACCACATGGGCAAGATGACCGAAAAGCCTCGTTTTCAGTAAGATGGAACAAAAGAGCAACTTGTTGGAAGTAATACATTTTGATGTGTGTTGTCCAATGAGTGCCAAGGCACGCAGTGGATATCGTTATGTTCTTACTTCACAGATGATTTGAGTAGATGATGTATATTTACTTGATGAAACACAAGTCTGAATTATTGAAAGGTTCAAGTAATTTCAGAGTGAAGTTGAAGATCGTCGTAACAAGAGAATAAGATGTCTATGATATGATCATAGAGATGAATATCTGAGTTACGTGTTTGGTACACAATTAAGACCTTGTGGAAATAGTTTCACGACTAATACCGCCTGGAACACCATAGTGTGATGGTGTGTCCGAACATCATAGCTGCACCCTATTGGATATGGTGCATACCATGATGTCTCTTAATGAATTACCACTATCGTTCATGTGTTAGGCATTAGAGACAACCACATTCACTTCAAATAGGGCACCGCGTAATTCCGTTGAGATGACACTGTATGAACTATGGTTTAGAGAAACCTAAGCTGTCGTTTCTTGAAAGTTTGGGGTTGCGATGCTTATGTGAAAAGGTTTCAGCCAGATAAGCTCGAACCCAAAGCGGATAAATACATCTTCATAGGACACCCAAAAATAGTTGGGTATACCTCCTATTTCAGATCTGGAAGCAAAAGATTGTTTCTAGAAACGGGTCCTTTCTCGAGGAAAAGTTTCTCTCGAAAGAATTGAGTGGGAGGATGGTTGAGACTTGATGAGGTTAATGAACCATCACTTCAACCACTGTGTAGAAGGGCACATGAAGTTGTTCATGTGGCACCTACACCAATTGAAGTGGAAGCTGATGATAGTGATCATGATGCTTCGGATCAAGTCACTACCGAACCTCGTAGGTCGACAAGGACGCGTACTATTTCAGAGTAGTACGCAATTCTTTCTTAGAGGTCATGTTGCTGACAACAATGAACCTACGAGCTATGGAGAAGCGATGGTGGTCCCGGATTCCGACAAATGGCTCGAGGCCATAAAATCCGAGGGAGGATCCATGTATGAAAACAAAGTGTAGACTTTGGCAGAACTACTTGATGGTCGTAAGGCTATTGGGTACTGATGGATTTTAAAAGGAAGACGGACAATGATGGTAAGTATCACCATTAAGAAAGCTCAACTTGTCATTAATGATGTTTTCCGACAAGTTCAAGGAGTTGACTACGGTGAGGCTTTCTCACTCGTAGCGATGCTAAGAGTCTGTTGGAATTGGATTAGCAGTTACTGCATTATTTATGAAATCTTGCAGATAGGATGTCAAAACATTGTTTCCTCGACAATTTTCTTGAGGAAAGGTTGTATGTGACACAACCATAAGGTTTTGACAATCTTGAAAGACGCTAACAAGTATGCAAAGCTCCAGCAATCCTTCTAAGGACTGGAGTAAGCATCTCGGAGTTGGAATGTATGCTTTGACAAGATGATCAAAGATTTTGGGTTTGTACAAAGTTTATGAGAAACTTGTATTTCCGAAGAAGTGAGTGGGAGCACTATAGAATTTCTGATGAGTATATGTTGTTGACATATTGTTGATCAGAAATGATCTAGAATTTCTGGAAAGCATATAGGGTTATTTGAAAAGTGTTTTCAATAGAAAACCTGGATTAAGTTGCTTGAACATTGAGCATCAAGATCTATGAGGATAGATCAAAAACGCTAAATGGTACTTTTAAATGAGCACATACCTTGACATGATCTTGAAGGTGTTCAAGATGGATCAGTCTAAGAAGGAGTTCTTGCCTGAGTTGTAAGGTATGAAGTTAAGACTTAAAGCTCGACCACGGCAGAAGAAAGAGAAAGGACGAATTTCGCCCCCTATGCCTTAGCCATAGGCTCTATACAGTATGTCATGCTTTGTACCGCACCTGATATGTGCCTTGCCACGTGTCTGGCAAAGGGGGTACAAGAGTGATCCAGGAATGTATCATTGGACAGCGGTCAAAATTGTCCTTGGAGTAAATAAGGACATGTTTCTCGATTATGGAGGTGATAAAGAGTTCGGCGTAAAGGGTTACGTCGATGCAAGCTTTAACACCTATCCGAATGACTCTGAGTAGCAAACCAGATACGTATAGTGGAGCAACCATTTGGAATAGCTCCAAGTGGAGCGTGGAAGCAGCATTTACAATATGACCTAGAGATTTGCGAAGTACATACGGATCTGAATGTTGCAGATCCGTTGACTAAAACCTCTCTCACAAGCAAAACATGATCAAACCCCAGAACTCATTGAGTCTTAATCACATGATGATGTGAACTAGTTTAGTGACACTAGTAAACTCTTTGGATGTTGGTCACATGGCGATGTGACCTGTGAGTGTTAATCACATGGCGATGTGAACTAGATTATTGACTCTAGTGCAAGTGGGAGACTCTTGGAAATATGCCCTAGAGGCAATAATAAATTTATTATTATTATTATTATTATATTTCCTTGTTCATGATAATCCTTTATTATCCATGCTATAGTTGTATTGATAGGAAACTCACACACATCTGTGGGTACATAGACAACACCATGTCCCTAGAAGCCTCTAGTTGACTAGCTCGTTGATCAATAGATGGTTACGGTTTCCTGACCATGGACATTGGATGTCGTTGATAACGGGATCACATCATTAGGAGAATGATGTGATGGACAAGACCCAATCCTAAGCCTAGCACAAAGATCGTGTAGTTCGTATGCTAAAGCTTTTCTAATGTCAAGTATCATTTCCTTAGACCATGAGATTGTGCAACTCCCGGATACCGTAGGAATTCTTTGGGTGTACCAAACGTCACAACGTAACTGGGTGGCTATAAAGGTGCACTACGGGTATCTCCGAAAGTGTCTGTTGGGTTGGCATGAATCGAGACTGGGATTTGTCACTCCGTGTGACGGAGAGGTATCTCTGGGCCCACTCGGTAGGACATCATCATAATGTGCACAATGTGACCAAGGGGTTGATCACGGGATGATGTGTTACGGAACGAGTAAAGAGACTTGCCGGTAACGAGATTGAACAAGGTATCGGTATACAGACTATAAAGGTATATCTCCAAAGCTTGTGTTGGAAATATGCCCTAGAGGCAATAATAAAATGATTATTATTATATTTCCTTGTTCATGATAATTGTCTTTTATTCATGCTATAATTGTGTTATCCGGAAATCGTAATACATGTGTGAATACATAGACCACAACATGTCCCTAGTGAGCCTCTAGTTGACTAGCTCATTGATCGACTGATAGTCATGGTTTCCTGACTATGGACATTGGATGTTGTTGATAACGGGATAACATCATTAGGAGAATGATGTGATGGACAAGACCCAATCCTAAGCATAGCACAAGATTGTGTAGTTCGTTTGCTAGAGATTTTCCAATGTCAAGTATCTTTTCCTTAGACCATGAGATCGTGTAACTCCCGGATACCGTAGGAGTGCTTTGGGTGTACCAAACATCACAACGTAACTGGGTGACTATAAAGGTATTTTACGGGTATCCCCGAAAGTCTCTATTGGGTTGACACGGATCGAGACTGGGATTTGTCACTCCGTATGACGGAGAGGTATCTCTGGGCCCACTCGGTAATGCATCATCATAATGAGCTCAATGTGACCAAGTGTTTGGTCACGGGATCATGCATTACAGAACGAGTAAAGTGACTTGCCGGTAACGAGATTGAACGAGGTATTAGGATACTGACGATCCAATCTCGGGCAAGTAATGTACCGATTGACAAAGGGAATTGTATACGGGGTTACTCGAATCCTCGACATCATGGTTCATCCGATGAGATCATCATGGAACATGTGGGAGCCAACATGGGTATCCAGATCCCGCTATTGGTTATTGACTGGAGAGTCGTCTCGGTCATGTCTGCATGTCTCCCGAACCCGTAGGTGTTGGGCAACGTAGCAGAAATTCAAAATTTTCCTACGAGTCACCAAGATCTATCTATGGAGAAATTAGCAACAAGAGAGAGGGGAGTGCATCTACATACCCTTGTAGATCGCTAAGCGGAAGCGTTCAAGTGAACGGGGTTGAAGGAGTCGTACTCGTCGTGATCCAAATCACCGGAGATCCTAGTGCCGAACGGACGACACCTCCGCGTTCAACACACATGCAGCCCGGTGACGTCTCCCATGCCTTGATCCAGCAAGGAGAGAGGGAGAGGTTGGGGAAGACTCCGTCCAGCAGCAGCACGACGACGTGGTGGTGGTGGAGGAGCGTGGCAATCTTGCAGGGCTTCGCCAAGCACCGCGGGAGAGGAGGAGGACTTGGGAGAGGGGGAGGGTTGCGCCAGAACTTTTTGATAAAGCTCTCATGCGCCTCCCCACTATATATAGGGGTGGAGGGGGCTGGATTCTTGCCCTCCAAGTCCATTGGGGCGTTGGCAAAGGTGGGAGGAAAGAAATACCATCATTTCCTTCCCCACCGATTGTTATCCCCCCTTTTTAGGGATCTTGATCTTATCCCTTCGGGATATGATCTTATTCCTTCTAAGGGGGATCTTGGTGCGCCTTGACCAGGGGTGTGGGGCCTTGCCCCCACTACCCACGTTCATGTGGGTCCCACCAGGCAGGTGGGCCCCACTCCGGAACCTTCTAGAACCTTCCCGATACAATACCGAAAAATCCCGAACATTTTCCGGTGGCCAAAATAGGACTTCCCATATATAAATCTTTACCTCCGGACCATTCCGGAACTCCTCGTGATGTCCGGGATCTCATCTGGGACTCCGAACAACATTCGGTAACCACATACAAACTTCCTTCATAACCCTAGCGTCATCGAACCTTAAGTGTGTAGACCCTACGGGTTCGGGAACCATGCAGACATGACCGAGACGTTCTCTGGTCAATAACCAACAGCGGGATCTGGATACCCATCACATGTTCCACGATGATCTCATCGGATGAACCACGATGTCAAGGACTCAATCGATCCCGTATACAATTCCCTTTGTCTAACGGTATTGTACTTGCCTGAGATTCGATCGTCGGTATACCGATACCTTGTTCAATCTCGTTACCGGCAAGTCTCTTTACTCGTTCCGTAACACATCATCCCGTGATCAACCCCTTGGTCACATTGTGCACATTATGATGATGTCCTACCGAGTGGGCCCAGAGATACCTCTCCGTTTACACGGAGTGACAAATCCCAGTCTCGATTCGTGCCAACCCAACAGACACTTTCAGAGATACCTGTAGTGCACCTTTATAGCCACCCAGTTACGTTGTGACGTTTGGTACACCCAAAGCATTCCTACGGTATCCGGGAGTTGCACAATCTCATGGTCTAAGGAAAATATACTTGACATTAGAAAAGCTTTAGCATACAAACTACACGATCTCTGTGCTAGGCTTAGGATTGGGTCTTGTCCATCACATCATTCTCCTAATGATGTGATCCCATTATCAACGACATCCAATGTCCATGGTCAGGAAACCGTAACCATCTATTGATCAACGAGCTAGTCAACCAGAGGCTTACTAGGGACATGGTGTTGTCTATGTACCCACACATGTATCTGAGTTTCCTGTCAATACAATTATATCATGGATAATAAACGATTATCATGAACAAGGAAATATAATAATAACTAATTTATTATTGCCTCTAGGGCATATTTCCAACAGTCTCCCACTTGCACTAGAGTCAATAATCTAGTTCACATCGCCATGTGATTAACACTCACAGGTCACATCGCCATGTGACCAACATCCAAAGAGTTTACTAGTGTCACTAAACTAGTTCACATCACCATGTGATTAAGACTCAATGAGTTCTGGGGTTTGATCATGTTTTGCTTGTGAGAGAGGTTTTAGTCAACGGGTCTGCAACATTCAGATTCGTATGTACTTCGCAAATCTCTAGGTCATATTGTAAATGCTGCTTCCACGCTCCACTTGGAGCTATTCCAAATGGTTGCTCCACTATACGTATCCGGTTTGCTACTCAAAGTCATTCGAATAGGTGTTAAAGCTTGCATCGACGTAACCCTTTACGTCGAACTCTTTATCACCTCCATAATTGAGAAACATATCCTTATTCCTCTAAGGATAATTTTGACTGCTATCTGGTGATCCACTCCTTGATCACCTTTGTACCCTCTTGCCAGATATGTAGCAAGGCACACATCAGGTGCGGTACACAGCATAGCATACTGTAGAGCCTACGTCTAAAGCATAGGGGACGACCTTCGTCCTTTCTCTCTATTCTGCCGTGGTCGAGTTTTAAGTCTTAACTTCATACCTCACATCTCAGGCAAGAACTCCTTCTTTGACTGATCCATCTTGAACACCTTCAAGATCACGTAAAGGTATGTGCTCATTTGAAAGTACCATTTAGCATTTTTTTTGATCTATCCTCATAGATCTTGATGCTCAATGTTCAAGTAGCTTAATCCAGGTTTTCTATTGAAAAACACCTTTCAAATAACCCTATATGCTTTCCGGAAATTCTACATCATTTCTGATCAACAATATGTCAACAACATATATTCATCAGAAATTCTATAGTGCTCCCACTCACTTCTTTCGAAATACAAGTTTCTCATGAACTTTGTATAAACCCAAAATCTTTGATCATCTCATCAAAGCGCACATTCCAACTCTGAGATGCTTACTCCAGTCCTTAGAAGGATCGCTGGAGCCAGCATACCTTTTAGCATCCTTAGGATCGACAAAACTTTTCTGATTGTATCACATACAACCTTTCCTTACGAAAACTGGTAAGGAAACTCGTCTTGACATCCATCTGCCAGATTTCATAGATGCAGCTAATGCTAACATGATTCCGACGGACTTAAGCATCGCTACGGATGAGAAAATCTCATCGTAGTCAACTCCTTGAACTTGTGAAAAACTCTTCGCCACAAGTCGAGCTTCATAGATGGTGACATTACCGTCCACATCCGTCTTCTTCTTAAAGATCCATTTATCTCAATGGCTTGCCGATCATCGGGCAAGTCCACCAAAGTCCATCCTTTGTTCTGATACATGGATCCTATCTCGGATTTCATGGCTTCTAACCATTTGTCAGAATTTGGGCCCACCATCGCTTCTCCATAGCTCGTAGGTTCATTGTTGTCTAGGAACATGACCTTCAAGACAGGATTACTGTACCACTCTAAAGTAGTACGCATCCTTGTCACCCTACGAGGTACGGTAGTGACTTGATCCAAAAACTTCATGATCACTATCATAAGCTTCTACTTCAATTGGTGTAGGCGCCACAGGAACAACTTCCTGTGCCCTGCTACATACTTGTTGAAGTGACGGTTCAATAACCTCATCAAGTCTCCACCATCCTCCCACTCAATTTTCGACACAAACCTTTCCTCGAGAAAGGACCCGATTCAAGAAACAATCCCTATTGTTTCGGATCTGAATTAGGAGGTATACCCAATTGTTTTGGGTGTCCTATGAAGATGCATTTTATCCGCTTTGGGTTCGAGCTTATCAACCTGAAACTTTTTCACATAAGCGTCGCAGCCCCAAACTTTTAAGAAACGACAACTTAGGTTGCTCCAAACCATAGTTCAAACGGTGTCGTCTCAACGGAATTATGTGGTGCCCTATTTTAAAGTGAATGCGGTTGTCTCTAATGCCTAACCCATGAACAATAGTGGTAATTCGATAAGAGACATCATGGTACGCACCATATCCAATAGGGTGCAACTATGAAGTTCGGACACACCATCACACTATGGTGTTCCAGGCGGTATTAATTGTGAAGCAATTTCCACAATGTCTTAATTGCGTGCCAAAGCTCGTAACTCAGATACTCATCTCTATGATCATATCATAGACATTTTATCCTCTTGTCACGATGATCTTCAACTTCACTCTGAAATTACTTGAACCATTCAATAATTCAGACTTGTGTTTCATCAAGTAAATATACTTAGTATCTACTCAGATCATCTGTGAAGTAAGAACATAACGATATCCACTGCGTGCCTTAGCACTTATTGGACTGCACACATCAAAATGTATTACTTCCAACAAGTTGCTATCTTGTTCCATCTTACTGAAAGCGAGGCTTTTTAGTCATCTTGCCCATGTGGTATGATTTGCATATCTCAAGTGATTCAAAATCAAGTGAGTCCAAACGATCCATCTGCATGGAGTTTCTTCATGCGTATACACCAATAGACATGGTTTGCATGTCTCAAACTTTTCAAAACCGAGTGAGTCCAAAGATCCATCAACATGGAGCTTCTTCATGCGTTTTACACCAATATGACTTACATGGCAGTGCCACAAGTAAGTGGTACTATCATTACTATCTTATATCTTTTGGCATGAAAATGTGTATCACTACGATCGAGATTCAATAAACCATTCCTATTAGGTGCAATAGCATTGAAGGTATTATTCAAATAAACAGAGTAACCATTATTCTCCTTAAATGAATAACCGTATTGCGATAGACATAATCCAATCATGTCTATGCTCAACGCAAACACCAAATGACAATTATTCAGGTTTAATACTAATCTTGATGGTAGAGGGAGCGTGCGATGTTTGATCACATCAAAATTGGAAACACTTCCAACACATATCGTCAGCTCTCCTTTAGCTAGTCTCCGTTTATTCCGTAGCTCTTTTATTTCGAGTTACTAACACTTAGCAACCGAACCGGTATCTTAATACCCTGGTGCTACTAGGAGTACTAGTAAAGTACACCTTAACATAATGTATATCCAATATACTTCTATCGACCTTGCCAGCCTTCTCATCTACCAAGTATCTAGGGTAATGCTGCTCCAGTGGCTGTTCCCCTTATTACAGAAGCACTTAGTCTCGGGTTTGGGTTCAACCTTGGGTTTCTTCACTAGAGCAGCAGCTGATTTGCCGTTTCATGAAGTATCCCTTCTTGCCGTTGCCCTTCTTGAAACTAGTGGTTTCACCAACCATCAACAATTGATGCTCCTTCTTGATTTCTACTTTCGCGGTGTCAAACATCGCGAATATCTCAAGGATCATCATATGTATCCCTGATATGTTATAGTTCATCACGAAGCTCTAGCAGCTTGGTGGCAATGACTTTGGAGAAACATCACTATCTCATCTGGAAGATCAACTCCCACTCGATTCAAGTGATTGTTGCACTCATACAATCTGAGCACAAGCTCATCGATTGAGCTTTCTCCCTTAGTTTGCAGGCTAAGAAAATCGTCGGAGGTCTCATACCTCTTGACGTGGGCACGAGCCTGAAATCCCAATTTCAGCCCTCGAAACATCTCATATGTTCCGCGACATTTAGGAAACATCTTTGGTGCCTCTACTCTAAACCATTTAACTGAACTATCACGTAGTTATCAAAACGTGTATGTCCGATGTTCACAACATCCACAGACGATGTTTGGGGTTCTGCACACTGAGCGGTGCATTAAGGACATAAGCCTTCTACTGATCGCATAATCGCTACTATCAACTTTCAACTATATTTTCTCTAGGAACATATCTAAACAGTGGAAGTAAAACGCGAGCTTACGACATAATTTGCAAAGATCTTTTGACTATGTTCAGGATAATTAAGTTCATCTTATGAACTCCCACTCAGATAGACATCCCTCTAGTCATCTAAGTGATTACATGATCCGAGTCAACTAGGCCGTGTCCGATCATCACGTGAGACGGACTAGCCATCATCGGTGAACATCTTCATGTTGATCGTATCTACTATACGACTCATGCTCAACCTTTCGGTCTCTTGTGTTCCGAGGCCATGTCTGTACATGCTAGGCTCGTCAAGTTAACCTAAGTGTTTCGCGTGTGTAAATCTGGCTTACACCCGTTGTATGTGAACGTAAGAATCTATCACACCCGATCATCACGTGGTGCTTCGAAATGACGAACTTTCGCAACGGTGCACAGTTAGGGGGAACACTTTCTTGAAATTTTAATGAGGGATCATCTTATTTACTACCATCGTCCTAAGCAAATAAGATGCATAAACATGATAAACATCACATGCAATCAAATAGTGACATGATATGGCCAATATCATTTTGCTCCTTTTGATCTCCATCTTCGGGGCTCCATGATCACCTTCGTCACCGGCATGACACCATGATCTCCATCATCATGATCTCCATCATCGTGTCTCCATGAAGTTGTCTCGCCAACTTATTACTTCTACTACTATGGCTACCGGTTAGCAATAAAGTAAAGTAATTACATGGCGTTGTTCAATGACACGCAGGTCAAACAATAAATAAAGACAACTCCTATGGCTCCTGTCGGTTGTCATACTCATCGACATGCAAGTCGTGATTCCTATTACAAGAACATGATCAATCTCATACATCACATATCATTCATCACATTCTTCATGGCGATATCACATCACATAGCATACCCTGCAAAAACAAGTTAGACGTCCTCTAATTGTTGTTTGCATGTTTTACGTGGCTGCTATGGGTTTCTAGCAAGAACGTTTCTTACCTACGCAAAACCACAACATGATATGCCAATTGCTATTTACCCTTCATAAGGACCCTTTTCATCGAATCCGTTCCGACTAAAGTGGGAGAGACTGGCACCCGCTAGCCACCTTATGCACCAAGTGCATGTCAGTCGGTGGAACCTGTCTCACGTAAGTGTACGTGTAAGGTCGGTCCGGGCCGCTTCATTCCACAATACCGTCGAAACAAGATTGGACTAGTAACGGTAAGTATATTGAACAAAATCAATGCCCACAACAACTTGTGTTCTACTCGTACATAGAAACTACGCATAGACCTAGCTCATGATGCCACTGTTGGGGAACGTAGCAGAAATTCAAAATTTTCCTACGAGTCACCAAGATCTATCTATGGAGAAACTAGCAACGAGAGAGAGGGGAGTGCATCTACATACCCTTGTAGATCGCTAAGCGGAAGCGTTCAAGTGAACGGGGTTGAAGGAGTCGTGCTCGTCGTGATCCAAATCACCGGAGATCCTAGTGCCGAACGGACGGCACCTCCGCGTTCAACACACATGCAGCCCGGTGACGTCTCCCATGCCTTGATCCAGCAAGGAGAGAGGGAGAGGTTGGGGAAGACTCCGTCCAGCAGCAGCACGACGGCGTGGTGGTGGTGGAGGAGCGTGGCAATCCTGCAGGGCTTCGCCAAGCACCGCGAGAGAGGAGGAGCACTTGGGAGAGGGGGAGGGCTGCGCCAGAACTTTTTGATAAAGCTCCCATGCGCCTCCCCACTATATATATGGGTGGAGGGGCTGGATTCTTGCCCTCCAAGTCCATTGGGGCGTTGGCAAAGGTGGGAGGAAAGAAATCCCATCATTTCCTTCCCCATCGATTGTTATCCCCCCTTTTTAGGGATCTTGATCTTATCCCTTCGGGATATGATCTTATTCTTTCTAAGGGGGGATCTTGGTGCGCCTTGACCAGGGGTGTGGGGCCTTGCCCCCACTACCCACGTTCATGTGGGTCCCACCATGCAGGTGGGCCCCACTCCAGAACCTTCTAGAACCTTCCTGATACAATACCGAAAAATCCCGAACATTTTCCGGTGGCCAAAATAGGACTTCCCATATATAAATCTTTACCTCCGAACCATTCCGGAACTCCTCGTGACGTCCGGGATCTCATCCGGGACTCCGAACAACATTCGGTAACCACATACAAACTTCCTTTATAACCCTAGCGTCATCGAACCTTAAGTGTGTAGACCCTACGGGTTCGGGAATCATGCAGACATGACCGAGACGTTCTCCGGTCAATAACCAACAGCGGGATCTGGATACCCATGTTGGCTCCCACATGTTCCACGATGATCTCATCGGATGAACCACGATGTCAAGGACTCAATCGATCTCGTATACAATTCCCTTTGTCTAACGGTATTGTACCTTCCCGAGATTCGATCGTCGGTATACCGATACCTTGTTCAATCTCGTTACCGGCAAGTCTCTTTACTCGTTCCGTAACACATCATCCCGTGATCAACCCCTTGGTACATTGTGCACATTATGATGATGTCCTACCGAGTGGGCCCAGAGATACCTCTCCATTTACACGGAGTGACAAATCCCAGTCTCGATTCGTGCCAACCCAACAGACACTTTCGGAGATACCTGTAGTGCACCTTTATAGCCACCCAGTTACGTTGTGACGTTTGGTACACCCAAAGCATTCCTACGGTATCCGGGAGTTGCACAATCTCATGGTCTTAAGGAAAAGATACTTGACATTAGAAAAGCTTTAGCATACGAACTACACGATCTCTGTGCTAGGCTTAGGATTGGGTCTTGTCCATCACATTATTCTCCTAATGATGTGATCCCGTTATCAACGACATCCAATATCCATGGTCAGGAAACCGTAACCATCTATTGATCAACGAGCTAGTCAACCAGAGGCTTACTAGGGACATGGTGTTGTCTATGTACCCACACATGTATCTGAGTTTCCTGTCAATACAATTATAGCATGGATAATAAACGATTATCATGAACAAGGAAATATAATAATAACTAATTTATTATTGCCTCTAGGGCATATTTCCAATAGTAGGGTCTACACACTTAAGGTTCGGTGACGCTAGGGTTGCAGAGATATTAGTGTGCGGTAACCCGAAAGTTGTTCGGAGTCCCGGATGAGATCCCGCACGTCACGAGGAGTTCCGGAATGGTCCGGAGGTAAAGAATTGTATATAGGAAGTCCAGTTTCGGCCATCGGGAAAGTTACGGGGGTCACCGGTATTGTACCGGGACCACCGGAAGGGTCCCGGGGGTCCACCGGGTGGGGCCACCTATCCCGGAGGGCCCCATGGGCCGAAGTGGGGAGGGAACCAGCCCCTGGTGGGCTGGTGCGCCCCCCTTGGGCCTCCCCCTGCGCCTAGGGTTGGAAACCCTAGGGGTGGGGGCGCACCACTTGGCTTGGGGGGCAAGCCACCCCCCTTGCCCCCCCCCCTTGAGATCCAATCTCTAGGGGGCCGGCGCCCCCCTCCCCCAGGGCCTCTATATAAAGGAGGGGGAGGGAGGGTTGTGCACCTATGCTCCTGGCGCCTCCCTCTCCCTCTGCAACACCTCTCCCTCTCGTAGAGCTTGGCGAAGCCCTGCCGAGATCGCCGCTACTTCGACCACCACGCCGTCGTGTTGCTGGATCTCCATCAACCTCTCCTTCCCCCTTGCTGGATCAAGAAGGAGGAGACGTCTTCCCAACCGTACGTGTGTTGAACGCGGAGGTGCTGTCCATTCAGCACTAGGATCATCGGTGATTTGGATCACGACGAGTACGACTCCCTCAACCCCGTTCTCTTGAACGCTTCCCCTCGCGATCTACAAGGGTATGTAGATGCACTCCTCTCTCTCATTGCTAGATGAACTCCATAGATTGATCTTGGTGAAGCGTAGAATTTTTTTATTTTCTGCAACATTCCCCAACAACTTGATCATCTTTGGTCACTGAAGCGATATGCCGAACTTGTTCACGTAATAAAGCTATGCTTTGACCCTAAAAAAATCATAGTAATATGAGAGTTAGTGTGATAGGATTTGAGCCTGTTCATTTTTTCAATATTTTCTCCGAGCTTTTTTGTTCCTTCCAGTGATGTGCTTTTTGTGCGAGTATTTTTTTACTAGTTTGATACAAAATTAGTGTATTTGTTCGGCCTAATTGATAAGAGCAAGGCTTGTGTTCGGCCCAGTCATTTGCATGGCTTGATGGGTTTAGTGGGATGGCATGTGTAGCATGTAAAGCGTTCGAGCGCGAACGGATGCATCACGTGGAAACCATTAGCGTTTGTATGATATATCTCGCTCTCGTGGTATAGGGGGACAGTCATGCTACCCCTCCCAATTTAGTAGGTTTAAATGGACGCCAAATTTACAAATAGACACAATTAAGGTCGGGTCGAAGATCTGCTAGATATTCGATCGCGTTCACAGGTCCTAAATAAGGCAATCTTCTTGGTACCTATCACCGTAATCTCTTACCATATCATGAAATTATTCGCTAGGCCATCCACCCACTATAAATCCACCCCTCCTCCCTCGCCAAAACCAGCAACTTTCCTTCCCTTCGCTGGTTTTATCCCTTTGCCAGCAATGGCTCGTAAGAAGGTGGCTCGCAAGGCGACCCTCCAATACATCCCACATGACTCGACCCGACGCAATAGATTCAAGAAGCGCCTCAAGGGCCTGATGAAGAAGGCGGACGAACTAGCCGTCCTGTGCGATGCCAAGACCTGTGTACTGGTGTACGAGGAGGGCAAGGCGGCGCCGGAGGTGTTTCCTTCCCAGGCAGAGGCGGTGGGTATCATGAATCAATTCAAAAGCATGCCGGAGCTGGTGCAGTGCAAGGAGGTGATGAACCAGAAGGGCTTCATCAGCAAGCGCATTGACAAGCTCCGGGCGCAGGTTGACAAGACCCACCGCGAGTGCGAGGACGGCAAGATCAGGTCCCTCCTTCACAAAACCATGCATGGTGACCTATCGGGCCTCGTTGGCCTCAACATCGAGGAGCTCACCAAAGTTGGCTACAAGGTGGACGTGCTTCTCAAGAGCATTAGCGAACGCATGTCAAAGATCCATTCTCAGACGCCGCCACTAGCTCCATGTGTCGCTACAGGCAGCATAGACATTGGTTCTCCCGCGTTGTATCCGGCACCACCTCAGCAGGAGAGCCGACTTGACATGGTGAGCTCCGGAGGAGACCTCGACACCCTGGTCTATGGTGGCTACGCCGGCGCCAACTTCTCTAGCAGTGATATGATGATGCGGATGCAGTCCTTTGATATGGGGTTCGGTTCGAGTCCTTTCCCTCCCATGTAAGCCAGGAGGCCAGCTACATGCGCCGATCTCATGTCGTATTTATTTGATTTGGGTGGTTTGGATGAGACATTCAGTAAATTTCTTGAAATTGTTATATCCATCTATGTGCGTCGTTGTATTCATGCATCGTGTTCTTTGAGCCAATTTATAATTTATTCCAATGTAATCGTTGAAATTGTTATTCAATTGATCTCTTCCCTAGGTTGTTTATTTGATCCATGTTGTTTAGTTGGTCGTAAATCTTGAGTTGCACCTTTTTTTGTGTCAGCACCGTGTTTTCTCAGACATAGTTGCACCAGCTACGTGCTAGACAATTGCTTGATTGTCGAACCTTAGTTGTGTGTTGGGAGATCTAATGTTGGGGCCTTTAATTTCATGCTATTTTTGGTGTACGTTTTTTTGGATAGAAACAAGTTGAAGATTCGTTCTCCTACGGCCAGCTAAATGTGATGGACGGTTAATATTTTCCTGGATATATATTTGTAAATTAATTGCCTTTTGTGATTTAGTTACATGGTGACAACTCGCCGCACACAAATATCAAAAATAGCGCTGCTCTACATTGTGCTCTCCTTAGTTGTAGTCATGTTCTTTATTTTTCAGACCGTCCTCCTTTGTGCTCTTCTTAATTGGAGTCATGTTCTCTGTTCTTTAGACCGTCCTTCCTTCTTCAGACCCACAAGCCACAAGGGGACAACATTTGCTCGTCAAGAGGACATCGTGGCCGATCCAGTGACATAGACACAGGGTCTCCCACGCTCTTTGTGGCACCATCTCAGCAGCACGAGGTCGGCCTGACATAGTGAGCTCCAGAGGGGACCTCGACGGCGTCGATCTCGTCTTATTTTTATTTAGCTTTGGTGGTTAAGACGAGGCATTCAGTTAATTTCTTGAAATTGTTCTTTTTATGCATGTACCAGGATTCAAACACACAACCTACCAGTGAGGACTAGAGCAGGCTAGCCAGTTTGCTACCAATGTGCTTTGTATAGTATGTCAAGGCGCAACTTTGCTATAGCACTCACATACCTACCGTCGGCAGCTATTGCGGTAGCCATTTGCCATGTAGATTTCAATGCCAGTATGGATCAGATCATACCGCCATAGTTGATGGCGGTAGCAAAAGGATCAGATCCGGTTAAAATTTTAAACGAGGGGCAGATCCTGCTGAACTTTTGAAAAAGGGTCAAAACAGTGATTTTGAAAAAGTGTCGCCTACCTTGGTTCGTGGGAGAATGCATTGTATTCCCTCCATCTGAAAATACTTGTCATCAAAATGGATGAAAAGAAATGTATCTAGAACTAAAATACGTTTAGATACATCTCCTTTTATTCATTTTAATGTCAAGTATTTCCGGACGAAGGGAGTAGCTAACAAACTGAGCTCCAACGAAGAAGATGATGCCGCCAGCATTCAGAGAGCGCATATGGTTGTCATTACATGTAATTCGAATATATGCAAAAGAGGGGTGGTAAAAAATCTGGGGCATTCCGAGAATTGAACTCGGGACCTCTCGCACCCTAAGCGAGAATCATACCACTAGACCAAATGCCCTCCGTTTGATTTCTTTTTGAATAGACAAATCAGATAGTATGTAACTTTATATACCTGTTCGTACTGATATATTCAGGAACTATATATGCTTTGGCACTAGACATCAATAACATCTCTAGCTGGCCATTCTGGATTCTGGGTTATTGGCCGGATTGATTGATTACTTCTACATGGTTGATCGTCGTTGATGTGCTTATGAAGATTGTGTGGTCGTTTTTTATCGGACGGATGTTTAACTCTGTCGGAAATGAAAGTGTGAATCGATGAGGCAGTGATGAAGTATGTATACACGATGGGAAAAAGACCCTTGAAAAGAGGAATTTTGTGTGGGAGCTAGCTCGATCCCAGCCACATATGATATGTGTATGTGGGTACGTGTGGTATATACATGTTACTCTCATGCAAGCTTCTTTCACTACTGCAAACAAACAACACCAATCCACATGTAAAAAAACACATCGGCAAATAGCAAAGTCATATATGACCAAAGCTATGCATATGCAAGGAAAAAAGAAGAAGAAAACAACAAAGCGATCAAATCCGCGTCCAGAAAACTACAACAATGTCATATTTGCACCAATCATCCCATACGCCACAAGGACGACGGGATTCCTCAACAACAACGCCTTCAGGAAGGAAGCGAAGCTGAAGCTCCGCCGATGCCGATCAAAACACCAAAGGCCGGATTCTAAGTTTTCACCCTGAAGAGCCAGTCCAAGCATGTACGTGCAATGCCTTCAATCAGGTAACGACGCAAAAACATTGCCTGGTATAATCAGCTTGGGCCGGAGCTAGGCTTTCACCGGAAGCTCGAGACCAGGTACTTGAGTAGCACCGCCATCGAAGTCACTCAAGTCACCCAACAGCCACATGGATGTGTGCCCACTGCCGATGCACCACCATACCCTTTACGTTAAACCGTCATCCATAGATTGCATCTCACTACGAAAGACGGACACTAGATCTGGAGAGAGGAACCCTCATGAAGACCTTTTGATGGCCATTATAGTCTACAACGAGGTCTTCACCGCAGGAGGGAGTGGTCATCATAAGGACCAACACCGACGGCGAAGCACACCACCGTTGACTGCCACCTCACCGAAGGAGCCTGCCCAGGACCGTCATCCCATGGGCCAGCATGGCCGAATCTGGAGAAGGAAAGGCAAATCACCATCGCCTATCCGCGCCCATGTGGAGCACAGCCGCCGCTAGATCATGAGTGCACCAGCCGCCAAATCAGGCAGCGCCTCCCGACCTAAGCACTACGCCCACCCTGAGAATGCCCACCATGGCACCATCGCCCCGCCGCCTCACAACCACGCCTCTGTCGGAAGCTCGTGGTCACGCCGTCTGGCAAAGGACGAAGGCCTTGCCATTTCCGTACTTGGGAGACTTGAGGGCTTGCCCTTCGGCTCTCTCTTGCGGCGACGAGGAGGAGAGGGGAGGAAGGGAAGGGTCGCCACATCGGTCGAGCTGGTCGCTGCCTGAGTCACATGTGGCGAGCGACGCTTGGGGCTCCTGTTTTTCGGATAGTAACTAGTCATCGCACGTTAGGCTAAGACAAGTGCTCTTAATCTCGTCTTGTTCTAGATTGATTCTATGTTCGTGGAAGATTGCAACTGGTACACCAGGCTCAAATGAAGAAGATGATCATGTCATCTAATTTGCTAGCTGCATGAAATAAATTATGATATGTGTAATTTCAGCAAGTTGGATTCCCGGTGAGATTTTTTTTTCATCCCACTATGGAGAAACCGGCTCATATTTTAATGAAAATGATTGGGAAGACATTCTCACATTTGAAGGGAGAGACCTCTCGTATCACAATCCCATGTTGCTTACTTCTGGTGGTAATGTCACCAGGGCTCCTAACCCTAGAGAATTCAGGTTTTATCTAACTTGGATCAAGGATGAGAATTTTATTCCTCTTTTTAATAAAATTTAGAGAAAGAAAGCTGTGGGTAAAGATCCTATTTATGTCATCAACATAAAAATTAAGATGTTTAAAAATTGTTTTAAATGTTGGGAATCTAATAAATATGGTCATATCAAGAAGAAGAAAAAGAGCTCCCTAGAGATGTCCTGGAGGAAATTGGTCTGATTAATATATTTGTTGATGAGGAAAACTATTGGCTCCAAAAATCTCACAGAGGTGGCTATTTAAAGGAGACCAGAACATTGATTATTTTCATAAGATAGCAAATGGTAGAAAAAAATGTTTTCATTCTTTAACCGTTGGGGAGGTGTGTATAGAGGGAACTGATAATCTACTAAAGCATGCCACACAAATTTACAAGGAATTGTTTGGTCATGCACCTGGCAATATGTTCCATTTATCACCTGAGACTTGGAATGATAGTCAAAAAGTTTCACAGGGTGATAATGAGAACTTGATTAGACCTTTAAGTGTCAAGGAGGTCAAAGAGGGCATGTTTACTATGGAAGCAAACAGGACCTTATAAACTGAGATATTCCGGTTGAATTTTTTTCGTTATTGTTGGGATATTATCAGTGTTGACATCATGTACTCTATTTCATGATTATTCCATTCCAAACGCATGCGAACAGTTGCATGCAAAGCAAATAATTAGGGGCAAAATAGAAAAGAATGACCAAAACATGCTGCCGAGCAGAGTAATACGAGAAAAACAGGAAAACCTTAGACGCAAAGTAAAGAGGACCCGGGGGAGTACCGTTGAACCTTATTTCCATAGTGATATCTCCTTTTCTGTTTTAACATTGCAGCTGGTTGTTTAACCTAAATGATTACTAACGCACACAAAGGCAGAAGCAACAACACAGATTCGTCGAACGAAGCTGGTGGAGGATGGAAGAAATATAGCAAACAACAGCAGGGAACCCCGTGGGAGAAGATGCACTGGCAGTACGACCCACGGTCACACCGCTCCAACAAGCCCCCCCCCCCTCAACCCCCTCCACCAAGTCCATCTTCCCTCTGTAGATAGCCCTGCAGGTGGCGCGCAACATGTGTTGGTGTTGGTTGATGGCCTCACGCAGCCGCCACGCCGCCGATCGGCTCTCTCCCGCAACCGCCACACCCTTACTCCTTTTTTGTCAGGCCAGCTAACGCGCTCAATCGACCATCGGTACCGGCAGTCTGGCCCAAACCGCCACGACGCTATCGAAACGAGCCCACACAGCAAGGCAACCTCACAACTCATCGACCCCGTCAAAATCAGGGTGTACATCCGATTCCGTAGCCCAATTGATTCTCAGCCTACCCCTAGGGAGTTTAGTGATATAGGTGATAATTTTTTGCCCCGAATTGATTCTTAAATTGTTTTGCAATTTAAGATTGTACCTTTTTTTTAGTTCAATTTAAGATTGTACCCTGAATCAAATGGAATATTGATAGAAAACTCGCTCACTCACCCCCTCCCTCTCGAACAGATGCATTAGTTTCAATTCTACATCGACCATGCTCATCTTTTCTACCCACATCAGCTTTATAATCTACAACTACTAAGCAATAATTGCAAACTTTTTGTAAATTGGGATTTTATTTACACTTATTAAAGATGCTTGAGATGAAAGGGAATACCATTGGATAAGCATATTCTTTTCCTTTCTCTCTCCATCTCTCTTCTCTTTCGCGTGGGGTGAGGTGCATTTTGCTAGGCGTCCCCAGCAGTAAACAGGACAGGAAGCACGACCGCCGGCCACCCACAAGCCCCTCCCAAATCCGAAGAACACGTCCCCACTCTCACTGCTGTCGCTGCCGTCGCCGCCGCCGCCGCCGCTCGCCGAAGAATCGTCTCCTCGCCCGCGGGGCGCCGCCGTCGATCGCTCCGGGTAATCGCACGTTTCCCTCGAGTAAACCGCCGCCGCCGGCCGCGAACCCGCGTGCTTTCCTCCTGCCTTTTTTTAGCGCCTCCAATTTTTGTGTGGCGTCCTCATCGCTGCCCGCCCCCCTTCTCCTAGCAAAAAGTTCGTGTTTTTTTTAGATTCCGCTCCGGATTTCGCCTCCCCGCCCGCCTCCCGCCCGCCGGCGCCGTCGACGAGCCGACCGCGACGAGCTCGTGAGGTCCGTCCAGCTCCCTCCCCAATCCCCATCCTTCTCTTGCTTCCCGATGCAGACACCGTTTTTTACTGCTCCTGGCCTGGGCTGCGCGTCGATTGGGCGCTGCGATTAGGAGGGGGAAAGGCCGGATTCCGGAGGAATCTGTGCTTGTTCGTGTAGATTCCCGCGTGATTGCGACTGGGCAGGTCGCCGCTCCTTCATATTCCGGTGTGGTTAGAGCTCTGCCCGCCGATTGGTCGGAGATTCAGTGACGGCCAGCATCATCGGTGCTTCCATCCTGCTCTAGCTCAACTCCCAAGCTGTTCTGAATTGTCACAGCCGCCCGCCATGCTTAAGATAACATTGCCGATCGCTCGCCGGTATGCGCCGATGTTTGCTTCAACAACCCAATCTTTGCTTGCTTGGTAATAGAGTTTTATGATGGTTGTTGGAAGCAAGTAACCTAGCAGTTCCATTTCTTGTTCATGTGCTAGTTCAGTGGAAAATGTGGTTTTGCTGTATCACTTTTCTGTCCAAGGCGGTTTCGGTGGTTGGTGCACATGCCTTGCATTAAATCTGCTAGTGTCATTGCAGGATCGCCAAGAAGTGCCATGCGATGCGCTTTAAGCAACTGACGAAAGGCTGAAGAACACGTCGCGTATGCGGTGTAACAGATCAGTCAGGAATATCATCAACAACCACTTTTCAGAGGTTTATAACACTCTACCGCACAGATGAGTTCCATTGTTCACCACAAAGATTACCGGTCTGCTCGTGGGATTTAATGACTTGCCACTTTTATCTTTTCATCGATCAGGACCAGCTAATTCACAGACCGGTTTACGACCGGTTTACGACTTCCCTGATAACAGGTAATTATTTGTCATTAGATCCTTGTAATAACAATCATCTTCAGTGGGATGTACTCCCTCCTTTCGGAATTACTTGTCTCGGAAATGGATGTATCTAGAACTAAAATACATCTAGATACATACATTTTTACGACAAGTAATTCCGAACGGAGGGAGTACTTGACTAAGCATGATATCTGATTTACTGCTGATGCCGTGCATGTATTTAGTGAAACAATAAAGTCACGAATGAAGTGAACGATTCTACTAAATTAATACTATGAACTTGAAAAGGCACAACTTCACAGGGTTGTGACATATGAAGAAAAGGGAGAGGTAGTAAGAAAGATGACTGTTTGGGAACTGCCCAACTTTGTTATAGAACATGAAAGGTTAGCAAATAAAGGTTTGTGATCAATTTCGTTCCACTTGTATGATAACGTTGTCAGTGACGAATCTAGGAAACTTAGGTTGAGAGTGCATAATTAATGGTTGATGAAAGTGTAAGGCATGTATATTTAGTCAGTAATGGGCAAACTGAAGTAGTATAATGTGTCCGTTAATTTCACTTAAAAATATTCCAATATCAATTCTGTAATTTGTAATATATGTATGTTGGTATGTACAATATGGACCCTTTATGTGAATCCTAACCTTGATTGTAGGTATTAATGTATAACTGTTCACTAATTGTGAGTGATTCATCGTATGACATGTATATCCGTTGTGTCATATAGGCAGGGGCGGACCCAGATTGGGCCATGACCCGGGCTGCCCCCTGTATTCTGGTTTGAACTGTCAATTTACCTGATTTTTCTGTAAGATATACTTAGTGGTTTTTGGGCCTAAGCTCCCGGTGAAAGCCCAGGCTGCCCTGGATGCAGCTATCAAGGGTATTTGTAGTTGATATTTTTGTGTGAAAATAGTGGTCATGAAGTTTTTTATTTTTGCTGGGGCCATTTGTGAAAATTTGAAATGACTAGAAAATGGTTGTACATGGACACAATATCACTGAAACAACCATTTTGTTGTCTTTTTATGCTTTATCCTATCCTTCTCTGCTAGTTCATTAACATTGGGCGCTGTGACGGTCGCGATTACGAGGAGGCGGGCCGGATTTTGGAGGAATTTATGCTTGTTTGTCAGTTCATGTAGATTCCTGTGTGATTACGACTGGCTAGGTCGCCGCTCGTTCTTATCCTCATGTGATTAGAGCTCCGCACGTTGATTAGTTGGAGATTCTGTAATGGTCAGCATAATCGGTGCTTCGATCCTCTTCTGAATTGGTTGCTGGGTAGAGAGGTCAGGGTGCTCCAAGTGGCCTAGCAGTTCCATTTTTGTTCATGTACTAGTTAGTAGAAGATGTGGTTTTGCTGTGTCATCTGTATCCCTTATCTGTTGAAGGCAGTTGTCGGTGGTTGGTGCGCAAGTGTTGCATTAAATCTGCTAGTGTCATTGCAGGATCGCAAAGAAATGCCATGCCATGCGCGCTTGAAGAAACTGACAAAAGGCTGAAGAACACGTCGCGTATGCGGTGTAACAGATCAGGCGGGAATATCGACAACCGCTTTTCAGAGGTTTATAACACTCTACAGCATAGATGCAGTAAGATTACCAGTCTGTTTGTGGGATGTAATGACTTGCTGCTTTTATCTTTTCATCGACCAGGACCAGCTAATACACAGACCGGTTTACGTCTTCCCTGATAACAGGTAATTATTTGTTATTGCATCTTTCTGATAACAACCATCTTTGGTGGGTTGTACTGGACTAAGCTTCTTTACTGCTGATTCATTACATGTATTTCGTGAAACAAGAAAATCATGCATGAAATGAACTAGTCTAAAACTAATTCTATGAACTTGAATAGCTACAACTTTTACAGGGTTATAAAAATGCAGAAAAAGGAGAAGCGATAGGAAAGACTACTAGTATATCTTACTGCTAGGAAATGCAGTAATAAAACTTAAGAAACACATATACGTGACCATTTTGGGACATTTGCTGTCCATGTATGCTTGACTGTTTTTGGGGACTGCCCAACTTTGCTACTGAATGGGAAAGGCTAGCAAATAAGGGTTTGTGATCAACTTATGTTCCAGATGTATGATAGGGACGCCATTGACATTGATGAATCTAGGAAACTTAGGTTGAGAGTAGTACATAATTGATGGTTGATGAATGTGTTAAGGCGTGTATATCTATATTTGTAGTCAGTGATAGCTGATAGGTAAACTGTTATGAATGATGTGCCTCTTAATTTCACTTAAAAACATGCCAATATCAATTTTTGTAATATTGGTACGGTGGTCTGTACAGTATGAACCTTGAGTGCAGGTATAAATGGGTAACTGTTCACTAATTGTGAGTAACCCACTGCATGACATGTATATTCATTGTGCCATATAGGCAGGGGGTCCAGGTTGGCCCCCATATTCTGGTCTGAACTCTCAATTTACCTCTTTTCCCTTTATTTTATAAGAGATACTTAGTGGTATTTTGGGTCTAAGCACCGGGTTAAATCCCAGGCTGCCCTGGATACAGCTATGAAGGATATTTGTAGATGATTTTTTGTGTGTGAAAATAGTGGTCATAAAGCTTTTTCTTTTGCTGGGGCCATTTGTGAAAATGTGAAATGACTAGAAAATGGTTGTACACGAACAAATTATTACTGAAACAACCATTTTATTGTCTTTTTATGCCTTTTGTTATTCTTCTCTGCTAGTTTGTTAACATTGTGCGCTTGCCAGCTTACAATGACCTATGCATACCTTTCTCGTATGCATGACACAATCACCATATCCAAACACTTCATAGTTTCTTCCCTCAATACCCTTTTTTTCTTTTTACTTTTCAGGGCAGTCACTGTGGTCCTCTCACCTGTTATTCAATTTTTCGGGAAGCTACTTGTTTACTGTCTTTTTGTGGTGTGGCAGGGACAGTCCATTTACGGTGCTTTCTCTTGGGCACAGTTCAGATTGGAAATTGGCACCGTTTTCATCTAGCAGACAGGAGGTCAACAGGACAAGATATTTGACATTAGGAACTGCTGCTACAGAGGGCTTTGAGTTACTATTCCCACAGCCAACAATAGTATGCTGGCTAGATCTGCCGAATGAAAAGAACATGCATGATCAGGACATTTCTTCTAAACCACTTCCCAATGGAGGAGGCACTTTAGGACAACATCGGCAAAGGAAAAAGATTAAGAAGTCATTGACAGCTTGCCCTCCCTGCCACGTGGTTGCAAGTACCTCTGCTGGGCCTGATACTGCTCCTCTGGGATCTGATTCTGATATTTTGCATGACGATGATAAGCCTCCTAAAAGGAGTTCCAAGAAGAAAGTAAACAAGTGGAAACAGTGCAGGCGAGCAACCGGTGAAAAGCTTAATTTGTTACCAGAACTCCCCTGTGAAGAGCATATTGATGCCGCCTCTCCTGTTGAGCTATTTCTGCCTGATTCAGTGGCTGATAAATTGTCAGATGCCTCATCCTCTGCCTGCTCACTGGTTAAAGATGCCCATTTGGTCAAAGATAATGGTGAGAGTAACAATGAATATGTGAAACACGGAAGTGGTGGGAAGGAAGGCTCTGAATGTGCAGGGTCATCTAATATAACTGTAGGCGAAAGAGTTAGCTGCAAAGGTGCTCCTTACCTGAATGATGGGCCAAATACTGCGGATTCTTCAGAATTTGGTGGACCTTCTGTCACTGAACATGCATGTTCACATGCGAGAGAAGAAAGCAATAGCTGCCAGAAGTCATTGTGTGCCTGTGTTTGTAACTCCAGTGATGCAACAGCACCTTCATTCTTTACGGGTTGGAACAGTGAAAACCGTGGGGACTGCAGTATTGATTTTGAGGGAAATACACGAGATGGTTTGCAACATGGCGCTTCTACTTGTCTGGATAGTGTGAATAATGCATGCCATTTGACAGATGTCCATTTAAGTGGTGCTCATGCTGAAGATGTTACTGATACTAGTAGTCATTCTGAAAGAGTTCAGTGCAGCAGTGAAGCCTGTAGCAGCACGACGTTTCTTCCAGCTAGTCCGGGGAGGGGTGGCAGAAAATCAAGAAACAAATCTAGCTGTATTAATATGACTGCGACTAATAGGGTAGTAGGTTCTAATAGGCACAAGCATAGTGGAAAAGACAATCCAGTTTCTGTGTGGCAGAAAGTAGAAAAACCTGACAAGGAAAACTCATCTGGAGCAGGACATGTGGCTGTTTCAGCAGTTGAGGATAAAAGTGCACTAGAAGATGATAGCAAGGGTGTGCAGCACGATCCAAATAGGCCAATGGATAAACATCGTTGTAGAAAAACATGCAAACAGCACAAGAAGCAAACCCCGCTTCTGTATGAACAAACAAGTTTGCCTTGTAAAAAGGGTGGTTGTCCGTCGCCGAGGAACTACTACGCTCCTAAGAATGGTAGCCCCAAGACACCCAAGAACCACTCGCAGCAGACTGAAGGATTGTTGATGTTACAGCCAGCATGTGCCAGGGACATCAGTGATGCATCAATCACAACTGGTACTGAAAAAGCAACACTAGCATCTTACAACCTGGATTCTCACTTGGTGCCACAGGCTACATCCAAGGAACCATGCACATCGGTCATTCAAGACGATAGTCACTCTCTTTGGCTTGAAAATAAGGCCATATCAACAGATTTGGACTCCAGGAACTTGTGCGTCGATCCTTGCGCTGCAGAAATGGAAGAAGCCCAATGTGTGAAGTCATATTCTGCTGCTGGGCACATGTCACATAAATGGGTTCCTATCAGAAAGAAAGATATAACCCATTTGGATCTTCTGGAGGCTTCTGTTGTTGAAGCATCAGTTCCAGCTAATGATGTTTCTGTTTCTGCTATTATAGACGTGCAGAGAAATGTTTCAGATGCTCCTGCATCAACTAAATGTGAAGGCAGCAAAGTTGCTACTGAGTTGACTGCTAAACCGAAGTTATCTGGACGGCTTGATTCGAAATGCCAAGGACATACTGACAATGGAACTGTTTTCAGCAAGATAAGAGAGGCGGTGAGTGATGCTCATAGGGCCCAACAGAGTGCGAAAGATATTCAACTTCACATTGGCAGGCCTCTTGCCGATTTTGAACAATTTATTTACTCTGCTTCTCCAGTTCTGCACTGTAGCTCTTGCCCTACTGGCTGCAACTCTTCTTCACAGGAATGGATTAGAGATGGCTTGTGCTGTCATCAGACTGCAGATATCTCTCTAAGTAGCATTTGGCAGTGGTATGAAGAACCTGGCTGCTATGGCTTGGAAGTGAAGGCACAGGATCTCCGTAGATCGAAAGGCTTATGGAATAGTCGTTATCAGTTTAATGCCTACTTTGTGCCATATCTATCTGCCGTTCAATTGTTTCGGCAGCCTAAGAGAACTGTTGATAAGGATGAGGCCGATACAGGTGCAAGATCTAAAACATCTCCATGTATGAGCTCTCTCCCAATACTAGCGAAGCTTCTACCTCAAGAGTCTAATAAAAGAAATAGCTCGCCGGCTTTCCATGTTAAAGATGATCAGCAGTTGGAGACTACAGAGCTCATATTTGAATTCTTTGAATCTGAACAACCATTTTGGCGGCGACAATTATTTGACAGGTGAGTGTGAGTCTGCTTTCATGAACAAAGGCGTCCAGGATTCTGGCCCTCATTTGTTAGCCTTTTATATGCTCTGATATTGTAGTATAAACCTTCATGTTGCACGCTGAAACTCTAGGAAAGGTACTACTTTGTTTGTGAGATGATTTTATTGAAATCTCATTGCAATTTTACTAGGGTAAAGGAGTTGATTGCTGGTGCGAAACAATCCAATTGCCAAATATCCGGAGACCCGAAGAATCTGGAGCTCAACCTGCATGATCTTCATCCCGCCTCTTGGTCCGTTCTAGGCTCTAGTAGTATCTGCCCTGTCATCACCAGCGCATTCTATAGACATGTAAAACTATTTTGGGACGAGAGCTTGTTTTCAGATAACGCGTTATTCTGAATTTCAGGTACTGCGTCGCGTGGTATCCCATATACCGTATACCTGACGGGAAATTCCAGGCTGCTTTCCTGACGTACCATTCTCTTGGACACTGGGTTCATCGAGGAAGCTCATCAGACCAGGCTGTTTTGCCAGTGTTGGGTTTGCAATCTTACAACGACAAGGTAAAACGGCTGCTTTTCTCCCGACACATACACACATACATACATGTTAACCGAAGATTGTTTAAAGTTGGTGTTAAGACCCCAGACGTTGGAAGCCATGCTGGCTCGTTGTCGAAGCAAACAGAGTGGCTAGTGTGCTTGCTCGCTTATTTCGCTTGTTTTGTTCATGTGACGACTCTTTGCATCGTGTGTCGCAGGGGGAGTGGTGGTTCCAGACGAGCAGATCCGGTTCAGAAGACGCCGATTCCTCGTCAAGCGAACCATCTCAGGTTCTCCAAGAAAGGTTGTCGACGCTGAACCAAGCCGCGGCGGCCATGGCCAGGGCCGACGTGTGGAAGGAGGACCAGAAGCGCAGAAACAGGCACCCCGACTACGAGTTCTTCCTGTCCCGGCAGCAACGGTAGACAGACGGCTCGAGGCTTCTTGCGCGCACCATGTTTCATAACGCTGACGGACAAACGCACCATGTTTCCCCTGTAAGCAGAAGCAAGCATGCGGACTGAGCGGCGCCGTCTGCCTGTGTTGCCACCCTGTGTATATTTGAGATAGAGGTACATGTCATGTGGAGGTGCTGCTCAATTGAAAGTGAAACCAGACCATGAATGTCTAGCTGCTCACTGCTTACTACTGTAGTGTAGTTGGGGTTCATGTCATAGGTGCAAAACCCCCTTTTTAATCTAATTAGATTGATTACTCGTGTGGCGTGTGTACATACATATATATGTGCCTGTAACTCGCTCAACTCAGCCCAGCCCTGTATCTAACTCTGTAGCCGCATGACATAATATAGATGTGATCAACAAGTATGCAGGAAATTAATTACCAGGAAATCATCATCATCATGGTTGAGTGAGAATGAGGAGGCTGCAATGCAACTCAACACTACATGTGTGAGTGCGACACTCTGAGCTTATGGAATGTAGCTGAAGATCACATCAAATAGTACATGCTAGAGTACTAGAGCTAGCTAGTAGAACATGGCAGGGGAGACGCATGAGACGGAGCATATGCCTCTGAAGATGATGTGATGCCTAGGGGCACTTGAGCTTGCCGTTGTGCGGGTTGGTCATGGTGTCGTAGCAGGGGCAGATGTGGCGGGTGTCCTGGCCGGTGCCGGGGGGCACGCAGTTGCAGCGCTGGCAGCAGACGTTGCACTTGTCGTTGCACATCTCCTTCCTCCAGCTGTTGGCGCACCGGCCCGCGCACACCTTGGGGCAGTCTGCAAGCCAGATCCGGCGAGGCAAGAGGAACAGCCGGCCACATCAGTACATGTTACGTTGCGCCGAAGACGTGTGTTGGTTAGAGCGTACCTAGCCTGGGAGGAGGCGGCTGCTGCTGGAGCAGGGACCTGGTGCCGCTGGCTCGCATGCCGCCGTGGGTCACCTGCAGCAGAAAAAGGGTTGAGATGTGATGATCTGAGGGTAAAAAAGGTGTGCGTGCGTGTTTGATTGTGTGTGTGGTTTGCTTAATTACCGGTGGGTCGGAAGCGGCGGCGGCCTGATGGTGGGCGGCGAGAGCGAGGAGGAGCATCAGCAGAAGCAGAGGAGGAGGAAGGAGGAGACGGCGGCGAGTGAGAGGCTGCGCCATGGATGCTAGCTAGAGGTCGAGCTGGAGCTCTGCAAGCGTTGTAAGTGTGTGTTGCAAGTGGCAGGGGTTTGGTTTGCGAGGGTTTTTAGCTAGACCCGAGAGAGATGGATCCACGAGGCCGGGTTGTCGCTTATGTAATAACGCCGGCAGCAGTGCGCAGCGTGGTGGTGGCAGACAGTCTGACAGAGCTACCACGGCGACCATGCCTACTGATTACTACACCACGGACCAGCCAGCCCAGCCAGCGTCGGCACTCACTCACAGCCGTCCATCCCTCTCTGTTTTATTTTTATTGTTAGATATTGTTAGACTGCACGCATCATGCAATGCACTGCCTTCACGTACTCACTCTATCTCTAAGTATTCTAAGTATGGGTGGGGACGATCGAGCTTGTCTCTCTCTCTCTCCCTCACATGCCCCTCCCGTGACCATCACACAGTATTATTACCACCCAGCAGCGCACAAGGATGGAATGGACGGTCACTTTTGGTCGGTCCCACACGCACAGAGGCAACCACACTAGTGCATCATCATCACTCACCGCCCGTTTTTATCTTGAATTTTCATCCCTGAATCAGCTATCATCCACTTCATCCCACTTTCAACACAAATCGCAATATTATTCCCACATACGCATCTGCCTGATTTAAGTTCTAAGCATTTAATCCCATCAACATAAAGGGGCGGTTGAATCAAGTACTCACGGGCGACAACAATGACTCATGCTGCTACCAATCAACGCTACACGCTCGATCAAGTTCTACTTATTAATAATTAAGCAACCAAGCAAAAGGGAACCAATTAATCCAGAGTTCCGACGACTGAAGGAACCGAAACCGGCGAGACACGGCCGGCCGACGACGACGAACACGACGACCCTAGGCCTCGTCGGCGTAGGCGGGCTCGAGGATGGCGGCCTCGGCCTCCTGCACCTCCTTCTCCGACTTGCGCCCCTTCTTGGACTTGTAGTAGACGCTCATGAAGGTGCCCACGGCACCGTATTTCTGCCGGCAGTGCTCGTAGTGCGACGCGTCGAACATGCGCCAGAAGTCCTTCTCGTTCAGCTCCGTCACCGCGTACTGCGGCTGGTAGCTGTGGTTCTCGATCAGCCACTGCTCCAGCCGCTTCACCGCCTCCGCCCCGTCGAACTCCTCCCCCCTGAAGATGCACGCCGGCGTGTAGTACACCCCCACGTCCGTGAACATCTGCGCGTAGCTCGTGTCCCCCTGCCGTTGGTGATGCTCGAACCCAGGCTCCGGGTAGATCATCGTCTTCACCGGCAGCTTGAACAGCCGGTGCGGGCACAGCCACAGCGGGTACACCTGTTTGTTGTTATTGAGCATGAGCATGAGCAGCAATATGCCTACGTGAATGTTAAGCAAGGGAAAGATAGACATACCTCCATCTCGTGGTGGACGAACTCGAGGGCGTCTCCAACCTTGTACAGGGGCACCAGCATGTCCTGGATGACATGGTTGTCATGGTAGTAGTTCCTGATGGCGTCGCCCTGGGTGGCCTTGAGCAGGGACACCTTGGGCGGCATCAGCCAGCCCAGGAGGAACCTGAACCAGAACTGGTCGCCGAAGGGCAGGATGAGCTTCCCCTCCCAGTAGAGGCACCGGGTGTGCCTGTGGTAGTACTCCCTCGTCGGGATGTACTCCACGAACTCGCCCTTCTTGAGCGCCGTCTGCGCGTGCTGGTAGAACCACGGCTTGAACCACCACCCCACGCTGTTGATCTTGTTGCCCTTCTTCTTGGCCTCCTCCTTGGACGCGTACACGCCGGTCATCATCACGCCTTCCGTCGCGCTGTACACCATCCCTTCCACGAAGTCGGGGACCTTTGCGGGGTCGCCGTCCCTCGGCGCGACGGCGTCGGCGTATGCCTGCGCCACCTCCTTCAGGGGGCCCTTCACCGGGGTGTAGGTCAGCCTCATGTACTCCTTGATGGGGATGAGCTTGATCTCGGCTGAAACAAGGAACCCGAGAGTGCCCTGCGACCAGGGCACGCCGTAGAAGAGGTCGGAGTACTCGTTGTCCTTGGTGGCCCGGACGACCCGGCCGTCAGCCAGGACGATCTCCAGCGCCACCACCGTGTCGGAGAAGAGCCCGTAGATGTGAGAGCTCCCCTCGATGCCGTACCCGTTGATGAGGCCGCCGACGGTGAGGTCGTCGAGCTCAGCCACCACGGCGAGGGAGAGGTTCATCGGGCAGGTGGCCCTAGATATCTGGCCCATGTTAACGAGCGGCTCCACCTTGGCAACCATCCTCTCGGGGTCGATCTCAAGGATGTTCCTGAAGGCAGAGAGGTCGACCTCGAAGTGCCTGGCACGCTTGTAGTCGACGTTGCGCATGCCGACGGCGATCCAGGGCTTCCTGGCCGTGCAGACGAGGCCGTCCTTCTTGGGGTTGCGCTGCTTGAGCCGCTTCACGACCTTCTGCACGTTGTCCTCGTGCTCCTTCTGCCGCTTCTTCTCCGACTTCATGGCGGACCACATGTCGCCCAGGTAGATGTTGAAGTAGATGAGCGCCGAGGCCGGAAGCACCACGAAGATGACGAGGATCCATCGGAACTGCACCAAGTAGTCCACCAGAACCTTCTTCCTCTTCGGTCGCACCAGCGGCGTCTGCAGATCCGCCATGGCTGGAGGCTCACTTCTGAAATGAAAAGTGTACAAAGAGATGTTGGCTGAGCCATGATATGATATAACAGTAACATTGAAGCATATCAGGGAGAAAATCTACACAGGAAAGGCAAAAAATAACAAATGCAGCAGCAGTAACATATTCTCATGACTACCAGGACACAACCATCCCAATTCCAATTTACCATGTACTGTACAGCTTAAAAGCAAAGCATATCAGGAAGAAATAATTATACACAGGCGAGGCTGAAAAGAAGAACAGAAGAGTAGCATTGTCATGGCCCCCAAAGACATATATTGACCAAGGGCTGTATCAGTAAGACTCTTTATCCATCCCAATTCCATTTTGAATTTTTAACTGTCATATAATGTTAAGAAATTAAGTGAAAACAATGCAGCAACATGGATGAGCATATCCTATTATTATACAAACAGATGCTGTCACGGACATGGGCAGTGCAGGTGCCAGGCCATTGGGCATGATCACATCAGTAATGTCAGCTGAGCCATGGTGGTATATATAAGAGTAACAGGGAAGAAGTGTATACTAGGGTTAAAAAACTGTAAACAGGAGAGGCGAAACATAACAAAAGCAGAGTAGCCTTTTTCTTATGGCTTGGTTGCCAAGACGCATCCATCCCTATTCTATTTTTTATCGCCACATGATGTTAGGTGAAAATGATGCAGTGACATCTAGTAACATGGAGCATATTCTTTACACAAACTGGATCAGCATGGAGTAGAGGGTAACAGACACCATCGTTCACAGACAGAGCAACCTACAGTAGCTGCCAAGGAACTGGTGACATGACATGGCATGAGTAACTCCGTGAGAAGTACACATACGCACAACCATGAGTAATTCCTAACACCTGCTGTCATTCATTCAGAGCTCCACATGTCAAAACCTATGCACCATCATCTTTTAACCCCTAGCACCGATAACATATAGTAACATTCAGAGTTGCCGTGTAAGTAAAAATGCTGCATGTTTAGCCAGATTTGTGCGGCTGCGATGTAGTTAGTACATGCAAGAAGTGTGTGTGTGTGTGTGTGTGTGTGTGTGTGTGTGTATATATGTATATATATATATATATATATATAACTGCTAGAACATATATGGATGGATCCAGATCCGTGGAGAACTCATGCGCTGGCTGCCAAAATTAGTAATCCTATAACTGGTAACGTGATAAATTGATAATGACAGGAAGGGGCAAACGTTGACTGAAGATTTCAAAAGAAAAAAAAAACCAGTGCATCCCTAAAGTAGCACAACCTAGAATCCCGGTGCCGGACGGGCAGATCTGTACTCTTGTGTATGAGATTTTGACAGTGGGGTAAACAAACAGTTCAATCATCTCAAGAAGAACGGCAATCCGACAGAATCCTACTCGTGCCTAAGAACTGATAGATCCAGTGGGTGTTAGGCCCCTGGCCCTGAGGAATGTGGGGGAAAAGAAGCTTAACCGAAAGAGACACCGCGCAGGAACGCACGCACGCACCCACCCACGCGAGCCGCGCCTTTGGCCGGCAGAGCAGAGCGGGCGGCGAGGAGAGAAAAATGAAGTTTCTTTTTTGGTGGCGGTGATTTTAGGGAGGGTCTGTGGCAGGAGCAAAAACAGCAAAAAAAGAAATCCGGCTTTGTTTGTGTGGTGCGCGCGGGATCTGGAAACCTGGGGGATGCGGAGGAGTATTGGATCCGCTCACGGTCGGAGTAGCGGAGGAGGAGCATGCAGCAATCAGTGGATCGGATCGGAGCGGAGGAAGGCGGAGCTGCTTACCAGGAGCGGAAGGGGAGGAGGAGAGCAGAGCAGATCCCCCCGTCTGCTCCAAGGGAAGCCGCTCGCCTCGCCTGGTGTTGGTGCTGGAGTAGTATTTGACTATTTGGAGGAGGAGGTGTGGGTTTGGGAGTGTGGACTAGAGTAGAGCAGACAGCAGAGCAGAGGAGGAGGTTTTGGGGTTGGTGGGCATGGCATTTTTTTCACGAACCATCACGCCTTCGCAAGCTATCTAGGCGAGCAACAAAATTTGAACAAGGAACCCAACAGATGAGGTTTTGGGGTTGGTGGGGGGAGTGCGCATTGACTCCCATGCCCTCACTCCATTTGTCATCTTCTACCAGTACTCGCAGCGTCTGACGAAACTGCCCCTGTCTAGCCTGGGCCGGAAACGGACGGACATTTCTGGAGAGACCTGATGATGAGATGACCCAAAAAAAAAAAAAAAAGATACCCTAACATCTGCTGCCCTCGTCTCCATCCATCCATCCATCTCGGCCTCCATCTCCGTGTTGCCGGCCAGCGAGAATGGCGGCAGCAGCAGGGACGGACGGACGGACGGGCGGAGAAAACAGAGGAACCCACCGAGTCGTAGGTGGATCAAGTGTACTAACTGAAGGAGGAGGAGGAGGCGGCGGAGGAGGAAGAAGAAGAGGAGGAGGAGGGGTGGTGTTACCAGGTCCGGTGCGGAGGGAAGGAGCGAGCTGCGAAATGCCGGGGCGCCGCCGGGGGTTTTAAACGGAACGGAACGCAAGGGCTACAGGCTACAGGAGGAGCCAGAGGGGCAGATCGGAATCGGAATCGGAATCGGATCACGTTCATGCAACAGATGAGATCGAGATCCGTCCATCCATCCTGCTGCACCACTCTGCTCAATTATTGCTCCTCCCACGCTCCTGCACTAAAAAAATAAATATAGGCGTTTCAATTTGAACCGGGGCCAGTCTCTCTGTCCTTCTTCTCTTAGCATATCTTCCATTTATTTTTTCAGATTTATTCTTACAAAATACCTACTCCTACTACACTACCTACAAATGGCGACGTTTTGTTTTATTACAAAAAGTTGGGTAGGCGGCTACCGGACGGGACAAGCGCTCGCGTGCGCGGTGTCAGCAATAAGTGTCGACCTACGTTGAATACGGCTCAGCTCCGACCCATTTCTTTTTCTTCTTCTTTTGGTTTTCGTTTTCGGTATCTTGCATCTTTTGAATCGAATGTTTAAATTAGCTTGCGTATGCATATTCGTGTTTGTTGCCAAGAGAGCTTTCAGATAAGATCCAATTTTTAATATGATTTGATGAGTTTTTTTTTTTAAAGGGGATGTGATGAGTTTTTAAAAGGGATTTTCGAAACCGGCTACGTTTCAACCGCGGAACACATGGTGGTACGAGCAAACGGCAAAATTGTAAGTCTTCGAGACAAATAATATAAACTTGATGGGCCCTTATGCAGAATTCCGCGACTTTGTGGACTCTAAGACAATCGGGCGGCAACGCAGCTACGTAGCTGCATGCCCGGCACATGTGAGTTTCCAAAGGTCCGTCTTTTCAGGATGTGGGCTATTAAAGGCATGTACAATGGTTCTATCTTAGCAATGCCACGTAGGATAAATGATGAGCTCTGCTTCATTCTATAAAATGGGACAGGGGAGGGCAAACCCCTTTCTTTCAAAAAAAAAAGATAAATGATGAGGTGGAGGAGAGAGAAATCATAAGAAAAGGCTTGTCTTCTCTTATTTAACATAAGACAAGAGATGATCTCTTAGCACAATATGTCTCACCATGTTTTTAGAAATTACTAGTTATTATAGATAAGGCTAAGAGATGACCCATTGTATACACTTTTTTTTATCATCTTTAAATTACATGCAAGACTTAAGATAAGACTACCTTATCAACCATTGTACATGCCCTAAGAAGATCCAAGTATTGGCCACGATCGTTTTCTTTCTTCCACATGAAGAAAGAAGAAAGAGGACCTTTGGCTAGGGTTTCTTGTGCCTTCCGTCCGTGTCGTCGCTGGTCTACCTCATCTCCTGTGGTTTTATGGGCACGAGTAAATAGCATAAAACTACTACAATTCGGGTTAGGGTTTCAAAAAACTACCGGATTTTATCTTTTCGCTGATAACTACTAACTCAAGGGTCGGCTCTTTCAAAAAACCCAAATCACCATGTGTTATATAATTGATCATGTTTATGACAGGTCGGACACACCCCTAAGCAAACCGTTTGTTTGACTGTTATGTTTGACCGTTAACTTACATGTGGGGCACACATGTAAGTTATCTCTTCCTCCTCTTTTCTTTCTTCTCTCCTTCTCCTCCCCTCCCCTCCCTGTGAACTCTGTCTCTCTCGAGCACGGCGCCCACCTAGCCCCTTCCTAGCCGGCGACCTTCTCCTCTCCCAAGCCGGCGACACCCCTCCCCGGCCTCCCTCTCTCCTCCGCTGCCAGAAGCCACCGGCTCGCCGCCGCCGAAAGCCAGCAGCTCCGACGACCGGCGCATGCGCCACATCATCCGGGGCGCCGCCGAAGTCACCACGCGCCGCACCAACTCGAGTGTGGCGCCGCCGGCCGCGGACACGCGTCGCACCAACTCATGACGACATGGCTCAGTGGCTGCAAGGAGCAGCAGCAGAGGTTGTCGCGGCTCGGTGGCTGCAAGGAGCAGCAGCAGAGGCTGTCGTTGTGGCCAAAGAGCAGCAACAGAGGCCTGCAGGTGGGCGGCGACGACATGGAGCAGTAGCAGTGTAAGACAATAGGCTTTGGGGGGAACCGGCACAACCCTCTAGAGGTGGCCTATCACATATATATATATAATGAGGTGGTATACAACGTTACAATATACACATGTAAATACAGTCTAACACCCTCCCTCAATCTTAGCCACTTTCTAATGAATCTAGAAGGGTAAGATTGCGCCTGCAAGTCTCAAACTGTGGCAAAGGCAATGGCTTGGTGAAGATGTCAGCAAGTTGATCCTTGAAAGAAATAAACTTGATCTGTAGTTGCTTCTGAGAGACACGTTCACGCACAAAGTGATAGTCAACTTCAATGTGTTTCGTTCGGGCATGGAATACCGGATTTGCAGAAAGGTATGTAGCACCGATGTTATCACACCAAAGAACAGGAGGCTGTGACTGGGGTATACTTAACTCCTGAAGCAAGGACTGTACCCAGATGATCTCTGATGTGGCATTGGCCACAGCCTTATACTCAGCCTCAGTACTGCTACGCGAGACAGTAGCCTGTTTCCGAGCACTCCAAGCAATCAGGTTAGAGCCAAAGAAGACAACATAACCCCCCGTGGATCGCCTGTCATCCGGATTGCCAGCCCAGTCTGCATCAGAATATGCTGAAAGACAACCAGAGTCAGACGGCCGAATATGCAAACCATGAGCCACCGTGAAACGAATATAGCGCAAAATCCGCTTAACAGCAGACCAATGAGTGTCACGGGGTGACTGCAGATACTGGCAGACTCGGTTAACAGCATAGGAAATGTCTGGTCGCGTGATCGTCAAGTACTGGAGCCCACCAACAATACTCCTGTACTCTGTCGCATCAGAAGAAGAAAGAAGCACACCATCAACAGCATTGAGCTTATCAGTGGTAGACATGGGTGTAGTCGTCGGTTTGCACTTAAGCATCCCAGCTCGCTGCAACAAATCCAGAGACTACTTCTTCTGCGTCATAACAAGGCCAGCAGCACGAGGAGTAACCTCCACACCAAGAAAGTAATGAAGCTTCCCAAGGTCCTTGACCGCAAAATCAGCACCAAGTGAGCGAACAAGCGCAGTAGCAGCCGACTGAGAGGAGCTGACCAAAATGATATCATATACATAGACCAACAAGTACATAGTAACCTCAGGCCTTTGAAGAAGAAACAATGAGGAGTTAGCAGTTGATGATGCAAAACCATGAGCACGAAGAGCCATTGCAAGACGAGCATGCCAAGCACGAGGAGCCTGCTTCAGACCATAAATTGCCTTGGACAGACGACAGAGATGATCAGGGCGATCCGGATCAGAGAAACCCGGAGGCTGGCGCATGTAAACCTCCTCCGCCAAGACACCATGAAGAAAAGCATTTTGAACATCAAGCTGACGAAGAAACCAACCTCGAGTAACAGCCAGAGAGAGAAGAAGTCTGGTGGTAGTAGGCTTGACCACTGGACTGAAGGTGTCTTCATAGTCAAGTCCAAAACGCTGTCGAAAACCACGAGCAACCAGACGAGCCTTATAGCGCTCAATGGACCCATCAGAATGCCTCTTCACTTTGAAAACCCATTTGGAATCAATGACATTTACCCGTGATTGTGGAGGAACAAGAGTCCATGTCTGATTGCGAAGAAGCGCTTGATACTCCTGCTCCATGGCCTCTCTCCAATGAGGAATGCGCATAGCAGCTTGATACGTGCGTGGCTCAGAGGATGGATCTGCGAGAGCAGCAGACATGCACGCCGCTAACCAAGCAACTGTGCCATCGTGACGTTGCTTAGGCTGAAAAATGCCACTCCGACTGCGCGTATGTGGACGTAGAGCAGCAGCAGGAGCCGGCGGAGGCGAAGGTGACGGAGACATGACGGTCGCCGGAGATGCAGGAATCACCTCAGGCGAGCTCGGGACAGACGACTCCGGGCTGCATGGCGAAGACTGGCCCGACGACAGGGGCTCAGAGGCCATGGGCGAACCGAGAGTGGGCGAGGCCAGCTCCAGGTGGGTATCACGCTAGGTTACGTCCGCTTCCGCCTAAAAACCCTAAACCGCCGCCGCCGCCACCGCCACCGCCGCCGCCGCCGCGCCCGCCGTCGCCGTCGCCCGACTGCTATGACGTCCGCCGCTGCGTCCGGCTCCACCGCCACCGGTTTTCTGCCGGCCTCCCTCGCGGCACTTCTCTCGAGGCCGCTGGATGCCGCCTCCCTTCAGGCGCCGATCGGGACACGGAGCGTCGGCTCCCTCTTCGCGCTCCCGCCGGCTGCTACTTCGCCCGGGCAGGCGCTTGTGGCCCACACCGCCGCCGCCCCGTCAACCGCGGCTGTCGCGCCCTCGGCCACTGCGCCACTGGTGGCGGAGGACGTCGCGCTGGCAGGCTTCGCGGCGTCAACCGCGGCCATCGCGCCCTCTGTCACCGCGCCGGCTGCCCCTCTGACTGTCTCCACGGTGGTCTCACCTCAGTCAGTCTCCTCGATGGGATCGCAGCCGCCGCCGCCGTTTCACTTCGGCCATCTCATCACCATCAAGTTGTCGTCGGACAATTACATCTTCTGGCGCGCGCAGGTTCTTCCGCTTCTTGGGAGTCACTATCTGCTTGGCTATGTCGACGGCTCTCTCCCTTGCCCTCCTGCGCTGGTTGACAGCGTGCACGGTCCGATCTATAATCCGGCTCACCGTGTCTGGACAGGGCAGGATCAGGCGAACCTCTCCTCCATCCAGGGGTCGCTCTCTCCGGCCGTTGCTGGGCTTGTTGTCTTCGCCAAGACGTCCCACGAGGCATGGACTATTCTTGAGCGCTCGTTTGCGGCACAGTCGCGGGCTCGTGTATCTGGGCTCCGTCGCCAACTTGGGGAGTGTCAGAAGCTTGACTCCACCGCCACTGAGTTCTACAACAAAGTCAAGAGTCTCGCCGACACGCTGGCCTCCATTGGACAGCCCCTCACCGACTCCGAGTTCAACTCGTTTATTGTCAATGGTCTTGATGAGGAGTATGACGCCCTAGTCGAGATCATCAATGAGAGAGGCAACTCCACGCCCATGCCAGCACACGAGGTCTTTTCACGCCTCCTGCTTACTGAGCAACGAGTCGAGACGCGCCGATCCAGGGGCAACGGCGCCCTCTCGGCAAACGCCGCCACCAAGGGTGGTCGCTCCTCTGCTTCATCCAGGGCTCCTTCGGGGCAGTCACCACCACCCGCCTCGGTCCCTCCTCCTACTGCGACGCTACCAGGGGCTGGCGGTCCACGTGTGTGCCAGCTTTGTGGTCGCGATGGGCACTGGGCCTCGAAGTGTCACAAGCGCTTCCAGCGGGGTTTTCTTGGTCTCGGCAATGACGGGAAGGATACACGCAACTTTGCTCGTCAGGTCGCCATGGCTGATCGTCCGCCGCCGCAGAAGCCACAGGGACACACTCAGTCCTACTCCATTGATCCCCACTGGTACATGGACTCTGGGGCGACAGAGCACCTGACCAGTGAGATGGGGAAGCTTCACACTCGTGAACCCTACCATGGCTCCGACAAGATCCACACCGCCAATGGAGCAGGTATGCACATCTCTCATATTGGTCAAGCATCACTTCTCACTAGACATGCCAATAGGAGTCTTCAACTTCGCAATGTTCTTCGAGTTCCATCTGTGACACGTAATCTTCTTTCAGTTCCTAAACTCACTCGTGATAATAATGTGCTTTGTGCATTTCATCCTTTTGATCTTTTTATTAAGGATCGGGGCACGAGGGACATTCTTCTTAGTGGGCGGCTCTGCCAAGGTCTCTATCGTCTGGAGCATCCTGGCGTCGCTCGCGTCTTTAGTGGAGTTCGGGTATCTCCGTCACAGTGGCATGCTCGTCTTGGTCACCCGGCCACACCTATTGTCCGGCATGTTTTGCGTCGTCATGAGCTTCCTAGTGTGTCTAGTAATAAAGATGTAGCAGTGTGTGATGCTTGTCAGCAGGGGAAGAGTCATCAACTTCCTTTTTCGGAGTCCAGTCGTGAGGTGAAACATCCTTTAGAACTTGTGTTTTCAGATGTATGGGGTCCTGCTCAGACTTCTGTTAGTGGTCATAATTACTATATCAGTTTTGTTGATGCTTACAGCCGCTTTACCTGGCTTTATCTTATCAAACGTAAATCTGATGTGTTTGACATTTTTGTTCAGTTCCAAAAACATGTTGAACGCCTTCTCAAGCAAAAAATTGTTCATGTTCAGTCGGACTGGGGTGGCGAGTATCGCAACCTCAACTCCTTCTTTCAGTCGCTTGGGATCACTCACCGTTTAGCATGTCCACATACACATCAGCAGAATGGTTCAGTAGAACGTAAGCATCGTCACATTGTTGAAGCTGGTTTGACTCTTTTGGCCCATGCATCTGTTCCGTTTCGTTTTTGGAGTGATGCTTTCACCACTGCATGTTTTCTCATCAATCGTACTCCCACTCGTGTTTTGAATATGAAGACTCCCATTGAAGTTCTCCTTAATGAACAACTGGACTACACCTTTTTCAAGGTGTTTGGGTGTGCTTGCTGGCCCCATCTCCGTCCATATAACAAGCGTAAGCTCGAGTTTCGTTCCAAGAAGTGTGTTTTTCTTGGTTATAGCTCTCTTCATAAAGGATACAAATGTCTTCATGTGCCCACTAATCGTGTCTACATCTCTCGGGATGTTGTGTTTGATGAGCATGTTTTTCCCTTTGCCAAACTCCCTGTGTCCACTACCGAGCCACCTGTCATGCATTCATCCTCTGTTGCTTCTGACCAATTTGATGATGTTGCATATTCTCCTCTATTGTTGCCTAACCATGGTGCAAGCACTGGTCGTGGGGCTCGTTTGGAGATTCTGGAAGTGCCATCTTCCTCTTCGTCGCCATCGCCTTCATCCTCGGCACCTTCTGTTGTGCATGAGGAGCACATGGCGCCCCCGCATGGCCTCGGTTTCCGTGCTCATGCACGGCCGATCGACGTCCTGCCCCGGTCGCCTCTGGATTCTGGGCTGCCTTCGCCATCGTCGCGCCCTGCAACCCCGCCGACTGGGCCGGCCTCCTCGGTCCCCGTCTCGCCCAGGGCGTCGGGGCAGTCATCACCAGGCCTGGCCGCGCCCGCCCCTGCCTCGCCCAGGGTGTCTGGGCCCTTCTCATCAGGGCTGATACCATGTAAGACAATAGGCTTTGGGGGGAACCGGCACAACCCTCTAGGGGTGGCCTATCACATATATATATAATGAGGTGGTATACAACGTTACAATATACACATGTAAATACAGTCTAACAAGCAGAGGCCTGCAGGTGTGCGGCGGCGGCATGGAGCAGTAGCAGAGGCCGTTTGGACGGCATGGCATGACAGCGGCAAGAAGCAGTGACCCGATTGCTTTTCGAGAAAAACTACATGGAGCCGATTGCTTATTATGAGGAAGAGACACTGACATGTGGGTTCCACTTATAAGTTAACGGTCAGACTAACGGTCAAATAGACTATTCGTTTAGGTGTGGACATGACATGTCATAATCGCGATCAATTGTAAAGCACTAGGTGATTTGGATTTTCTGAAACAATCGGGCCCTGAGTTGGTAGTTATCAGTGAAAAAATAAAATCTGGTAGGTTTTTGGAACCCTACCCCGAATTGTAGTAGTTTTATGCTATTTACTCTATGGGCATGGAGGCGTGGTAGATCCCGGCCTTTGCCGGCGGGAGGGCTTCATTTTTTTTTCACGCTTTTTTGAGTTTTGTTAGGGTTTCTCTCCTACTCAGAGAGGAGAGACGACGACGGATCTCTGATGAAATAAGATTCTCCCTGCCTAGTCCTCATCTCGGTGGCGTTTCTAACATCGCCGGAGGGCATGTGGAGTTTTGTCTCCGAGATTCGGTCGGCGTCTGTCTTCGATGGATCCTTCTGATCTACGCTTCTCTTCATCGGCGGAGATTGCTATTCTGGTGCGCTGGTCCTGTGGGGCCTTAGGACGACTCATCGACTGTCTACTAGAAACAAGTTTTGTCTGGCTCCGATGAGGGAGAGACGAAGACCGCGGCGCACCATCGACTTGCTCCAGTGCTTGTAGTCGTCGCTAGGTGGTCTACGGAATGGTTAGGTGGACAGCGGTATCCCCAGCCCATCAGGATTCAAGTCTTGGTGCTCGCATTATTCCCGGATTTATTTCAGAATTTCCAGCGATGCGCTTTCAGTGGGAGGGGTCGCTCTCGTCGACGTCGAGGCGCCTACGATGACTTCGTAAATCTCAAGATGATATGACGGCTCAATCTTTCAAAGGTGCCCGTAAGGATAGGATATGCGTGTGTTCATAGGGGTGAGTGTTTGCGCGTATATATGTCAGCGCATCTCCAAAAAATCACCTCATCTCGTGCATCTTGACGCGATGAGATATCTTAGATCCCATCTGAAGGTTTGTTTCTTCTCATCTCATCTGGCACGATGGACAGTGAGTGACCGGAGCATGCTCCATCCAGCACGAGGTGCCAGCGCGCGTGGGTGGGTCTGATCCGATCGATCCCACGGTCCACGGCGACATCGACGGCCGGGCTGATCTGCCGCATCAACTGGGCATGGATTCACGTGCACGTACGGGCCCGACGGGAAGCGCCAGCCAGCCAACGTACACCACGGCCGCCGCCGCAGCAGCATGGCCACTGCCCAAGACCACTGTTTTCAGTAAACTGTGACAAGAAGGTCTATGAGGCTGCCATCTTTAAGCGCTAGTTTTAAACTTCGCATATTAGATTTCTGTCCAAGTCAAACTTTGTACAATTTGACCAAATATATATTAAAAAATATGAACATCTATCTTACCGAATATATATTTCATGAAACTACATTTCATAATGAATCTAACAATATAGATTTGGCATTGTAAATTTTCATACTTTTTTCGATAAGTTTGGTCAAAGTAGAGATGCTTTGACTTTAAACAAAACTTGTATGCAGACTAAAAAAGACCGGAGGGAGTACTTGATGGGTCGCGGCGTTGCACTTGCACAATGGGAGCAACGTCGAATACGCCGGCATTGCACTTGCACATACATCAGCGACCCGCTATGGACTTTTGAAAATTGCACGGAAAAAAAGGTTGGACCGTGTTCAAAATTTCTGGCAGAGGTCATTTTGTGCTCGGCATTCCCCAAAGGGTCAAACGTGTGTAGCTAGCTAGCATGTGTTTTCAAATTGTTGTTTTTTTCCTTGACAGATAGCAGCGGAGGAAGCGGATCCGGTCGACGACGCGAGCGGATGCCACATGCGCATCACATGCATGCATCCATGCGTAACATGACAAGATATGCTTGCGCCTGCAGGGAAACAAACAAGCACCAACACACCTGTACTGCTTACTTATACGATGATATGACAGAGCAAACAAAGCCAGGAGCCTAGCTGCTACTTGATCGGATTCCCCTGCATTTGATCAAACGGAGGAGGCATTGGCAAGCAGCTATGCGCATGGCATGGCATGTGATGGTCGACATGGATCAGATTCAGAGATCGCTACCTACTACTACTACTGCTACTTAAATTACATGTGCTAGCTGTTAATCGGTTCATAGGCACTCCTGCTACTTGTTTATGCTCCTGCATGAGGCGCGAGCCGATCCATCCAAATTGCGTTTCGTCGTGCATGCTAGATAGATAGATAGGTAGCTGCCATCGGTGGATCGGCATCTAGCTAAGCTCCGGCCGGCCGTCGATTGATGGGACCGATGCGAGCATGCATTTGTGTACCTGAAAGGACAACCTAAAGCTAGAGCCAGCTGATCCGTCGATCCAGTTAGCTAGAAATCTGTTAGCACGTGCATAAGATTTGATTGGATTGGATCTTTTATTTTGGTATTACAAGTGGGAAGAAGAAGAAGGAGAACAAGTCATTAGCGTACGTGGGCATGCTGAGAATGAGGAAAATGGAACACAAAGATAAAAAAGATGGGCTAAATCAGACGTATGTTTCTCTGAATAAGAGATATTTATAACCCCAACGGTAATTTTTGTTATATAAACATTCCTCAAGAATCAACGTTACTTCCTCAACTTTTCTGAACCGTCTGTCGTTCACCGTGAGGGCATGCCAGTGATGCCATGCCTGCATGCTCACGTGATGGCCAGATCCACAAGAGAGTAGTTGACTCCATCTCAGATTCAGATCGTCGTGCTGTATTAGTACTCACCCATGTATTTATTTATTCTATTGATCGAATAAAAGGGATCATTTGTAAAACAGTAGCATCAGAGGGCATTTGGTCTAGTGGTATGATTCTCGCTTAGGGTGCGAGAGGTCCCGAGTTCAATTCTCGGAATGCCCCCTTTTTTTCTTTTTTTACCACCCCTCTTTTGCATATATTCGAATTTACAGATAATGGAAATTTAGTCTGTGCAAATGGTCTTAAATTCAAATATTCTTCCCCCATCATGGCCATGATGTTAACTACAACCAATGTATGCGCCTCTTCTCTTCTCTGAATGCTGGCGGCATCATCTTCTTCGTTGGAGCTCAGTTTGTTAGCTACAATGCATTCTCCCACGAACCAAGGCAGGTGGCACTTAGAAACCTAATATTAATATTCTTTACTTTATACTACTATTTTTTGAAAAGGCCAAAGGCCCCAAAAAGCTATTCAAGTCACTGCTATCAAGATAATCGGCTCATAGTCGGACTCTTTCTTGAGAGGGACAAAATCACTGTTTCCCTTTTTCAAAAGTTTACATATATATATATCCAGGAAAATATTAACCATGTAATTAAGTCACAAAAGGTAACTAATTTACAAATATATATCCTGGGTGTTGGTCACATAGCGATGTGAACTATGGGTGTTAATCACATGGTGATGTGAACTATTGCTGTTAAATCACATGGCGATGTGAACTAGATTATTGACTCTAGTGCAAGTGGGAGACTGAAGGAAATATACCCTAGAGGCAATAATAAAGTTATTATTTATTTCCTTATATCATGATAAATGTTTATTATTCATGCTAGAATTGTATTAACCGGAAACATAATACATGTGTGAATACATAGACAAACAGAGTGTCACTAGTATGCCTCTACTTGACTAGCTCGTTAATCAAAGATGGTTATGTTTCCTGACCATGAACAATGAGTTGTTATTTGATTAACGAGGTCACATCATTAGTTGAATGATCTGATTGACATGACCCATTCCATTAGCTTAGCACCTGATTGTTTAGTATGTTGCTATTGCTTTCTTCATGACTTATACATGTTCCTATGACTATGAGATTATGCAACTCCCGTTTGCCGGAGGAACACTTTGGGTGCTACCAAACGTCACAACGTAACTGGGTGATTATAAAGGAGCATTACAGGTGTCTCCAAAGGTCGATGTTGGGTTGGCGTATTTCGAGATTAGGATTTGTCACTCCGATTGTCGGAGAGGTATCTCTGGGCCCTCTCGGTAATACACATCACATAAGCCTTGCAAGCATTACAACTAATATGTTAGTTGTGAGATGATGTATTATGGAACGAGTAAAGAGACTTGCCGGTAACGAGATTGAACTAGGTATTGGATACCGACGATCGAATCTCGGGCAAGTAACATACCGATGACAAAGGGAACAACGTATGTTGTTATGCGGTCTGACCGATAAAGATCTTCGTAGAATATGTAGGAGCCAATATGGGCATCCAGGTCCCGCTATTTGTTATTGACCGGAGACGTGTCTCGGTCATGTCTACATTGTTCTCGAACCCGTAGGGTCCGCACGCTTAAGGTTACGATGAGAGTTATATTATGAGTTTATGCATTTTGATGTACCGAAGGTTGTTCGGAGTCCCGGATGTGATCACGGACATGACGAGGAGTCTCGAAATGGTCGAGACATAAAGATTGATATATTGGAAGTCTATGTTTGGACATCGGAAGTGTTCCGGGTGAAATCGGGATTTTACCGGGTTACCGGGAGGTTACCGGAACCCCCCGGGAGCCATATGGGCCATCATGGGCCTTAGTGGAAAGGAGAAAGGGGCAGCCCAAGGGGGCTGCGCGCCTCCCCCCTTCCCCTAGTCCTATTAGGACTAGGAGAGGTGGCCGGCCACCCCTCTCCCTCTTTCCCCCTTGGGAATCCTAGTTGGAATAGGATTGGGGGGGGGGAGTCCTACTCCCGGTAGGAGTAGGACTCCTCCTGCGCCTCTCCCTCTTGGCCGGCGCCCCCTTCCCCCTTGGCTCCTTTATATACGGAGGCAGGGGCACCTCTAAACACACAAGTTGACACAAGTTGATCCACGTGATCGATTCCTTAGCCGTGTGCGGTGCCCCCTGCCACCATATTCCTCGATAATACTGTAGCGGAGTTTAGGCGAAGCCCTGCTGCTGTAGTTCATCAAGATCGTCACCACGCCGTCGTGCTGACGAAACTCTTCCCCGACACTTTGCTGGATCGGAGTCCGGGGATCGTCATCGAGCTGAACGTGTGCTCGAACTCGGAGGTGCCGTAGTTTCGGTGCTTGATCGGTTGGATCGTGAAGACGTACGACTACTTCCTCTACGTCGTGTCATTGCTTCCGCAGTCGGTCTGCGTTGGGTACATAGACAACACTCTCCTCTCGTTGCTATGCATCACATGATCCTGTGTGCGCGTAGGAAAATTTTTGAAATTACTACGAAACCCAACAGTGGTATCAGAGCCTAGGTTAATGATGTTGATGTTATATGCACGAGTAGAACACAAGTGAGTTGTGGACGATACAAGTCATACTGCCTACCAGCATGTCATATTTTGGTTCAGCGGTATTGTTGGACGAGACGACCCGGACCAACCTTACGCGTACGCTTACGCGAGACCGGTTCCCTCGACGTGCTTTGCACAGAGATGGCTTGCGGGCGACTGCCTCTCCAACTTTAGTTGAACCAAGTATGGCTACGCCCGGTCCTTGCGAAGGTTAAAACGGAGTCTATTTGACAAACTATCGTTGTGGTTTTGATGCGTAGGTGAGATTGGTTCTTAATTAAGCCCGTAGCAGCCACGTAAAACATGCAACAACAAAGTAGAGGACGTCTAACTTGTTTTTGCAGGGCATGTTGTGATGTGATATGGTCAAGGCATGATGCTGAATTTTATTGTATGAGATGATCATGTTTTGTAACCAAGTTATCGGCAACTGGCAGGAGCCATATGGTTGTCGCTTTATTGTATGCAATGCAATCGCGATGTAATGCTTTACTTTATTACTAAACGGTAGTGATAGTCGTGGAAGCATAAGATTGGCGAGACGACAACGATGCTACGATGGAGATCAAGGTGTCGCGCCGGTGACGATGGTGATCATGACGGTGCTTCGGAGATGGAGATCACAAGCACAAGATGATGATGGCCATATCATATCACTTATATTGATTGCATGTGATGTTTATCTTTTTATGCATCTTATCTTGCTTTGATTGACGGTAGCATTATAAGATGATCTCTCACTAAATTAGCAAGAAGTGTTCTCCCTGAGTATGCACCGTTGCGAAAGTTCTTCGTGCTGAGACACCACGTGATGATCGGGTGTGATAGGCTCTACGTTCAAATACAACGGGTGCAAAACAGTTGCGCACGCAGAATACTCAGGTTAAACTTGACGAGCCTAGCATATGCAGATATGGCCTCGGAACACGGAGACCGAAAGGTCGAGCGTGAATCATATAGTAGATATGATCAACATAATGATGTTCACCGATGAAACTACTCCATCTCACGTGATGATCGGACATGGTTTAGTTGATTTGGATCACGTGATCACTTAGAGGATTAGAGGGATGTCTATCTAAGTGGGAGTTCTTAAGTAATATGATTAAATTGAACTTAAATTTATCATGAACTTAGTCCTGGTAGTATTTTGCAAATCATGTTGTAGATCAATAGCTCGCGTTGTTGTTTCCCTGTATTTATTTTGATATGTTCCTAGAGAAAATTGTGTTGAAAAATGTTAGTAGCAATGTTGCGGATTTGATCCGTGATCTGAGGTTAAATCCTCATTGCTGCACAGAAGAATTATGTCCTTAATGCACCGCTAGGTGACAGACCTATTGCAGGAGCAGATGCAGAAGTTATGAACGTCTGGCTAGCTCAATATGATGACTACTTGATAGTTTAGTGCACCATGCTTAACTGCTTAGAATCGGGACTTCAAAGACGTTTTGAACGTCATGGACCATATGAGATGTTCCAGGAATTGAAGTTAATATTTCAAGCAAATACCCGAGTTGAGAGATATGAAGTCTCCAACAAGTTCTATAGCTAAAAGATGGAGGAGAATCGCTCAACTAATGAGCATGTGCTCAGATTGTCTGGGTACTTCAATCGCTTGAATCAAGTGGGAGTTAATCTTCCAGATAAGATAGTGATTGACAGAATTCTCTAGTCACCATCACCAAGTTAGTAGAACTTCGTGATGAACTGTAGTATGCAAGGGATGATGAAAATGATTCCCGAGCTCTTCGTGATGTTGAAATCAACGAAGGTAGAAATCAAGAAAGAGCATCAAGTGTTGATGGTTGACAAGACCACTAGTTTCAAGAAAAAGGGCAAAGGGAAAGAAAGGGGAACTTCAAGTAGATTGACAAGCAAGTTGTCACTCCCACGAAGAAGCCCAAAGCTGAACCAAAGCCTGAAACTGAATGCTTACACTGCAAAGGAAATGGTCACTGGAAGCGGAACTACCCTAAATATTTGGTGGATAAGAAGGATGGCAAAGTGAAAAAGGGTATATTTGATATACAGGTGTTTTATGTGTGCTTTACTAGTGTTTATAGCAACCCCTCGGTATTTGGTACTGGTTCAGTTGCTAAGAGTAGTAACTCGAAACGGGAGTTGCAGAATAAACAGAAACTAGTTAAGGGTGAAGTGATGATGTATGTTGAAAGTAGTTTCAAGATTGATATGATCATCATCGCACACTCCCTATTCTTTCGGGATTAGTGTTGAACCTAAGTAAATGTTATTTGGTGTTTGCGTTGAGCATGAATATGATTTGATCATGTTCATTGCAATACGGTTATTCATTTAAGTAAGAGAATAAACTGTTGTTCTATTTACATGAATAAAACCTTATATGGTTACACACCCAATGAAAATGGTTCATTGGATCTCGATCGTAGTGATACACATATTCATAATATTGATGCCAAAAGATGCAAAGTTAATAATGATAGTGCAACTTATTTGTGGCACTGCCGTTTGGGTCATATCGGTGTAAAGCGCATGAAGAAACTCCATAAAGATGGATTTTCGGAATCACTTGGTTATGAATCATTTGATGCTTGCGAACCGTGCCTTTTGGGCAAGATGACTAAAACTCCGTTCTTCGGAACAATGGAACGAGTTACTGACTTGTTGGAAATAATACATACCGATGTATGCGATCCAATGAGTGCTGTTGCTCGTGGCAAGCATCGTTGTTTTCTGACCTTCACAAGATGATTTGAGCAGATATGGGTATATCTACTTGATGAAACATAAGTCTGAAATAGTTGAAAGGTTCAAAGAATTTCAGAGTGAAGTGGAAAAATCATCGTAACAAGAAAATAAAGTTTCTGCGATCTGATCGCGGAGACAAATATTTGAGTTACGAGTTTGGTCTTCAATTAAAACAATGTGGAATAGTTTCACAGCTCACGCCACCTGGAACACCACATCGTTATGGTGTGTCCGAATGTCGTAACCGCACTTTATTTGATATGGTGCGATCTATGATATCTCTTTACCACTATCGTTTTGGGGTTATGCATTAGAGATAGCTGCATTCACGTTTTAAAATAGGGCACCATCTAAATCCGTTGAGACGACACTGTATGAACTATGGTTTAGCAGTAAACCTAACCTGTTGTTTCTTAAAGTTTGGGGCTGCGATGCTTATGTGAAAAAGTTTTCATCCTGATAAGCTCGAACCCAAATCGGAGAAGTGCGTCTTCATACCCAAAGGAAATTGTTGGGTACACCTTCTATCACAGATCCGAAGGCAAGACATTCGTTGCTAAAATGGATCCTTTCCAGAGAAGGAGTTTCTCTCGAAAGAAGTGAGTGGGAGGAGAGTATAACTTGATGAGGTAATTATACCTTCTCCCTTATTGGAAAGTAGTTCATCACAGAAATCAGTTCCAGTGATTCCTACACCAATAAGTGAGGAAGTTAATGATGATCATCAAACTTCAGATCAAGTTACTACCAAACCTCGTAGGTCTTCCAGAGTAAGATCCGCACCAGAGTGGTACGGTAATCATGTTCTGGAAGTCATGTTACTAGACCATGATGAACCTACGAACTATGAGGAAGCAATGATGAGCCCAGATTCCACGAAATGGCTTGAGGCCATGAAATCTGAGATATGATCCATGTATGAGAACAAAGTGTAGACTTTGATTGACTTGCCCGATGATCGGTGAGTCATTAAGAATAAATGGATCTTCAAGAGGAAGACGGACGTTGATAGTAGTGTTACTATCTACAAAGCTAGACTTGTCGAAAAAGGTTTTTGACAAAGTTCAAGGTGTTGAATACGATGAGATTTTCTTACTCGTATCGATGCTTAAAAGTCTGTCCGAATCATGTTAGTAATTGCCGCATTTTATGATTATGAAATTTGGCAGATGGATGTCAAAACTGCATTCCTGAATGGATTTCTGGAAGAAGAGTTGTATATGATGCAACCGGAAGGTTTTGTCGATCCAAAGGGAGCTAACAAAGTGTGCAAGCTCCAGCGATCCATTTATGGACTGGTGCAAGAATCTCGGAGTTGGAATATACGCTTTGATAAGTTGATCAAAGCATATAGTTATTGTACAGACTTACAGTGAAGCCTGTATTTACAAGAAAGTGAGTGGGAGCACTACAACATTTCTGATAAGTATATGTGAATGACATATTGTTGATCGGAAATAATGTAGAATTATTCTGCAAAGCATGAAAGGATACTTGAATAAAAGTTTTTCAAAGAAAGACCTTGGTGAAGCTGCTTACACATTGAGCATCAAGATCTATATAGATAGATGAAGACGCTTGATAAGATTTTTTCAATGAATACATACCTTGATAAATTTTTGAAATAGTTCAAAATGGAACAGTCAAAGAAGGAGTTCTTGCCTGTGTTGCAAGGTGTTAAGTTGAGTAAGACTCAAAGCCCAACCACGGCAGAAAATAGAAAGAGAATGAAAGTCATTCCCTATGCCTCAGTCATAGGTTCTATAAAGTATGCCATGCTGTATACCAGATCTATTGTATGCCATACCACTGAGTTTGGCAAGGGAGTACAATAGTGATCTAGGAGTAGATCACTGGAGAGCGGTCAAAATTGTCCTTAGTGGAATAAGGATATGTTTCTCGATTATGGAAAAAGGTTCGTCGTAAAAGGTTACGCCGATGCAAGTTTGACACTAATCTAGATGACTCTAAGTCTTGATCTAGATACATATTGAAAGTGGGAGCAATTAGCTAGAGTAGCTCCGTGCAGAGCATTGTAGACATAGAATTCGCAAAATACTTACGGATCTGTATATGACATACCCGTTGACTAAGATTTTCTCACAAGCAAAACATGATCACACCTTAGTACTCCTTGGGTGTTAATCACATAGCGATGTGAACTAGATTACTGAATCTAGTAAACCCTTTGGGTGTTGGTCACATAGCGATGTGAACTATGGGTGTTAATCACATGGTGATGTGAACTATTGCTGTTAAATCACATGGCGATGTGAACTAGATTATTGACTCTAGTGCAAGTGGGAGACTGAAGGAAATATACCCTAGAGGCAATAATAAAGTTATTATTTATTTCCTTATATCATGATAAATGTTTATTATTCATGCTAGAATTGTATTAACCGGAAACATAATACATGTGTGAATACATAGACAAACAGAGTGTCACTAGTATGCCTCTACTTGACTAGCTCGTTAATCAAAGATGGTTATGTTTCCTGACCATGAACAATGAGTTGTTATTTGATTAACGAGGTCACATCATTAGTTGAATGATCTGATTGACATGACCCATTCCATTAGCTTAGCACCTGATCGTTTAGTATGTTGCTATTGCTTTCTTCATGACTTATACATGTTCCTATGACTATGAGATTATGCAACTCCCGTTTGCCGGAGGAACACTTTGGGTGCTACCAAACGTCACAACGTAAATGGGTGATTATAAAGGAGCATTACAGGTGTCTCCAAAGGTAGATGTTGGGCTGGCGTATTTCGAGATTAGGATTTGTCACTCCGATTGTCGGAGAGGTATCTCTGGGCCCTCTCGGTAATGCACATCACATAAGCCTTGCAAGCACTGCAACTAATATGTTAGTTGTGAGATGATGTATTACGGAACGAGTAAAGAGACTTGCCGGTAACAAGATTGAACTAGGTATTGGATACCGACGATCGAATCTCGGGCAAGTAACATACCGATGACAAAGGGAACAACGTATGTTGTTATGCGGTCTGACCGATAAAGATCTTCATAGAATATGTAGGAGCCAATATGGGCATCCAGGTCCCGCTATTGGTTATTGACCAGAGACGTGTCTCGGTCATGTCTACATTGTTCTCGAACCCGTAGGGTCCGCACGCTTAAGGTTACGATGACAGTTATATTATGAGTTTATGCATTTTGATGTACCGAAGGTTGTTCGGAGTCCCGGATGTGATCACGGACATGACGAGGAGTCTCGAAATGGTCGAGACATAAAGATTGATATATTGGAAGTCTATGTTTGGACATCGGAAGTGTTCCGGGTGAAATCGGGATTTTACCGGGTTACCGGGAGGTTACCGGAACCCCCCGGGAGCCATATGGGCCATCATGGGCCTTAGTGGAAAGGAGAAAGGGGCAGCCCAAGGGGGCTGCGCGCCTCCCCCCTTCCCCTAGTCCTAGTAGGACTAGGAGAGGTGGCCGGCCACCCCTCTCCCTCTTTCCCCCTTGGGAATCCTAGTTGGAATAGGATTGGGGGGGGAGTCCTACTCCCGGTAGGAGTAGGACTCCTCCTGCGCCACCTCCTCCTGGCTGGCGCCTCCTCCCCCCTTGGCTCCTTTATATACGGAGGCAGGGGCACCTCTAAACAGACAAGTTGACACAAGTTGATCCACGTGATCGATTCCTTAGCCGTGTGCGGTGCCCCCTGCCACCATATTCCTCGATAATACTGTAGCGGAGTTTAGGCGAAGCCCTGCTGCTGTAGTTCATCAAGATCGTCACCACGCCGTCGTGCTGACGAAACTCTTCCCCGACACTTTGCTGGATCGGAGTCCGGGGATCGTCATCGAGCTGAACGTGTGCTCGAACTCGGAGGTGCCGTAGTTTCGGTGCTTGATCGGTTGGATCGTGAAGACGTACGACTACTTCCTCTACGTCGTGTCATCGCTTCCGCAGTCGGTCTGCGTTGGGTACGTAGACAACACTCTCCTCTCGTTGCTATGCATCACATGATCCTGTGTGCGCGTAGGAAAATTTTTGAAATTACTACGAAACCCAACATGGGGGATGTATTGGAGGGTCGCCTTGTGAGCCACCTTCTTGCGAGTCATTGCTGGCAAAGGGATAAAACCAGCGAAGGGAAGGAAAGTTGCTGGTTTCGGCGAGGGAGGAGGGGTGGATTTATAGTGGATGGATGGCCTAGCGAATAATTTCATGATATGGTAAGAGATTACGGTGACATGTACCAAGAAGATTGCCTTATTTAGTACCTGTGAACGCGATCGAATATCTAGCAGATCTTCGACCCGACCTTAATTGTGTCTATTTGTAAATTTGGCGTCCATTTAAACCTACTAAATTGGGAGTGGTAGCGATGATCGTCCCCCTATACCACGCGAGCGAGATATATCATACACACGCTAATGGTTTCCACGTGATGCGTCCGTTCGCGCTTGAACGCTTCACATGCTACACATGCCATCCCACTAAACCCATCAAGCCGTGCAAATGAATGGGCCGAACACAAGCCTTGCTCGTATCAGTTAGGCCGAACAAATACACTAATTTTGTATCAAATTAGTAAAAAAAAAATGCTCGCACAAAAAGAACACATTGCTTGAAGGAACAAAAAATCTCGGAGGAAAAATAAAAAATTAACCGGCTCAAATCCTATGACACTAACTCTCGTATTACTATGATTTTTCTATGTCTTTCACCAACCAGATAACAACACGACAAGCTCAGAAAACACATGACAAAGAAAGGATCCATTTCATTTATCAAAAAGTTGCCATGTTTGATTAGTTGTGGTTGACACTAAGATGAGATAAACAACAACACAAGTTGACATGTTTTGTGCACTCCAAAAGAACATATAAAACAAATGAAAAAGATTGTAATGACTTTGATAATAAAACTGCGAGATAACCAGGAAGACACACACACACACACACACACACACACACACACACACACACACACACACACACACACACACACACA